>NC_090956.1:8654248-8957194 GCF_040807025.1 Struthio camelus | reverse complement strand
TTTTTCTTTAGCAAGTTGTCCTTGTCTGGGGCATTAAGCTTTCTCATTGGTTTTCATTGCCTCCACTGTAACAACTTTTCTTTGATTTTTTTTTTAAAAAGAATGCTTTCATCTTCTGTTCTGATTACCAAATACTGTAGAGATTTGTGCCCGGTTACTGCCTTTGATAAATACTTATTGTTGTGTATATAGATTTAAAATAATCGGAGGTGGATGCAATAAAAGTCTGGAATTCATACGCTCCATAAGGTGTAAAAAAACAGGAATAATATCTGAATTCTGTGGTTTGAACCTGTAACTATTAAAAATAAATGAAAATATCAAAGGTTATGTTTGCTGGTGCACACTTGCTGGACATATTGGTTTGTGCTCCTTGCTCTCATACAGATTTCCTTACACATCTCCATGTCATTCCACAGTTGGCAAGATTCTTCCTAGTCCTGCTTAGTTTGTTCTTCATTTATCTTGGCTTAATACTTCCAGCTAGTTGGTCATGTTGAAATTTCAATGTTCCAGAAGGCAGCATTGATCATTATAAAAAGAATAAATAGGATCCCAAAGCATCAAAATTTCAAACCAAGATATCCCTTCTTCCCTGACAGCGCTTCGGCAAACTATGCCTTCCTTTAAATCTTGAATCCTTGTTTTTTCTTCCAAGTGTGCAGTTTAGCTTAAAGCATCAAGGATACCAGTCATCTATATGTTAACAGCTTGCTTATTCCATGTTGTCCCTCTTTCTGGATGTGGCCCCGAGATCCAAACATTCCTTTTTTAAATTCCTTCTGGCAGTATTGTCAGTTGTTTCCTAACCGGGATGAGCTCTCCCCCCATATGTAAAGTGGTCCTTTGCCTGAAGTCTTTGCTTATGCTCTCAGTAGACTGAAGGGGAGAAAGAATACAAGTAGTCTAAGATCAATTCCTGGTTTGATTTTGGACCAGTTACTTAAGATCACATTTTGAGAGTTATTTAAAATGAGAGGTAAGTGCCCAAATAGCTAAAAAAAAAAAAAAAAAAGTCCTTAAATTTCCCCTGAGCTTTAGCTTGCTCAGATGTAAAAAGGAAATAATACTCGTATGGGTAGGGGGGGTGTTAAATTTTTTTTTCATAAAGTTATCTGAGACTGTTAGGTAGAAAGTGCTATGAAAATGGAAAGTGTTGTATTAATGGACGGCTTGATCGAGAATATCCTGTTTGATAGGACTCAGGACATAGATGTGAACGACTTGGTTCTCTTTCAAATAGGTGACAGATTCAAGTAGTAATGTATATTATTTATCAACTGTTATTAGTATTAAAATTACTTTTTAGGTGGTCGTGCAAGTCATTTTATGTCCTCTGTTCAAATGTTTGGCTTCCTGCATTGAAAGTGTTTGTGCTGAAGAGATCCATGTCCATCTAGAGGACCAGAAACTGAGCTATTGTTTTTTCTGGCAAACTTGCATGAACAGTCTTTTGCACCAACAATATACTGATTTAAACATGACTAATTACAGGACCATTCACTGTAGCCTGTAAGATAGATCGTTTGTTGACAAGACGGTACTGGTTCTGTAATCTATAGATAGTTTTGCTAAATCCTTGAACTTTCAGCTAAAATTCCTTTGCAGGAGCACTGTTCTTGTCACGTTACACCTACAACGTAAAAACACATGAAGCCTTAAACAGTAGCACTTGCTTATTTGAGTAGTCTCAAACTGGACAAGTTTTTGAGAGCTGTTGAACAGTTTCAGCAACTACTGCCTTAATGAAAGCGCTGCATGAGTAAAGACTGAACTGAAGCCTCATTGTTTGATCTGTTACATCTTACTTGGTCTACTTGTGAGAATAATCTTTTATTTTTTTTTTCTCACCACAGATATAATGTATGTTTAGATGAGTACTGCATTAGACACTCATTTGGTTAAATAGTTTCTCACTGTATTCAAAATTATTTTGCTGCTTCTGGAACAAAATTTAACAGAGCACACAGTTTAGCGTTTACTAAAAATAAGTAAGAAAGAATAGAAAATAAGTAGGATAGAGTAGCAAAGAATTTCTAATATAGCTGTGACAGTTCTGCAATAACTTCTTTACATGGAGGTCATCATTTTGTGTTCCCTTTTGTGCTAATGGAAATTACTTAGCTAAATCTCCTCTCTCTCTCTCACTGAGGAGAGAAGAGACACACATAATCTCTCTCTTAAAAAGCTAATAAAAGGTTCTGTGGGAAGCCTGGGATACAGATATATTACTACAGATGTGTCTTTTAGTCCAATGTTAGACAGTGGTCTGCAGCATAAAAAAAAGTTTCAAAATTGGCATTAATTGATATTTTGGCTGGCAACATTACCGGAAAGCAATACATGGGGAAATAAAAATACCCATTTTTGACTGTAGTTCTTCCAAGCCAGGATGGAATCCTGTTGATAAGAAATCTATATAGAAGTTGGCACTTCTTATGATTCATCTGATTAATTCCATTTATTCCACAGGATGGCTCAGTGGACTAAAGTGAAATGAATTTGATTTAATAAATAAAATAAATAATAAAGTTTAACTAAATGGAATAAAATAAGTTGAATAAGATACATTTAAAATTATGATCCAACTCCTTATCTTCATTTTAAGACCACTTGTTTGAACACAAAAGTAGGTAGCACCATTCCAGATCAGGCCCACTGGAATACGGTACGTATTTCTGAGTCAACAGAAGTGAAAGTAGTACTGAATTTTCTGGGACGTTAGTGACAGATGCAAATCCATATCTAAAATATTTCCCAACAAGAATGTAATTCCGTAAAGCGTCGTGGCAAGAGCTTCTGGACCATTACTTAACTCATTTTAAAATTAATGTAACCTGAATTTTCAAGCAGTGCTCAAAATATGCTGCCTTATTTTCAAGAGCATGTATCTGTATGTGCAAGGTTAAGCATTTGTGGGAGCAAATCAAGGAATTCTGTTCTAAACCCATTTTGAAGTGGCAGATGGCTATTAAGGGGAAAATATTTGACTCAAATAAGCAATTTATTTATTTACTGATTCTTTTAAATATACTTCAGCCATTTTCCCTGAGAGCTATATAAAATCATGTTGTACACAGTAGCATTGGCACAGTAGTGAACTGAGGAAGCCATCCCCAGTTGTATAAAAACACAATTAGGTCACTTACGAGTGGAACTGTGTGTTAAAATCAGTGATATTTATTTTATCTCAACTTAAATCAGGTGGAGAAGCAAATCACTTTGTTAAAGGTAAAAAGACAACATATGAAATAAAAGGCTATATATAAAACAATGAGAGTTTTTTTTTTTTTTTCCTGTGGGAGAAATTTCTCGACATTCATATATAAGGAAGCTAATCTTTATGCTTAAAAAAGTGACCCGGAAAAAAGGAGACCTGGGTTCTGGTGTCAGTTCTGCCCCTGCTGCTCAGTGATACTCTGCTTTGTGGTAAGACAGCTCTGAATCTTTTGGGGCTTTATTCACAGTTACGTTGAAGACCTTAAACACCCCTCTGGCAACTTGCTCAGTCTGCTAGACACCAAAAATGTTATCAAAAATATTTAAGAAAGTCAACTGAAAATGAAACCGTCAACATCCTTTAGTTGATTCAATTATCCCTTTCTAAAAAAAAGGTTTTGACACCTCCCACACAGAACGGCAGCTTCAGTAATTTGGCAATGTTAACAGTGCATAATAGAGAAACATAAGGCTGTGATATGTGATAATATATCCCATGCTGTGTACAGGAAGATTTTTATTTTATTCAAGTAAATACATTTTCTTTGTAAGTACCTTTTGGGCTGTTTGGCCTTATGTTGTTCATCCCATCAGTCTCATACAGTTGCTACAAATGTTTAACCACCCGAAATTGTAATGGGTAAATGGTAACATTGCTGCTGATAGTAGACAGGAGGATAGGCTTTGCATCTTTGTTTTTGTAATGTTCATGATGTATTTGAGGATAGGGAGTAGCTGTGACTCACACAGAGAACAAAGGATTGGAAGGTTTGGTTATTTAGCTTCTACTCCTGGTTCTGCCAGTGACTAATTCACGGCTGACCATAAATGTACCATCATTATAAAATAGTACTCTGACAAGTCCTTTTAATGATATGCTAGCATAACTTCCCAGATGATATTACAACATGATTTTTTATCAGTAAAGTACATCAAAGGCCCAACATTCAATTATGATAGGGTGGGTTGTGAAATAAAGCAGTCTGCTGTGTTTAAAATGCACTACGTTGTTTTCACTCTCGAAATGAGAACCCTCTTACATCGTAAACCTGCTGATAGGCTACAGAGGAAGCCTTAAACATAACGTATGTAGCTCCCTGAACCTCGAAATTATTTCCCTATGTAATCTGCATAGTCAGTGATCGATGTTAAAAATATCTTAGACTCTAGATACTGTAGTGCTAGGTACATTAGATTTGCCCGTGCAGTCATACAACAAATCTGCTGTAGTGTGGATAACCGTCATAAAAAATGTGGATATAATGTCTGCTAGAGGGAGACACATTCACATACAGGGGCCTCAGCCATGATGTCCATACTCAAGGAAGGGAGATTTGATGGAGTGCAGAAGTCCACTGAGGGACTAAACCTGAAGTCTGCAAAAATATTTCACTAGATATTTCAGTCTATCATCTAGACAGAAACCCAACTGCATGCTTTTCATCTGCATCACTTTTACATCAGTGCTGACCTATTTAAATTGAAGTAGTGGTAGTTTGTACATGAAAAAAAACAACGAACCACATATTACATATTACTGACTTCAAACGGGAAGGGTCAAATATTGCCTTCGTCCATAACATCTACCGACAGCCGGACAAGGAATACTTTGGAACTGTTTACTGTTTTGTATTGCATTTTTTGTTATTTTCGCAATAAGCAGCATAATGCATTAATAATAGTTTATTAAAGCAGCAAAAGAGAAACTTGTCCTCCATGTCACTGTGCAAGAAAATATTTCCCTTGGAAAAAAAAAAAAAAAACTAATTAGAACACTTTAAAAAATATGGGTCATATGATTATGCAATTAGTGTCTTCAAGCCAGAGAGAGGATAGCTGAGCATAAACACTGGCTTGATAACAGAAAAGTAGTTTGATTTTAAGTAGATGCCTCTGGTACGAGAAAGATTACCCTAGAAAAAAAGTCCTTACAGAAGGATTTAGGTTTACGTTTGTGTCTTCCTGGACATCGTGTTCGAAGGACTACTTTGAGCCCAAGACTTTCCTTTCGTGAAGTCCCAGGGGTGCACTCATTGTACATTTCCTTGGACAATTTGTTCTCTCAAATTCATTACATAATCTTGACATAATTAGCCTTTCTGCTAAATTATTGGGAAAATGGAACTCTAGTTTGTTGGTCACGCGACACTTCCCCGTTTCCTCCCTGTATAGAGGTTGCTTAGGATTAACGCTTCCGTTGGCGCCGCTTAAAACCACCACCTCGTTTCACGGGCTTCAGGCTCAGAAGAACTCCAAACCCAAACCCAAACCAGGGTCCGAACCCTTCATGTCCGAACCCTGCTCGTCCCCCCGCGGGGCCAGTGCGACAGGGCTCCGCCTGGCGGGCAGCTCGGCCGCCACCCTGCCGGGTCCGTCCCCGCGGGGCCCCGGGCCGGGCGGGGATTTGGGCCTGCGCTTCTGCCCCGGGGGAGCCGTGCCGAGGGGCTGCGGCCTCCCGCCGCGCCGGGGCCGCGCCTCACGGGGCCGGCGGGCCGGGACCGGGACCGGGGGCGGGCGGGGGCGCCTCCAGGCGGCGCTGTTCCCTCTGCTCCCCCGCGTCTCAGCCAAGCCCCGCCTCCTGCTCCCGCCCTCGGGAACCGATTGGCGGAGCGCGCCTTCAATCGGGGGGAAAAGCCCGCCCCTCTCCCATCGCCCGGAGGGCGGGTTGATTGGCAAGCAGGCCTTGCCGTTCTCGCGCCGCGGCCTTCGCTCGGCCTCCCTCGCTCCGTGCGGAGCGACTGGCGGAACTGGCTGTCAATCACGGATTAGCCCCGGCCCAGCCAACGATCCCGCCCCCTGAGCGGGCGGCGCCGGTCGATTGGCTCCTTGGGCTATCAGTCGACAGCGGGCTCCACCCCGCCCGGTCAGGTAGCCCGGAAGATGGCGGCGGCGGCGCCTGCCGGGGCCGACGGGGTTGCGTGAGGGGTGCGGGCTCCGATGCCGCGGGCAGCCGCGCGGCGGCGGCGGCGGGGGGCAGCGGCTGCCGCGGGGACGCGCCGGCGGCACTGAGAGCCTCGAGCCCCGCGTTCGGCGCCGAGCCTGAGGCCCGGAGCGCAGGGGATGCGGCGGCGGCGGCGGCGCGGGGGGCCCGGCGGGGGCGTCGGGCCGCGGGGGGGCGGCCCGCTGCCCCTGGCGCCCCGGCTCGGGCTCGGGCTGGCGCTGCTGCTGTCGCCGCTGCTGGGGAGCGGCGGGGCGGCTCCGCTTCCGCCGGCAGGTGCAGGTGAGGCGCGGGAGGCGGCGGCGGCGGGGAGCTGCGGGGGGAGGCGGCGGGCGGGGGCTGCGGGGTCGCCGGCCGCGGCGTGCCGCGGGCTGGGCCGCGCCCGCGCTCTGCCGCCGCCGGCCTGGGGGCGCCTGTCGTGCCGCCCGCGGCCGCCTGCCGCCTTGCGCGCCCGAGTCGGGCGGAGCTGCCCGCGCCCCGCGTTGGCGCACCCGCACGTCCTTCCCGACGCGGCTGCCCTGCGAGCCTCCGCGTGTCTCCCCCGTGTGACGCTTCTTTTTATTATTTTGCCTGTGAATCACTGGGACCCGATCTTGGGTGGAGGCTCCTCGGGGCAGACGTCGCTTCCCTCGTTTCCGGTCAGGTTAGGCGAGTTCCCCCCCCCCCCCCCCCCCGCCGCCGCCGCAGTCTCTCTGAATGGTCATGTAGTTTGCATTTGTTTGTCTCCTGTGTTAGGTAACGCTGGCTTCCTTCGAGTATCTCGCTTATTTTCCTGTCTGCCTTAAAAAGGCAAACTGAAAAATGCGTTTTCTTGGTCTGATGAATGACTGTTTAAAAGCTTACTAGTGCTGACAGGTAACAATCACCTCTACTCGTAGGTGTTTCATTAGGGCCCGGAAGCGTCAAATTACACTGGGGCAGAGTTTTGTTAGGCACGGTTCAAATGCACAGGTGCGGTCCCAGGTGCCAAGAGTTTTCAGCTGAAATAGACGATATGTTCAGAGGAGAGGAGGAGGGGGAAAGGGAGAGGTCTGAAGCACAGAGATTAGGTAATGTGTCTGCTGTTCCACAGAAAGTAACAAACCTGGGAGTGGAATCTGTTCCTTTGTTTTTGATCCCCCCCCCCCAACATTTCTGAATTGCTCATTACTCCTCCTATCAGCCTTCCTTCTTGCTTTCCATAAATGTAAATTTTTGAGAAAGAGAAATTTACCAGTCAAACGTGTATTTCTTTTGAGATTAAATGAGTTTTCTCACTCAATGAGTTGTTTCGAGATTGTTCAAATAATATTAATTTGTCATCCAGCCATAAGATAAGATGGCAAAGTCAGTTTTGTGACTGGTGGAGTTCTTCTCCTTTCTATATCTTATTTCTCCTTGAAATGCGGGTAACCTTTCTATTTGACGGTAGAAGACATTGGACTATATGCATCATGTATTCTCAGGGTAGCCTACCTTATTTTAAATTTAAACTCGTCTTTGCTGTCAGGGCTATGCTGTGTATTTTACGAAGCTGGGAGCTCAAAACATTGGTTTCTCTAATGCTGGTAATGAGCTTCATTCTCGGAATGAAAAGTTGATTGCACGCAGTGGAAGAGCTAGCATTAATGCTATTTAAAAATCAAAGCAAAAACAAATTAAAAAAAAGCAAATCGGGTATGTTAAGTGCAGGATTGTTAATTGTTGTAATTGTAGACTAATAGAAAATGAATGAGATACTGTAATTTTATATGCTGTCTTCGGCTATAATCTTAGGCTAAAACACGCATGTATGGGATGTTACTTGAAGTTTAGCAAATGGTCATATCCTGTCATGGAAGACTCTGAAATTTGGGAAATGGAACTGCTGCTTTGTGCTGTATGTTTATCTTTATAGTAAGAAGTTGTGCATTTGAGTTACATTTTATTGAAAGTTATTTATTACTTAAGCCTTTAAAGCTTCAAGAGAGACCTTTTCCAATATCACTGGCGTAGTTTTTGCTGGCAAGGCTTTCTACTGAATGAAATAATGTGTACAAGTGGTTTTGTGCGCAATAGTATCTTAGTCTGCAACATGTCCTGTCATAACTCTAGTATCATCAATAAAACAGCAACCAGCTGGAAAGCTTCAGGAATTCTTCCTCCCTCCCCCATTGAGTAGCTTATCAGTGGACAATGAAATGATTCTTATCTTGAACTTCCTCAGTCACAGCAGACAAATTTAAAAAGCTGCCTAGAAGACAAATCATTGGGTTTATTTTTGGAGGTTAGTAGGTATTTGACTTGTTTGAGAACAACTTCAGCCCTATTGTGAATTCCTCTCTCATCTATTCCATGACAGGCTGCTTTGGCTTCCTGTATTTAGGACCTGTGATTGATGTTTTTTGAAGTGTGGGACCTAAATAGTACTCTCTATTCTGGGGCTTGGCAATTTTTGCAGTTCACCATAACCCTCAGCCTAATACTTACAAGTTGTAAGCCTGTGAAGATTTTAATGGGCTTTTCAAAAAAAAAAAAAATTTGAATAACTTGTTTCAGAGTTACTTCAAGGTTCCACAATTCTTTGCCTGGCAAGAGGGGTTGCTTCTGTGACAGTGAGGATGCGTTTTGATGTTTGTTGCCCGGAGCACTCTACAGGAAAGATGGGAAATCACAGAAAAAGGAGGAAAGGATATGTGCTTGTATTTGTACTGGTGAACTTCATGGATAGTTCATGGACTGTACTCATAATTAACTTATCTTTTGGGGAGGAAGCTGGAAAGCAGGAAGTTGCTGGGAACAAGTTCTAGCAAGACGAGACTGGGTTCCTTGTTTAAAAATGCTCCGTTTTGTGGTATTGTGGAAGTATGCCAGATTCTACGGCCCCAGAATTGTGAAATTCCCAGAGCCTCAATCGAGATGAATGAAGCAGTTCTTTGTAAGTATGGCTTTGTAGTGTTTGCAGATTGAGGAAGGCATTGATGATGTGTTGTATATTCATCTTGCTTTTTTTCAGGTTATATTTCTAACCTCTTCCTAGTTAAAAGATTTTTTTCCAATAAAGAGGATTTAAAAGAAACTAATTTTTAGAATCATTCCCCTGGTATAGTTCATAGCAATTATTATGGAAAAGGGGAAAAACAAGATGTTGAAGATGCTACCAGCTAAAAATACTTTGACCGATGTAGGCTTGATTTATTCTGTGGATGGAAAAAGAGGATACTAATATGCATTGTAATAGATCTGATGTCAGCCTTTGAACAATTTCACTGTCTAGCTGATCAAAACAAAGAAGTTCATAGAATTGAAGCGGTGTAATTGTTTTGAGCCTATGGAGTATTAGTGATTTTTACCGGAGCACGTCAGGCTAAGATGACTTCAATTTTTAGTAAGGCTTTTATATTATGTGGCTCAAGGAAAGGCATTTAGGAAATATTCTTTAGTAGCGGTGTTTTGCAGGCAAACATACTGTGCTGTAATCTGACACTTCTCCTTTACTATGATACAGCTTTACATTCAAATTCAGGTTTTCTTTCTGTTCTTCTGACTTGAATTTTCATACTTGACCTCAATTCAGCTCTCTCTCCAAAAAAAAATGGATTCTGAATCAGTTATGTATGTAATGTCAGACAAAATATTTCTAGCATTTCTATAATATCTGAAGTCCTTCCAAATAAAAAGGAACAGGGACTCCAAAAATATTCATGTTTTCCTGTAAAACTTGAATAGGTGGTAACATTTTTAAAGTTTGTGTTCAATTCTACATTTATAACGAATTACATGGCCTATTAAATTGAATAGAAATAGCTGGACTGGTGCCTACGCGCTCTCTTGATTTGTACTGCGAACCTCAGTCTTGGGACTTTCTTCCTGGACCTGTTGAACATAGTGGCAGTGACTTGTTGAAAAGCCTGATCATGTACAAATCCAGGAAAAAGCACTTAGGAATTGGTGTATAGTATTCAGAAGCATCTATATATAGAGTACCTAGATGTTTGTGCAACTATATCTAGTAGCTTCAAGTTGGCCATAGATGACAGATATATTCTGAGGTGGAATTTTGGGAGTTTTTTTTTCTTGCTAAGATGAATGTTTTAGCCTGGATCGACTCTTGGGGAAACTGTTGCTTTTCAGTTGCTGTGGCGTGGTGTTTCACTAGGAATTCCTCACTTGTGATGGTGATCTGTGGTTTGGTACCAGGCAAGAGTTGCATGACACTTGCACCTAATAAGGAAAACGATTTTCTAAATCTGTGCAAGTTAGAGACTCGGACCACTTGAAGTTAAGAAAGATCTTGATTGTAAAGTAGGGACTTTAATTAGTGGTTTAGTTTTCTTGGGAGTGGTCTGCTCATCTAACACTTCTCTTCCCTTTCAAGCATTAGATTTTTTTGATTTGTTTACTTTTTTTTTTGAACTTTTGTCCCAGATGTATAATAGTTGTAGAGCTAGAGCTGTTAAGTTGTATTTTGTCTTTTATTTCTATCTGTGAATTTGTCTCTCTGAGGTAAGGCTCTTTGGCCCACAGGAACGTCCCTCAAATGTGCAAGGCCTTGTTCACAGGTTTGATCTGCTTTCTCTGGCTAGAAAGTATCTGGAGTTTGCGACCAGCGAAAGCACTTTGATAGTTTTATAGGAGGAGGCCACTTTTAAAGTTAATTTCTCACATCTTTGATGCCTGCTTTGATGCTTGGGTGTATTTAATAATTTCTCAAGTATCATTGTAGCTTATTAAGATGACACTGGTCAGAAACAGTCTAAAAGTATGTGCTCATAGCATCAGGTCTGGGCCATCAGTTTGAAAGACCCCCATTGGTTAGCGCTATTTTTGCCATAGGTCCCTTATAAAAAAGGAGTTTGTCTTATATAGTCAAATGCAGCATCCTATTTGAAAAGCACAAAAGGAAAGACTTCTATATTTTGGAGGGCAAATGAACAACTGTTGGGCAAGCCTTAACAGTAGTCACTCTTCTGGACCTTTGCCATAGTTTGGGTTCAATCACTACGCATGCGTGACTTACCTGTGTAGGATACAGGGATCCTCAATCAATATCATGCCAGAGGCAGTGAAAATCAAGTTCTTTGTTTCTGCATCTTGCTCAGTCCTAATGCCCTGTTTCTGCAGTTGCAGGACAGTGTGTGTAGTACTAGAGTTTTCTTTAGATCTTACTACTTTGTCTGCCTTTCTACTTAATGCATGCATCTAGTGTCCGGAGTATGATAAGGCTCTGGATATGATTTGCAATAGCTTTGTCACTGCTGTCACTCTCTATAAACCCTTTGTTTTCATTGTACTGCAGTTGTGAAAGGACTTGAGCGACATCAATGGTACTATAAATGTTCTGTAGAAATCCTTGTATAATAGGAAACATATAAACTGTGTCCAGATAGCTGTTTCAGTCTGTGTTAGGTGTAAGCACTGTAAGTACAACCTGTAGCAAAAAGGTGCTGTGCCAGATACAGCTTAGTTCGTGTGACTGAGTGAAGGAGGCTGTGTCAGTCACTTGTCTTCTGATGGCTTTTGTTAGTATGAAGTGCTGGTCCAAAGTAACACCTTGTCCAACATTACACTTAAAAAAAAAAAAAATTTCTTCAGTGGTAAGGAAATACCACTGCAATGACTTAAGAGTGATGCAAATTTTTAGAACTGCCTTTGCAACCTGAAATTTATTTGGCATGAAAGAGGTGTAGAAAAGTATAGCAGTAGACTTCTGAGTGCTGGCTTTAAGCTTTCAGTTCAGTCACTTTAAGATCCAGTTATCCAGAATCAATGATCTATGCTATGGCCTGTTCTCTGCTAATCTGTATCCTAGGGTCCTTCAGAAATGAGCAGGGATGAGAAATGGAGTTGAATAAGCTCTTTTGGCAAACTGTTGGTTCTTGCTGCCTTTCCTGTATTTTTTTATTCCAGTCTCATGTCAGAGTTGCCAATGCATCTATTGCGTGATCAAAATTCCAGAAAATCGCATCCCATGAAGCATTACATGTATTGACTCTTTTCACATGAACCAGAAGAAATGCCTGTCTTCAAAAATGATATATGTTAATAGGTTGTATACCTATCAAGTGGAGGTGGGGGAGAGAGAGAGATGCTGATTTGGTCTGCATGCTGCAGGTACTTCTGATGTTTTGAGATACCAAGATGTGTAATCTTCTCATGCTGCTTAAAGTGGCTATTGTCTACCCTGTTGGAAACCTTTCGGCCCCTGTGCCAGACTATTGGAGAAATTGTAAAAAGCACATGAGATCAAATTGTACTTGACCAGGAATTGGTTGTTAAAAGCAGTATCTAGCAGTGTAGAATAAAGCAAGCTTTGCAGAATTCTTTAAAAGCAACCACTCCCCCATAGTTAAGAATCAGATCATACTTTTACAAGATATAATGCTACCTGGATTTTCTACATACGCTGTCATGAAAACACAAGATATGTAATTTTTTGGCATGTCTGTTTTTTACCTGTTTAGCCTGCGTTGCTGTGTGCAAACGTGATTCTAAGGCTGTGTGAAGCTTCAAGCTGATTGTGCTCTGCAAATGCTTAAAGTGCTAGCCTGTATTTTAATCCTTATTAAAATAGAGCAGTATGCTGTTGTGTGAGTAATTCTTTGACATTACTGGGAAGAATTGTAGAATAATAGACTGAGGACATAAATGTAAAGGTAAACCCAGTTCTTAATTTTATTAGCTGCTAACTGTTCAGCCAACATTCAGGTGCACCTGGAAAAGTGTGTTTTGCGGGAGGAAAAAAAGAGGGTTGGAGCTGTGCAGTATTGAGGATGCTGAAATGGATGAGAACACAGCATTGCCCTAGGTATTCTTGCCTTAGGACATGCAACCTGTGCCAGCCTTACCTATGACGTGGACTTGAGCAGCTGTAGTTCCTAGCAGTAACAGCGTGCTGCAAAAAATATATAAGGAGAACGTGGGATAAAATACTTCGGAAAAGTACTGGCTTAATGATTGGATAGACTCCTTGCATCCTTCCTAAGGAAAAATAGGAGGACTGAGACAATTTCCAAGAATTGTTGGTATAGTTATACATCCAGTCATGATATGAAGTAGCTAGTGTTTCTTCTTGAATGCATTGAAACATCTTGCATAGGACAATAGTGATTTTAGTCACATGTCTGCAAAACATGTTTAATTAATATACTGGCTTTTGTCCCTGTAGAGCTACGCAAGAGTGTGTGTGTGTGAGGTGGGAAGCAGAGTCTTTTATTGCTTCATGGGGAAACCTCTGTAGAAAATTGCCATTTACTGTCTTTCTTACCTTTATTTCTGATGATTATTTGTTGCAAAGAAGAAAAGCTGGTGGATTTTCAAAAGGATTACCTGTGCATGGGTATTGGCCTTTCATTCTGTGTCCTCCCCATCCCCTCATGAGGGCTTTAAATAATAGGGGTCTAGGATGAAGTGGGGACTGTGATGGCCAAGTTGAGTGGAGAGAGGGGAAATATTTCAGTTTCTGCCTGGAAGAATACGGCAACAAAATAAGTTGCATGTGATTTTTCCGCTACTGCTGCAGGTCTTGTCATCTTAGGCGCATCTTTCTAAGCGTTGGGACTTTGATTTAGGCCCTGTAAGGCAATTCAGATTTAGGCAGGAAATAGTTTGTCTTGCTGACTTTTGTTTTTTGAAAGATTAAATACAAGTGTGCACAGTAATTTGGACAGCTGTAGCTTCGAGTTTGTAAGTATTTTTCACTTGAGATTGTATCTAGTAATTAGGGTTTTCTGTGGTTGTAGGGAAGAATGAAAAAGAATAAGATGACAAAGTGCTTTTGCATAAATATATATTTCTAATACCACAGCAAAGGTTACTTTGTTATGCAAGCTTTGCCCTATTCAGTATAAGGACAGTCATAACACAGTCATGAGAGGGAAAGGTTTTGAATATCGCTCCTTCAGTTAATTTTCAACAGTTTGAATTTTCAGCTTTACATCTCAGTTGAAGGATAATGGTGTTTTGAAGGTAGTTCTAATACATAAAGTTAAAGTTGATTTTTAAAGCCTATTATAATACAGCACTGCACAACTGAACAATGGTACTGTGGAAATTTCTGTTGAAACTTACTCACAAAAATGATGCTGTTTTTGGCTTAGTTATTAAATGGAGCATGAGAGGAAAAATGTGAGATGACAGGGATGAAGTAACTGATGGAATGTGCTCTTGAGCGCTCTTTTGGGGGAATACAGAGGTTCCACTGCATGCTATGCTTTAACTTGTCATACAACTCGGACATTATGCAATGATATGTCTAAAATTGTTTCAGAGAGGCTTTTGCTTTAAGGTTCTGTGTGTTGCCTGTAGGCCTTCAAAACTCACGGGCTTAGGTGTGTCTGTATTGGTTTTGTGCATATGAGCTAGCAAAGCTTTGGAGATTTCATGGAGTAAATAAATGCAGGAAAAGCCCTTTATAAGAGAAGATAATGATCTAAAAATCTCACTTAGGAAGAACCCAGTAGGGTTCAAGAATGCTTTCCCGCTTAGCTGCTAGCATAGAAGAAAATGACAACGTTATTTAGGAAATTAAGGGTAGCTTTTAAAGTCATTTACAAAAATGCAATGAATTAGAGTGGTGCTACATTTAGAACGTGGTCGCATTAGTAACTGTTATGGCCACAATTAAGTAAACCGTTCAAATTTGTGACAAGGTCAGATACTGTGGAGGTAACTAGTGAGCAAAGTTAGATTTAGTCACTCGCTAGTATTTTAAAGGCTTGGCTGCTCTGACTTGGTGATGTAAAGTAACATCTCTGTCCATGATCATACAATTTGAGGATGTTCAAGTTTAAGTGACTGCTGTCATGCTACATTGATGCTGGAACAGTTATAGCTGTTAGTACAGGACTGCAATTTATATAGCTGCTCTTGAAAGAAAAGAGGCTCTTGCTTATGCAGCGAGACTGTTGTCGCATAGCAACTACTGTGCTGAAAGCTTAAATTCAGATGCTCCCTTGAAGTTCACGGTGCCCTAGTAATGCTTATTTTATCTGGGCCTTGCACTGCCTTTATCACAGTAGTGAGTCTGTCGTATACATTTACTATTCTTTTTTCCCAAGCTTGAGAATTTTGTGCAGCATCATGCTTTTTTTAGCCTGATTTTCTGAAGAATGAGGTCTGTGTGATTGCATTTTTCCACTCTTAATAACATGATTAATCACACTGAACCAAATTTTCAGAGAGGCAGAGCTCAAGCTCCTGCGAGTATCATGAGTTTTGATAACTGTTTGGGGTAAGAGAGGTCGCCTGCTGCGCCTAATAGGGGACAGGCCGTTGCCCGCTGGTCCTGTGTCCATGCTGAGGTGGCAGTGGGCTGGCAAGCGAGCATGAGCCTACCATTTGGCTAGTTGGTATGTGTTGCTCCTAATCAATGGTAGCATAGGATGCCATAGGTGGAGAACACAAGTGGGTATTTGGGAGGACTGGGGGGGAGACTTGGAAATGGGATAGAGTAAGAAACCGGCTCTAGATTGCTGTGCTGAAAGCTCAACTTTTCTTTGCATAGTTGCTAAATTTGGTAGATAAGTGAACTGTCTTATGAAGAAAATAGATTTGAGAGAAACTTTGGGAGGTGAACAGGATCCTGACCTACATAAATTGCTTTGAAAAATGCTTTGTATGAAAGTGGCGTTTTTCTACCCCTTGAAGTGTGCTACTACATGTGGAAGCACATGTTCATGTTTACACTTCATCCCCAGAATGGCAGCATAGTTTATCGTGGTGGTTTTTTCAGTGAACCTGTTCACGTGCTTGCCTGGGTACAGGATTTGACCTCAGATATTTGCTGTGATCAAATTTAAAGTGTGAAATTTACTTACGTAATGATCTCCGGAGGTGCTGAAGAATTTGCCTCAATAGCTGTTAATTAAATATCTGTTTAGGCTTTGAATTATTTATGATACTGGGCGCTTCTAAAAAACAAGTAAATAACAGCATAGAATCCGTATGTAACACTGAAGCTTTGAAAGAAGTCCTTATCTTGTGTATTCATTACTTGGGATCATCTAGATGTCATTTTGAGATGTGACACTCACCAGTGTAAAACTCTGCAAAGCATTATGTTGCGTTAACCACGCAGTAACACATACAGTAACACAAACATGCTAAATCTTATTTTAATATAGTATTGATAAACTCCATATATCTTCCTCCTGCTGAGTGACTAATGTAGTCCAGACAGTGTATATTAAAAGACAGGAAGTCCTATATTGTTAGCATTTTATGTATATTATTTTCTTGCATCTGTCTTGCAGTTAATTTCCTGAGGAACTCCTCCTGATTTCTGGATGCATCTTAAGATGTAGTAGCTTGTTGTTGAGTACAGAGATGTTAAATGTGCTTTCTTTAGCTGAGATGATAATGCTGAGTGAACTTAATGAATGTTGTACTTTTAGAATCTACTATGTTAAGATGCTTACCTTCCACATTTGTTATGAAATGGTGAGCAGTATTTATTGCTTAGTTTTATTTAGGTTTAAGTTAAAATATGTTTTCTCTTTTTTTTTTTAAATGAGAGAAAACAAAGTTATTTCCTGCAATAACTATATACAATGGTCTCCTGTGTTTAATTGAACTAATTTATTTCTGGTTGCTTTATCTCTCAGGGTCTGAAAATAAATAGCTCTCGCTCTTTCATACTTTCACAATTCACAAACAAAAGAAGGAATTAAACATCCCTTATGCTTCGTCAGTGACTTGCATTACTGACTTTGTAATAGCTTATGCAAGCTATTAAAATAACTTCACTTATGAACTTAAGCCCAGTCATAAGTTGTTATAATTTCAAGTTTAATTTTTGTTCATATTTTCCAAAGAAGCACAAATTAAAAATATTACTTATTAATGACTGTGTAAGAGAGACGTCAAGGTTTATCCAAATAGAAGTAGATTTTGTAATTCTTAAAGTAGAACTTATTTGCAGGAGTTATCTGAAATGCTATTCTGTAAGGGCTGCAGAAACTTCCCATGGTAATTGGCATTTTTTTGCATTAAGCATCTTTGTATACCTTGGTTTGTGAAATTTTCCTTGTGCTTTTGGAAGTTTAAATATCTTTCCTCCTCTTAATGAACTGTTAATGCTTAGCTGCCTCTTCAAAGGTGCTCATTACCTTTTTTTTTTAAAATTTCATTAGCTTCTCCAATTAATCGCTGTTACTTCATGCTCTTTCTTTTCTTGGGATTTACAGAATATCTATAAGGTTAGGAAGCAACATAATGAACAGCAGCAATTTTTCTGTATCCATTTCAGAACATTTAAAGGAGACAATTACTTTATGGGGAGGAACATAGCTTACACAAAACACTTAGCTTTTAGGCTTGATAAATGTGCAGGTTTGTTTACAGAAGGAATTACGGCCAAAATATATTGGCATTATTTTTTCATGTAAAATAGATGCAGTGCATATACAATCAGCTAACTTCTGCAATAAATGCAGCTTATGATCGTGGGTGCTTGTTATGTCTCATTGGGAGCTGAGGAAGCCACAAAATATTTAAAAAACCAGAGGTCTGAATTCTCATAGTTAGACTGTGATAACTTGTAACTGGATGACTTCAGGGGGATCAAAATTGGGATCTCGAGTTGATATGAGCATGGTGATATTTCTATATGGAAATACATAAAATAATGATGCTAATGTTACAGTTGTGATGGTCAAAGGACACGGGGGAGGAGAGTTTATAGGTAGCAATCATTTCTTTAACTAGAATAGGTAACAGGGTTATACATAGTTTTTGAACGCACAAGCCTTTTGTCAGGTTTGAAAAGAAGTGGCAAACTTAGCTGTAATGCAAGCTGGGAGAATTATTCCAGGTTCAGTGAGAGGGGCTAACCAGAAAGACCATCCAGAAGAAGAGTTAGCTGGTCTGGTGGAGCAGAGGGAGGATGCTAGTCGTGGTTGACAGTGCTTATCTTCTGTGGGAAGAGGTGCAAAGGTCACTTCTTACATGGTATACAGTGTTAGCCATGCAGGCAACGAAAGGGAGATGTTACACTGTGCTGTAAACTCCAAATATGTCTGATTATTATATATATAATTTTTGTGTTCTGTAGAGTTGATAGCCGAGGGGTGTTATACCTCCCTCTTAAGGATCTGGACTGAAGTTTGTCTTTGAATAGCAGTCTTTTAAGATGTGTGGATACTTTATTGGTGTCAGAGCTCATTCTACCTAGTGATTTAATTTTGCTCAGCTAATTTTCATGAATGTCTCTGGTGCAAGAGTAAGGTTCAGGAATTTTGATCTGCTACTGCAAATAATTTGTAATAGATATTGTAATTGGGTGATGTGTTCACAGGTGGTGTTTATTAGGGAAAATCTGTATCTTTTCAATACTTGGCCTGTGGTGAGTTGGCTTCTGATCCCAAGTGAAGTTGGGTGGAGGTGAGGAAGCTGTGTGGAAATTAGGTGGGATGGTTTTGGAAAAAAAACTTCTTCAGAACAGTACTTTTAATTAGTAATACCTGATAACGTCTAATTTTTTTTCCTAGTAAAGCTGCCTTTTACTATGTGGTTTCAATTAGATAAAGTTCAAGAGATTTCCCCTGAACTTCTAAAGCTGTATTACCTGTGCATTCTTTTTATTACACTAATCTAGTTATCTCATGACTTAAGCAAATATAAGCATTTTGTGGAATAGGTTATTTTCAGTCTGTCAGCTGTTACCTTCCTTTTTTTTTTTTTTTTGACGCTCACAAATGAAAAATACGCTGGCATTATGTAGAAGACTTAATTTAAATGAATATGAATTGTTCTGTTGAGAGCCCTCTTGAGAGAGTCTTTCTGCAGATTTGTGGCTAAAAGGTGGTGTATAGCCTCACATGGGGGTAGGGCTGTGTTCAAACAAAGCGTGATATTTATAATTGCAGTATTCCTGCTCTTTAATGAGATTAGAATGCCAGAGCTATTACAGAAACTAAAAACAGTATCATTTGTTTGAAAACCTTATTTTTTTGATTAACTGCTTTGCTGTTGTATGGATAGTCTGTAATTTATTGTTCAGAAAACATTTAATCGTCCTAAAGGTAACACTTTTTAGCAGTACTTTGTGTCAATTTACTCTTTACATGTTATTAAGTTACATAAATATTCTGTAGAGTACAGTGGGAAGCTGTGACTATTTATATGAATCCTTTAATGTCTGTTCCTAGTGTGTTTTGAAGGGTTTGAAGAGCTAGCTAGGCAAGTCGGTATGTCCTTCCTCAAACTAGTGATCAGCTGCTTTAAAAACAAATTGTTTAGTGAGATTCTATTTATTATTGTACTCTTTCTCCTTGTATCAGGCATTGATACTTAGACATATTCCCATTGGTACTTAGATATTTGCCTACCTAAAACCCCAGGCAATCCAAGCCACCTGTCACTGAGTAACTTCTTTAACGCTGCTGCAATACCTAAGATGCTCCATAGTCCAGCTGGTCTTCAAGGCCCATGGCTGTACCTATTATAAACAAGCGAACAAACCAAAAAACCCACCCTTACACCTCGGGATGTGTTCCATGGTCTCCTAGGGGGTGATACGAATACATGTTTGCTTTCCACTTAAGATCAAAACAGGGATTAAAAACAGATTTAGCTCCCCTGACAATGACTTAAGTTTTTGATGAAATGCTGTGTGAGGTTTTTGGTCCTGTGTAAGTAACGATAACCTGACTCATTTATAGACAATGTGCTGAAGATTTTTATATATATGAGCTTGGGAAGCTGTTTGGAATTATGTTTACAAAATAGTCAGGGAACATTTCTAAAACTCTTGAAATGGAGACAAATCGCCCTCACGAGAGATTGAGACCGGGGTGTGTGTGGTTAGGTGCATTTCACTTGTCATAAGCAACTTCTGTGTTTGACAGTCTTTCAGTAATACATTTATTCAAAGAGACAGGACTGCCTTGTAGCAGAATATAGTAAATTTATACACAATATAAGGGAGGATTTCTTCTAGTTGCTTTTTTCTTTTGACAGGTGTTTTAGCTCATGGGAAGTGTCTTCAAAAAACCAAACTTTTAATATGAATGTTTAGATACCTGTAAAAATGTGTCAACTAAAACCGGAATCCTGACTCTTGGGACTGTCATTGCTCATCACTAAATCATATTGGCTGTGGTCACTTCATTTGAATCAAATAAGTTCAGACCCAGGCAGGCAGGTGGAAGAGCGTGAAATATTTGTCAACATGTCCTTTCTATCCTCTTTTATTTTTGATCATATCATAGAGCTAAATTTTCAAACTCCAGTTTTGAAATAAATGCAGGTTGATATAACGTCTATTTTGAAGATCGTTTTTGAAATGCTCCAATATATTTAACGCTACATGTGTCTTAATCTCTAGGAGAAGGAGCTACAGCTGAAGTTTCCTCACCTTTTGTGATTCTGTCTCTATGTACTCTAGTAGTACTGGTAATACTGCTTGCAAACTGTGTCTCCTGCTGTAAAGATCCTGAGATAGATTTCAAGGTAAGCATTTGAAGCTACACATGTATATACAAAGTGGTATTCTTGGCTGCCTTCTGATATCCGTAATACCTGATTACTTACACTGATAGTCTGCAGTTATTGACCCTTCTATGTCACTGTATATTTTCTCTTCTGAAATAGCCAATAACTGTCTATCTGCATGCTGTAAAACATTGCTGCAGCCAGTAATTTTCAGTACTTGGTCCAGGCTGCAGTAGGGATCTTTGTATTTTCAAAATCAGTACTATTTAGTGGGATTCGTAATAAAGTGTACACTTGAGGCAAATTTACTGTAGTTAAAGATCTTTCTTCCTATATTTTCCCATGTTTTCTTTTAATTTATTGTTTTTTAAAATAATGACAGGATTTAATGCATTCCTCTCAAATAAGGATATTGAAGGTACATATCCACCAGAAATTGAACCTCCTTACCATATTGCTCATTCAAATGAAATGCTTTAAACATTTTGTTAAAGAGTAAAATTGTTCAGCTCATTAGGTTTTTTTAATAATCATTTGGTTTAAATCTGCCTTAAAAATCAGGCTCTCACTTTATAATGGATCATGATTTACTGTTTTACCTCTAGCAGGTTCTTTTAATATAATCAAGTTTGTATGTTCAGATATAAAGCTAAGAAAGAAATGTATTAGTCTTAATTTTAAGAAAAGAAATAGTTTATTTACTAAGATTTTTTTTGCAGGAGTTTGAAGATAACTTTGATGATGAAATAGACTTTACACCTCCTGCGGAAGATACTCCCTCTGTTCAGTCTCCAGCAGAAGTGTTTACTCTTTCAGTTCCCAGTATTGCTTTACCAACTCCCTCCCAGTTTCCATCTCTTTCAGGTAAAATAGACCAATTTTTTTTTTTAATGAGAAGCTAGAAGAAGGCAATTTAGTGTCTGAAATGGAGTAGAATTGATTATGCTTGACTCTTCGCTAAATGAGTCCAATTACAATTTACTTAAATTCTACAAAATATATTTATCAGTTTAGGATGAAATGCAGTTCTTCAGAAATCTGCTAACTGATGGCAAGGTGCCATATAAGGTAGCTTCAAAGAATGAAACTTGCTTATATAAGCTTCTCTAGACTACTTTCTTTATACATCTGTATACTTTAAGGGTTTGAAGTCCTCTAGGACGTTTGTGACTTATGCTATTTAGTGCTTATCTTCATGGCTGAGTTGTCATTGGATTTTAGCCATTGGCCTTAAATGGAAGCAGGAGTGAATCTCTTATGACAGCTGTGCTACTGTTTCAGCTGCATCACTTTCTTAATGTGACTGTAAACTTTCCATGCTGTAAATGTGATACTGGTATGAGAGAGCATTAGATTTCTTTTGCCTGTGCAAAATAAGTTTTTTGGAATGTATTCTTGAAAAGGCAAAGTTTCTGTAAAAGGAAACAAACGTCTTGAATATTACAGGAATAGTTTAGCATAAAGTAGTTGTGTTCACATTACATCGCTTCATATACAGTCTTTACATGTATTACTTGCATTACGTAACGTTAGATGTTCAGAGAAGTTTCTAGTTAAATTTCAGTAGCTAGTAGCAATTTTACATGTCAGTGTGTTTTGTAATACAAAAGAAATGTTACTCACCAGTGTTTTAGTGAGTGAGGAAAAATATCTGTTTGTGAAAAATCGTATCTTGTGCCAGCTCTTCTACATTGATATAATTGGTAAAACTATGCTTTTGTCACGCTATTTTGCTTGGAAGCAGTTGAGTAAGATGCACTGGTAAAAGTGTAGCTTTGCTGATGCACCCTTCTCCATACTTAGGAGCCTGTTGACAGTGTGTTATTCCAGTATAGCTGTTCTGGTAGAATGATCCTGATGTAAACCTGGTTTGTGATAGTAAAACAGTGGCCTGTGATTCTCAATCAGGGACAACTAAAAAGGATGTAAATGATTTTTGTGCCTCTGTTTAACGAATTAGACAGCAGGAAGATAGATGCTGCTGAACCTTCTCTATAGTACCGAGTCTACTGTTGCTACTACCAAGCCTCTGCCAGGATCTTGTTGCATGTTGTTTTCTATCCTTTGCCTCTCTGGGCTCTTTATATGAAGTATTTTTAGTCAGAAAATGTCCTCCTTTCCAATAGCAGCTGTAAGTATATAATAAGTAGCTATAAGTAGGGCAGTTGGGCTGAAGAGCAAAGCAGTAGAAACCTTTCTCTGAAAATTATAATTCTCTATGTAACTAAAGTGTTAAAATGCAAAAGCGATAGGTGCTGTGTTGGGTTTGTTCTCTCATTCATGTAGAAAACTTTTGTAAGCAGGTTATTTACTATACCCAACTATGGTATACAATACACTTTTATATTGGAATTAAAACTCAGCCTTTTTGCTGTCTTAGCGAACTATTAAAAAACCCCAAACACTTAGATGTCATATGCCAAATCACTGTGTATCCTTTTTGGAGGGGGATGTTCTGAAGCAGGTTGTTTAGAAGCTGAGAAATGTTTTACTCTGCTCAGTGTTTCTGTCACAGTGTTACCTTAATACTGTATGCATGTCTGACTGTCTTATGCTCTTTAGCCTGAATGTGTGCATGTAATTTGGAACAACTGTTGTAGGAGCTTGTGTTATTTTTTCAACAGTTGTATAGGTAACTTTGTCCATCTGAGTGGTTTGTGTTTTTCTTTCTTTCTTTTTTTTAATTGTTGTGCGTGACAGAGGGATCAAAGTCTCAAGTTTCACGTCAGAGTCTAAACTATATCCAAGAGATTGGAAATGGTTGGTTTGGAAAGGTGAGATGTCTTCCTTTAATGCTGTAGTATTGCAGTTTGAGTTTTATTCCTAGCTAAGTAGACTACTGTATTTCCTTTAAATGATACTATTTCAAAAAAGTAATAGCATAAGAACAACTTTGCATGCACTTTGTAGCTGTGATTAGCGTTTTTTAAATTTGATTCAAGTTTCTTAGAGTTACTTACTAGCTTGACATGTCACTTCTGTGGACTGAATTAATAGATTGCTGTTACTACTAGTTCTTTCTCAGGGGAAAAATCTTGAACGTAAATAAATAGTCTTCACCAAAAACATTTTTTTTTTTGAAAATTGATAAGGAGATCATAGTTGTCAGACTTAGTATGGGTGCTTAATTATCAAAGCTTTACATGCACTGACAAAAGACAAAATCTTTCCTATAGCATGCATATAGAAGCTCTTGTTTTTCTTTGTAAAGCAACTCCATATGTTTTCCTCTGATTAAAGGCAAAAATGGTTCTCATTTTTCAGGTTCTGCTTGGAGAGATCTACACAGGTACTAGTGTAGCAAGGGTAATAGTGAAGGAGTTGAAGGCAAGTGCTGGTCTCAAGGAGCAAGAACAGTTTTTAAGAAATGGAGAACCGTATTAGTAAGTAATATGCTATAGTCGGGCTAACTTGAATACTTCATGCTACTGTGTATGAGTTATGAAAATCTATTTTGTTCAGCGTTATCTCTGCTTCCCCTCACTTGTAACTTAAATGATTGCATTTGGATTGACTGTATATCACTTCTTAAAGTGAGCAAAAATTGAATTCCTTTAAAAGGAAAACCAAGCTCTTTACTTAAATGTATTTGGGAGTCTTTATTTGTACATGACTGTAAAATATACTTGATCTGATTTATTACATTTTTTTCCCCACAGTTTTTCAGAACAAAAGCTCTTGATACTGCAAACCGACCTTTTGTCTAATTGTTTCCAAGAGCTGAGGCTTAATTCCTGATACTTCTGTGTTCTGATAGAAGTATGAGAACTGGCAAGACTCTGTCATCTGATGCGTGTTAATTTCTTTGAAGTTCCCATTTTCAAAAAATGAAGTGCATCATGATGTTAAAAACTAATTGTGTTCAGGTTACTTGCAAGATGTGGGGGGGTATGACAACTAAATTGGGTTCAGCAGTACTCTGTGATCCATAAAGTGTTGGTCTGATGAGAAATGCTGATGAAGTTAGATTGTTTGGTGTTCTCTTCTTTCTCTTGTGTTATGGTTGGAGGACGCTCGGAAGTGTGTGCTTCTACGGCTTTAGTCTATGTATACTAGAAAGGAATTTGGTTTATTGGGGTAGTGTAATTGCTCTTTCCATGTTTTGGCAATAGTGAGAATTCTCTGAAGTGCTGGCCGCTACACATTAACGGCTTCTGCAGATGACTGGTATAGAGAAGCACACTGTGGTTCAGTAGGTGTACCTCGAAGTGTGGCTTACATTGACTGAATGTGTCACCACTCAGTTGTACCAAAGAACTTTCTACACTCTGTGCTTTCTAATGACCTAATTATATTTACATTTAGGTTTAAATTGTTGGCAGTTGTCAGGAGAAGCAGTCTCAAGCTTCCTGCTGCATTGGCACAAGGGTTTTTGAAGTGAGTTAGAAAAAACAACTGCTCTGTCTGGAAACTAGCCTGGCAAACTAGCCTGGCTAAAAAGTTTAGCTTTTATCTGAATTGGTTCTTTAGTGTAGCTCACAAACGAGTTGCATGCAGGAAGACTTGTGCTTAGTATAAGGGACAGTGGAGGTGGGAAGATGGGTGTGAGTCTTCCAGGGCAGTGCTGGCTTAGGTGGTTTTGAGAGTTTTTTTCAGCTGCTCTTATTGCAGCAATACAAAGGAGATGTAAAGATGTAAAGGGGATTTGTGGTTTTGAATACTTGCACCTTTTCCGCCAGTCCCATGTGTGTTGAAACTTCCAGTGGAGATCTCAGATGTGTTGCATTATATTGCAAATAATGTATACTGTAGTCTTTCTGACTGAAAACCAGCGTTTTTCCTTGCAGCATTCTTCAGCATCCAAATATTCTCCAGTGCGTTGGGCAGTGTGTGGAAGCCATTCCTTATCTTCTAGTTTTTGAGTTCTGTGACTTGGTAAGTACACTCACAAAAAAGGCTGCAGTTGGTTTTTGCCCCATGTGAGTTGTAGGTAGTGTATTTACTGCCCTTCACCCATGAAATAATTCTTAGGATGATTTTCAGCATAATCCTGTCCTCTTCCTCATCCCTTCTCTTGTCTTCCTCTAACAATGCCCCCTCCCCACCCCGGTTATCTTCTTATCCTCCTTTCCCCCCTGCCCCTGTTTGGATGAAGCAACTGCCTTCCTGAGCGTTGAGAGAAATGCTAAGAGCATGGAGAAGGGTTTTCTCATGACTTTCTTTTCTACTGTTAGCGCCACAGAAGCCACTGAAGATGGGGAGGGTAGTTGCACAAAAACCTTGCTCAACCCTGCATTCCTGGGCACGTGCTGAAGTTCACCTAGCCTTTGTGAGAAAGGAGATATGCACGTGTAGAAACTTTGGACTGTGCCCAGTGTACATAGAATCTTCGGAGACTTTAGCTCTTTGAATCTTTCAAGCTCTCCTGAATGTGTGCAAGCAGATTTTAAGGGACTGAAATTTGGATGTGGCAACGGATCCATAGTCTTGAAAGACTTAAAGAATCGTTTTATTGCAGCATACCATGGTATTAAAAGAAAAACAAACCCAACATGTCAGATGGCTATCTAAACATTAGCTGAATAGCCGCTTTTAAAGTTTGTGGTCTAGAGGGCATTTAAAGCGGAGTTCGTTGATAAAGCTTGAGAGAAATGAACTCAGGTACATACATGTGTTATTAAAGCTTCAGATTTTCAGAAGTAAAGGAGTTTGCCTTTATAAGATTCAACATGATCCTTTTTTAATCAGCTTTTTCTCTTAAACTCTAGTGCACAAATATAGTTCTAGTTACATTAATTGCCTCAAGCAATTTAAATAAGAATGAACAAGAACTTTGAGTTTTACTGAGAAACATCAGTTAATTTGTGTCCTTAAGTAACTATATTCTTCATTACTGGTCTTGCTCAAATTTATTAGCTGCAGTAAATTAATGAAGCAGAAGAAGCGCTGATAGAATCATTCTTTTCTTTCTTTACAGAAGAAAGCTTAAACTTTTCAAGTGACTCATCCAAGTGAAATGTTCAGTTTTGGGCAAGAATTAGAAAATGCATGCCTAAGGTTAAGCAGATAATGTTCTTGATATTTTTTAATTTGCATAAATAGAATAGTTCATATTGATTTAGAACATGCTGTCAAGTTTGAGATCCTTCAGAAGGACTCTAGAAAAAGAACTGCATTTTACATAGTTTATGCTAATAGATATGCATCTAAATATTTAATCAGATTCAACTCCTGCCATATTTTTAAATAGTTGTTATTAAATATGACTTAAAATTTGAAGATGGAGTAACTTTTAGATTGCCCTACTTTAAGCATACAAAAAAATTAATATCCTTGTTGGATGCCTGATGATTAATGCCAAAAATTGTCATGATCCTGCAAAGTAGTCTGGAAAGGATTTTACTTAGGGGGACAAAATAGATTTTTCACTTCAACTGGGTAGTGAAGTGGTAGTTCTTACAAATTTGAATGTAGCTGGTCAGTCTCATTGGCATGGAAAATAAATGTCTATGCTGATTTCTCTTGCAAGCTAACCAAAACTTGTATTTGAAAAATTATGTATTATAGTATACTAAGCTACAGTTAAACATGACTTGTCTCATATCTCATACTGAAAGTCTAATTTGCTTGAAGAAGTCTTATTTGGAAGACCTAGGCATCCCCCTAGAGATCATAGTATTTTGTTCTCTGTGCACACAAATATACAGGGGCTAGGCAGACAAAATAGCGTTCACTTCAATAGTTTCATGCAGAGGTTGAGAGACAAGTGCAGTGAAAAGGTTAGCTCAGTATCACTGTATGTCACTAATGTTTGTTGTAGTCCTGGGGTCTAATGTGGAGGTAGCGATACTAGAGTGAGGGGAGAGGAGAGACATGAAGGAAGGGGAGAAATGTGTGTGAAGCTGGACAGTGGCATTTGGAATTGAAGGTATGGCTAGGTAACTTTTTTAAAAGACAGTTCATAGACTGCTCTGGAAACTGCTTTTATTGTTGTGGCTGAGGGTGGCAGTTACTGCTTGAATTTTTCAGGACTTGAGTAGGTAATACTGAAAGGTGGTAGGTTCTGCTCTACCTTTCTCTGAAATTGGCTAATGCTGGGAAAATGGAGACGCTTCCAAAACATACCTTCAGTCCAATCCTTTACCCGAGCGTAGGGACGGACTTAGCTGAAGTGGCTGACTACGGGCTCTGCTATCGTGGTGACTTTGTATTGTTCAAACGGGAGGATGTCAAGAGTATTGGTATTTTGCTAGTAGTAGTATAATCTTATGATGGTATTTACCTTGTTGTGTGATTGATGTTTTATGTGTGTGATATATACAAACAAAGAATAAGCTTATTTTAATCTCTGGTGCTTACATGATTAAGAATCTGATGGTTAGCAAAAAGGTGGCTAATGTGCCAACTGTATTTGAGAAGAAGTTCTCGTGTCTCTGGAGCTCTTTCAGGCTTTCACAACGTAGACTTCACAAATTTGGTAATACTAAGTAATGAAAAATATGGCTGTTCTCCTGACAAAGAGTCTGGAGGTTATGGTGGCTGTTTTCGTCAGACTCCTCCAGATTCATGGCATATCACAGCATTCCCTTTTGCAGCTTCTTCTATTAGCCTTTACAGGGACGCTTGACCTTGTCTCAGCTGCTCAGCAGCCCTGTTGGATTATCAATTCTCAGGCTCCTTGGGCCCGAAAGGTCTTATCGGGAGTGCTGGAAGCTGTACTGCAGATAACAAGCTACCACAACAGTTAGCTTTGGTGTTTCTTGGCTGTTTCTGATATTCAAGCTTGCTTGGTTGTATATGCGTTGATGATATTTGCTACCTTTTAGCCTATTTTATAATGTAATTCAGGATGCTCTGTGCCCCTTGCTTTACAAAGCTGGTCAGTTGTACATGAGTGATTAGAATATTCAAATCCTAATTTTCATTTTCCTGTTTTTTAAAATTGTTTACAGTTCTTTAAATAGTGACTATAAAAGAAATGCTCAGTAAGTTTTTAAAGGAATTCTGTATTAGTTTGTTTAGTCTCTTGGTGTAGCCTTCTATGAGTAGTTAACTGTCCACTGCTAAACACTGTAGAATGGTGCTAGGTTAAAAATAGTAGTAGCTATCTTGTTAACTTTAATATATCACCCAGCTGTGTGTGGCCAACCTTTTGTCAGCACAGCATATCTTTTAATGGAATGACATAATTTATGAGTAAAAGTTATTCAAATGTGGAAGTAGCATGTACCTTGTGAGGCTGATTTGCCTATCAAATTGATCTTACAAAAATTATTTGCCTTGCAATTCACTGAGCAGGTGAGGTCAGCAGAATGCAGTATTTGCTTAAAATGCTCTGTAGCTCACTTTAGGCATGTGGCTCTTAGGTGCTTGCCAGCTGTGGCTAGTTCTTTAATTTGGTTGGGCTTTTTCTAATTACTGAAACCAGTATCTTCAAATTAGAGAGTTTTCAATTAAGACTTCTTAACTGGAGTTTTAAAAAATCTGTTTAAAAATCCTAGACTATATCAATATAAGAGGTAAATACGAGGTTTGTCAATGGTATGTTTAAAAAATTAAACTGGGCAATTTATTATGATGTCTTTAGAAATCATGTGTCTTGGATTCAGATTTTTTTTTTTGCAAAAATATTTACTATTTATTAAACTTAGCAGATGCTTAACCAACTTTTTGATGGTGTAAGGGTCATACTGCCATTAAAATGCCCGAAAGTGTTGTGTGGAATGATCACAATTGCTTATGCTGTGAAGCAGTGTTGGATGGAGGGAAAGGAAAGTGTTTTTATTTGTCTAAAAACTTCAAAAGGGGCAATGACAGGTACTGTATGACCTGGCAAGTAACTTTCCAACTTGGCAGCCAGTGTTCAGTGGATGAAAAGTCATTTGTCAGCTATTCTCATTTGTTCAGGATGTTCTTATGGACCAGGTGTGGAATTTGCACAATCAAGGAAACTACAGGAATATAGCAAGTAAATATGCCTTTGGGCCTCAGACTATTGCAGAGAAAAAGCATATCTGATTTAAAGGACTTAACTACAAAGAAGGCTGAACTGATCCTGTTGAGAACTGGGAGGGCTGGGAGGCAAAATCTAGTTGTTGTTCATGGAGTCCCAGGAGAGAAGGAAGTGGCTGTAGTAGAGGAAGTTGGAGAGAAAGTGGAGCCTCCCTCAAGCATGATTATTGACCATGATATATGTTTATGTGTCTGAGCAATGAATATTGCAGAACTGTATTTTATTCTGCTATGTATATGTACACCCTCTGACACTTAACTGTGTAAAACCTAGTACAAGATAGGGCCATTTTCTGACTCATAAAATAGGGATAATATTGATGTATTATCACTGCAGGGAGGGATCACTGGATAATTCAGGCCGGAGGGGAGCTCCGGAGGTCCCTGGTCCCGCCTCCTGCTCCAAGCAGGGTCACCTTGACGTCGGGCCAGGTTGCTCAGGGCTTTCTCCAGTTGAGTCTTGAAAACCTCCGAGGATGGAGATGGCCCAGCCTCTCTGGGCAGCCTGCTCCGCTGCCTGCACGTCCTCATCGGGGGGAAAGGGTTTCCCCACGCTCAGTCCGAGCCGCTCTTGTTTCAGCTTGTGCCTCTTGCCTCTCCCCCTCCCACCATTCAGCACGGCCAAGAGCCTGGCCCGGTCTCCTCGGAAACCTCCTCGCAGGTGCTGGGCGGCTGCTGTCCGGTGGCCCCGAGCCTTCCCTGCTCCAGGCGGAACGAGCCCAGTTCCCTCAGCCTCATCTCACAGAGAAGTGCTGCAAACCCTGACCGTCTTGGCGGCCCTCCGCTGAACTCGCTGCAGTTGTCGATGCCCTCCTTTGGAGGGGGCAAAACCTGGACATGGTGTCTAACTGTGGTCTAACAAGTGCCAATAGAGGGTGGCAATCCTATCTTTTGATCTACTACTGGCTATGCTCCTGTTGATACAACCAGTCAGGGCTGAGCCTTGGAAGGGGATTTTCCTTCCCAGGTACAAGACTTTGTCCTTGCTGAATTTCATAAGGCTCCTTTTGGCCCATTTCTCTAGCCTTTCTAGGTCCCTCTTGACGGCAGCCCAGTCCTTGAATGTATCAGTTTGTCACCCGAATTTGGCAAAAGCAGTGTTCTTAAACCGATACCTAAAAAAGTCTTTGTTAATGCCCCTCTGTGTAGTGATTTCTTTTATAATTTTAACCCTGATTGTTGGCTTAATTGGAATAGAATGGCAAAATAGAACCAATATTTTAAGATGCTGGATTTGATACAAATTATATCTGATATAAAAAACATGTACTTACATGAATTATTTACTAAATAAGGGATGCCACATAGCACTGCTGTTACTAATGCATTTAAAAATTAAAAAGTAATTCCTTGGTGTGTTTCAGGCATTCTAGGAGCTTAATCCATCTGGGACAAACCATAAATAACCAGTTGCTGTTTTAATGAATGACAGCAATTTCACAGGAGATAGTTTGACTTTCTTCAGCAACTTGCTGCCATCTAGAGTCAGTTGAGCAATATGCTCTATACTTATTATAGTCATTAGGCTACCTGATTGGGAACCTGTGTGTCTTCTGGACACTATTTAATTCATACTTCTTTGGAAATGCCTGCTCTAGTAAACCTGCTCTGGCAAGACAGAAAGGGAGGAGTGAATGTATATATGTATAATATGTAATTATTTATATATTATTTATATATATTTTAATATATGTATAATATTGTGTTTTAGATATATATAATGATGTGTGTATATACATATACCCCATAAACTAGTATCATATCAAAGCTGTAATCATAAGTCACAAGGAACCTGCAGGGAAATGCTTCAAAAAAGCAATTCCATAGGATACAAATACTTAAATGTTACCTAATTAGTAGCTTAAAGCAGGACAAAGAGACAATGTAATGAAGGGCTTTAAAAATATTAAATGATATTAAAGTTATGAATGCATTCTGAAAGTGGTATAGCTACCTAGCATATAAATGGTACTTATAAAGCAGATGTTGATGGAATAGTTAGTGGCATGTAATATAGACTCTACTCCTATACAGGACTTTTTTTTTTTTAAACATGAATAGTGTCCACTTTTGTTAAGCAACTGTTATGGCTTATTAAACATCATAACTCAAGTCTGTGAATATCCAGTCAGTCACCTGAGCTGCCACTGCACTGTAACATTTAAATGCCCTACACAGATATTTACTACTTGATTTAAGAGAACTGTAAATTGTCATTTTCAGTTTACCACATTAAGGAGGAATGAGATGCTTCAGTTGCAGTTCTATATGCTCTATGTGAGCACCAGAGGAATAGGAAACTTAGTAATATTGATTTTTTTTTTTTCCTGAAGATGAGAACATTTCAGCCAGTGCAAAGGCTTCTGTCTTCCCCCAATTTGTTCTAGCGTCTTGCTTTTACTGTTGTGCTGTCTTGTCTTGTCTCTCTCATGGCTTCCCTTCAGTGTCCTTCCCAGGCCATGGTTTATGCAAACAGTGGACCTGTACAGTTAAGAAGTGGCAGGTTAGAAGCTCAGCTATGAGAGTAAGAACAATAGTATGAGAAATTTGATCTCTTACCTTTATTAGATCCATTTACTGTAGTCTTACTTTTCCTGAGTGCATTTGACAATATTACTTTTCCCTGCTATTTCAAAGTTGTTCTTTCTTAATAATTTATGGCATACTGTTGTGGGCTCATTAATTGTGTGGATGGTACTCGGTCTTGCCTAGATCCAGTAGAGTTGCTACCATCCTCTGGTGCCTGAATTCCTAGAGAGTGGTGGGTATTAACGTGCTTTTTATATCAAGGGTCTGTTGAGGTGGGGATGTTGGAAACAGGTTTCTGTGCTCCCTTCCTTCTGTCTCTTTGCAAATTCCAGACAGTCAGCTTTGATTTAGAGCATTTTAAACTAATCTCTTTAAAAAGAGAAGTTCATCAAACTCTGGTTTTTAATGGAAAGTATTATTGTTGGCCAACTGTGTACATGCGGGAGTGTGATCTGGAACATTAACTACTAAGTGATTTGATTAAATACCCTTAAAAGGACAATATTATATGCCTTAGGTGCCTTCTGTAAGAGTCCTTATGGAGACTGGAAACTTGATGAGGAGATTCTTTATTAAGCTTGAATCTATTTGTAACTATTACTAACCTTGTTGACTGATATGCAAATAATGTGGTTAGTTGGTTCTTCGTTAAATATGTATATTTTTTAATTCAGCCAACATACAAGACTGGTATTTTCAACTTCTTTTTCAGGGTGACCTAAAAACCTATGTCTGCAATGAGCAGGAACATATTAAAGGAGATTCACAAATAATGCTGCTACAAAGAATGGCGTGTGAGATTGCTGCTGGACTTGCTGTAATGCATAAACATAACTTTGTGCATAGGTATGCTTTCCAGATATTTTTTTTGCTGTAGTGCACTGTAAAATTCATCTAATTCTCTTCACTAAAATTGGTGTGTATTGAAGATAATGTTTTAACATAAACTTTTTTAATTTTACATAACCTAAGTCATGAAAGTATGATGCTTATTGAGATGCTAATTTAACTGCAGTAGTATGGTCCTATGGCTCTCCTGTTTGAAAGCTGATCACCTGCTTAGGTTTACAGTCTATAGAGCACTATCTGCAGCTTAGCCAATCCAGATGATGTGATTGTACAACAAATTCTTGGACCAGTTAAATTTGTGGGCTTTTTAAATTTTATTTTATTCATGTGTTGCTGTACTGGCAGTCTTTCAAAAAATACAAATGTTGTATTTTGCAAGATTTCAGCTCACTGACTTTAAGGACCAGTAACTGCTGAGGCTGATATAGTGAGCAAGACATTTCAGAGTGTTGCCAAAAATCTTTTGCAAAAGGCTCATGAGTAATAGTTACTTAAATCTTAAAGGTGCTCATCCTCATACTTCAAAATCTCACCCTCCAGCCTCAGATCCTCAAATGCTATTTAAAATATTTCTTAAACTGTTTTAATATAATAGAACAGTTGAAAATAAAGGTAAATGGTTATGTTAATAGTTATTTCATTTAAAAATTGTTAAAATCTTACCCGATGTCTGTGTGTTATAATTCTTACCAATTCAGATCTCTTATTTAGTGATCTGTCTCCTTTCTAACTATAAATGGAAAAACAACCCATAACTGCTGCTTTTTTAGTGCACTAAGGATCTGCTGACTGAAGCAGATGCGCTCTCACTAAGTGTTGTTTATATTTAAGTTTCTCTTAATCTTATCTTCAATTTAGAAGAAATCATAAAGGGAAAAGAAATCCTTTTAATCAGAGGAAAAAAATAAAGAAATCTAGCCTTTTTAAGTTAAGGCAGTAGGTATTGAAAGAGAATGGCAGTAACATTGAAATGTTAGGGAAAAAATGTATTCATGAAACTAATTGCTCAAATTATGCTAAGGTGTGTGGGGAGGTGGTTTGTTTTTTGATTTTTTTTTTGTCTTAATTGAAAAGGTGTTAAGGAACTGAAACCATCAACCTTAGACTTGTCATGACTAAAAGACTAAACAGTACGTAACTCTCCAAATGTGGCTTAGCTTGATGAGGCTGTTGGCATCACAAGATGGTTTACTTCAGCTTTTTTTTTTTTGTATTGGCTCAGCCTGTTCTTTGCTGTAGAAACAGCACTTGAATCATTTCTTTAGCAATTTAGGAACTTGTTCTAGAGCTCATCAGTGCACATCATACCTTGCAGACAAAGAAGGCAGAGATCTTGTTTTTAGGGAGAAGCTGAACTCAAGTCTGAAAAAGTGCAAGTGTAAAACGGAACCAAAATCCCTCAAAAAATCCCAAGACCTGACTCAGCTGGTGCCTGATGAGCAGGACTTTTTTTAACTTGTTTAACAACTTTGAATGACTTGAAGCTAGTATCAATCTTAACTGTCAAGCTGAGTGATTGCTTATTTCTTGTATTGTAGCAGCATGGCTTTGTAGGTTTTGTATTTAACAGTGTGTTTTCAGTGGAATACAGCTAAAGTTGGTAAATAATTATCTGTAGATGTGTAAGATTATCACTGTAAATGTTTATTTCTAGCAACACTATCCTAATGCTGTTAGAGTAAGTGGTAAAGCTCCAGCATCAGTGATTTTGTTGTTAGTGGTAAATTCAAGCAGCTAAAGTTGTACTTATTTTCTCCCCCAGGATATTTAATTAAATAGTATAAAACAAGATGGAAAATTTTGGGGTGTACTTGAAAAGGTTGCAAATCTGTTTCTGATCTATGAGGTTCAGTGAAGAACTGAAGTTCTCTTTGGAAGGGAATGTTTCCTTCTCCTGTTGAAGCAGAAAAATTACATGGATTTTAGGCTTTTTACTTCAGTGACTTGTTTTAAGCCCCACGGAGGTAGCGGTAGAGGGCTTGCAGTGTTCTCCGTTGCCTGGTACCTTCCTGTCCCACTGAGAAACTACTTGAGCAGATAGTCTGTGGAGCTCCGTGCAACCGCAGCTACAGTCCTGTCATAAAGCCAGTAGCTTTGTTAAACTTGCATAACTTTGAGTTTGCCGTGTGGGCTTTCTAAAATAGCTTCTTGCTATTACAGCTGCACTGCTGGCTATGAGTATTGTGGTCTGGTTTATGGTGGAAACTGGAAACAAATTATGTGGGTATTTGAGCTTTTAGAGGAATTTTTATGAAATATACTACTTTTTTGATGGTCTGTTTCAAAGACTAAAGGTGTCATTCCATTTCAAATGTAATGTATAGTTTGCTTATTTAGAGGAACTTAATTGGAGGTCTCAGACGCAATTAATTGCTTAGTATCATATTGTAAATTGTTAAGTGTTTGAACCTGATATGAACTGTTGATAGTTCTTGCTTTATGGCAATGACAGGTGTTAGGTAAAGAGGGGCCTATGTTGCTGTGGTGTGTGAACGGTGTAAGTAGATTGATGTTACAGGATGATTAGTGAAATGAAACTACTGCATCTAATTCTTTGTGTAGGTAGAATGCTTGTGAGCATCCTTGGCAGCTGCACAGACGGGAAGTGACTGCGTTTGGAGCTCCTTTACAAAGGACAGCCAGGAGTTGTATCAGGCTTTGAAAACAATTCTTTAGTCGTAGCGTACAATTGTTTAATCACACTAATTGACTGTTGATTCAAAGTCATTTCTAGTATTCTGGGTTTTTTTGTATACAATTTTTGTAAGTCATCTTGTCACTAGGTTTAGGATCATTCAGTTGTATTTTGATTCCAGCATATAGATTTTGCTCGACTGTGTAGTCTAAATTAATTCAGTTTTGATAATGTGGGAGGGGCTACAGGCAAACATAATCCTGTGACCACAAAACAAACCTTGTCAAATAAATCTGCTGTAAGGCGAGACCCTTATATCACCGTTCCTTTTTCTGGTAGTGATAACTGTTTTTAGAGAAGTGCTCTGTCTACAGCATTCCAGGGAGAGATGGGATCTAAGGTAAGCTGAGGAAGGTTTCAAAATTTAGTGAAAGCGTAAACAGCAAAAGAACTATCTTAACATTTAGTCTGGATCAAAATTGTACTTCTGAAATGAATCTCCAAGCTGACCCAGTTACTGTGCCTGGGTTTGCATTATGAGTCGATCTTTTAGTCTTCATGGGCTGGTTTAGTGTCATCTGAAAAGAATGAGATAGGTGCTCCAGGAGCATACCTAATCTGTTGCTGCCATTAGGCATCTGGTCTATGATACCAGACTAGAGCTCATCTGAATAAACCCCTCTGAAACACATACAGTGTGGATGTTGAATCCATAGCACTGGTTTCATATTACTGATCTGCTCCAATTATGGCCTGCTATTTGCTACTGCAACCTATAAATATGCATAATTTCTTGTATTTTGTAAATGGATTTTTTTTGGCTTTTCCATTGATACTTTAAGCTATGCTCTAGCTTTGTTCTAAAAAGTTTCACTAATATGTTAACCCAGTTGTTTTAGTTTGGGTTGAAAATTTCTTCTTGGTTGGTCTGGCTATGTATTTTTGTGTGTTTTTTTTTTTTCAGTGACTTGGCCTTACGGAATTGCTTTCTTACATCCGATTTAAATGTCAAAGTAGGAGATTATGGTATAGGATTCAGTCGATACAAGGTAGGTTAATCTAGTCATGTACACCCCCCCCCCCCCAAGAATTTGGGACTTAAAGTTACAGCAAAAATACAGTAAGGTTATGAACTGATACTAGATCATCCTTTATCTAAATACAGGATTTTTAAAGCATGACTGGAAAATAACTGTAGCAAGCTCATGTAACAGAATATATGATCTTTCTGGAAATGGGTGGAGTTTATGCCTATAGAAGGAAGCTTCTGGTTAAACTTATGTTAATACATCATATTTTCAGTATAAAATAATAATGGCAAGCATTATGCAGAAATTTTAATGATTTTTTTAAAAGAAAATTTAATCAATTTTATTAATGAAAGTTTTTAATGTGTACATACATCAAGAAAGTGCAAAGTTCAAGACACTAAAAATGAGTTTAAGTACTAAACCTTAAATAAGAAGTTGATGTTTAGTTTTTCTAATATCTACTGAACAGTAGATATGCTCTTCCAATGTAGTATTAATGTCTGCCACTGGGGGAAAAATAGGATTAATTTTTTTTAAGGTGCATATACAGATCACACAAAATGATTAATTTGAGGGGGGGGGAAGAAAGGCAAGGGGCTTCTCAAAGTTGATGCAATGTTTGTTCAGTCTTTTTCTGGTTTTCTTTTACCAATAATGTAGGAAGATTATATTGAGACAGATGAGAAGAAACTTGTCCCTCTCCGATGGACTGCACCTGAGTTAGTAACAAGTTTTCAAGACAGGCTGTTATCAGCAGAGCAAAACAAGTACAGTAACATATGGTACGTAGTAGGCTTTAAAATAACTTCTGCAAGAGATCGGGGAATGCATTTTTAAATGTTATGCTAAAAACAGTAAATATTTAATTATAAATTGAGGATGTTCAATTATAAATCAAATATGCTGCTACTTTATTTTATCGGTAGTGTAGTAGGTTAATCTCCAAAAGAAATCTGAAACAATATCCTGCCTTGGAAAGATCCTTAAGAATCTTTTAAGAGATCAATTACACTGAAGAAAAAGGTTTAGCAGAGGAATAGGTATTTATACTAATAAATATTTGCTGTGTATTTGCCAAATGCCTTCAAATGTTTATAAAGGAAGGAACTAGCAAATGAGTTTTCAATTAATGTACTAGCTGTGGATGACGCACAAAAAAAAGAAAAAACTTGTGAAGTTGATCCCACTAGGGCCCCATTAAGTTACAATGGTAGAACAGTAGCATCTTCATTTCATGTTGTAGCATTTTTAAGGGCTGCAGTTAAGTATTTGTCTCTTATCAAAGAGTTAATAGACAAAGGCTGGAGAAAATCATTGAGAGGACGTTTTGTTGAAGTCACCAAGTTGCACTTCGATTCTCAAGTCCCAGGAAATTTGGGAAATGGAAACTGGCTTTTAGACTTGCACTTCTGAAAATATTGTGGTTAAATTCCTGCTTTTATATTCTAAGGGTATTTAGTAAATTGGGTTTTACTTAAGTTAGACAGGATAGACAGAAATGGTCTAAATACCGATTTCCCTGCATCCTTCAAGCAGGGACCATCAGTTCATGCTGTTGATCTAAACTGCAAGCAACTAAGGTTTTAAGCATTCCAAATTGGAATTTTAGTGTCTCTCCTGCAGACCTGCTTTGAGCAGGGCTTTGAACTAGATGACGTTGATACAGACTCCTTACAATCTAAACTGTTTCATGGTAATACATGCACAATTTTGCACTTTGAGCAAGAAGTTGCCCAAAAATCAGCATCAACATTAATCCCTGAAAATGTGATTAGTGTTGCATACAGTAGGTATACAGCACCGAGCAAAAAAAAAAAAAAAAAAGCTTCTGATTACTACAGCTTAAAAATAATTATATTTACTCATTAAATGTGCAAAGAAATAAGTACTTATTTAAGTACTGAAACAAAGATTATTTTTCCTAACAAAGATTATTTTTCCTAATGGTTCGACCCACACCTGTGATTTCTGATCAAAGCTTTTTCTGCTGGTGCTATAAGGCTTTTTCCTCTTGTTTCCTAAATATGCGTTTTCTTTGATATTGAATTTTCTTTGATATTGAATTTTTTTTGATATGTGGAAGCTTCTTCCATAGTTGAATCACTTGAGGCCTGTAGTCTTTGCCTGCCTTGGCATTGCCTTCAAGGAGCTTTGTTCTTGAGGCTTCTACCATTCTGTCAAATGCAGCTGAAATTAGTGTACAAGTTCTGAGATTATTGTGCAGCCAGTGGGAAAGTGGTATTTGTTTCATCTTGCCAGTTATGCCTTCTGCGTAATCGTTACTTTCTTAGCAAAGCGTCTTGAAACAGTCTTTAGAATGTAAGCGTGCTGTTGTTTGCTGTTCTTTTTCAGGTCACTGGGTGTAACGTTATGGGAGCTTTTTGAGAACGCTGCTCAGCCTTATTCAGAGTTTTCTGACAGGGAAGTCCTTACCCATGTCATAAAGGAGAAGCAGGTTAAACTCTGTAAGCCACATCTGGAGCAGCCATACTCTGATAGATGGTAACTCTTTTTAATTTGTGTTTGTTCTTAAAGCTGCTGAACAAGTTCCTCAGGTTACTCACTTCTCTTAGAAATACATTAAAATTGCTGCATGAAATCATCTTCCTGGCAAAGAAACCTTAGATAAAAGCAAAAGGAGTTGCTCTGGGTGGAAATTCCTGCTAGTAATGCTAATTGTTACCCTTCAGTTCATTAATTATCTGATTCTTGGATAGACTCCTTTTCTGCATGGAGCCTATTGAAACATGTTTCTTCTTTATATAGGTATGAAGTTCTGCAGTTCTGCTGGCTACCTCCAGAAAAGAGACCAACAGCAGAAGAAGTACATAGGCTTTTAACTTACCTTCGCATGCAAAGCCAAAGGGACTCGGAGATTGATTTTGAGCAACAGTGGAACGCTCTTAAACCAAATGCCTCAAATAGAGAAACAAATAATTCTGCGTTTCCCATCTTGGATCACTTCACAGGAGATAGACTTGGCCATGAAATGGAAGAAGTTCTTACTGTAACTGAAACAAGCCAGGGTCTCAGCTTTGAATACGTCTGGGAGGCAGCTAAACATGATCATTTTGATGAATGTGGTCATGTGAACCCTGATGAAGCAATGACATACACAAATATTTTCTTTCCAGTGGAGGTTTTTGAGAGGTCCCTTTCAGAGCAAGGGCCGGGGGCACAAGGCGAAAGTGGTCAGGAAACATCACTTGCTGTCCCTGGGGTGCTACCTGTATTTGACGCCCACAAACTTTCTGTTGGAAACGACTACTATATCCAATTAGAAGAGAAAGGTAGCGGCTGCAGCATGAATTTTGATAACCAGTCAGTTGTACTAACTACAGAAGTTGATCATCAAGAAGCTCTACAAGAAAAAAATTCTCATTTCATGGTTCTCAGGGATCTTGATGTTGAAGAATCCAGTACTGATGGGGATTTCTTCCACTATAATACAGATCCTAAAGAGGAAATTTTGCCTGCTGCTGGTAGTCCAGAAAGTCCTTTCCAGAATATCTTTAATGACATTGACAGATCAGAGGAATTGATGAACAGAAATATATTTGGCTTAGCTGAAATGAATATTCCTAAAGACTTTAAACCAACTGCTTTAAACTCAAACACGGATGTTATAAATGCAGTAGGTCCTTCTGAGAAGGAGCGTTCTAGTTGTGCTTCTGAAAATGAAACTCTTTCCTTATGTGAAAATATCTCTAACCAGTCTGGTTTGGTAACTTTAGAAGAACTTTCTGATAATTTCTTATTTCTTCAAGAGAAAAAGTTATTAATGGGGACATTGTCTAACAAAACCAGTAGTGATTTCAGGCAAAAACCAGAAGCTGTTCTAAAGAGTATATTAGAAACCTCAAATAGGAACTCTGTAGAGCCTGAGCCTATGTTGGCTGAAAATGCACCAGTCTTTTCTTTAATACATGAAAATCTTAAAACTGTGAAAGATGAAAATTTTAACCCAATGACAATAGATAAAGATTTGAATTTTCCCTCTCAGAGTACTATAGAGATGCAGGCACCCTCTAGTCAATCTGTAGCACATAAGTCACGTGATAAACATGTAAGTCCTTCCCATTTGAAGGATGAAGGAGAACTTTTAAATGTGGAAGTTGGTGAAGTCTTGCCCTATAATACTGATAGTTTCTTTCAAGAAGAGCTGTCCAATAATGCCAAAAATCATAATACTGGAAACCATCCATGTTATGGTGTTGCACTTGAAATGGAGTGTGAGGGACAAATAAAACCTGGAATGTTTATTAATTCTGATGAAATACCTTTAAGTAGTTTCAGTAGAGAAAAATGTAATGATCAGGAAGATTTGAAAAAAAACTTGCAAAATAAGTCACCCACTTTAAAAAAAGATGAAAGCTTATTGGAGGAAAGACAAGAAACATCAAATAATTTTCAGAATTGTAAAGGGGTTACTGAAGAGATGACCTTAACTTCTGTTGCTGCTTCAGAATGTACAAGTCAGGATAGTCTTCTGGAAGACAGCTCGTCTCCTACACAAACTGTAGAACAAGCCTTAGAGACACCTGACTCTTTGGATTCTTTAGATGTAAATGAGGTTTTAGAATCTCTGCAGGCCCATAGTCCTCAGAAACTTTTGCCACCAGATAAACCTGCTGACAGTGGCTATGAAACGGAGAACCTGGAGTCTCCAGAATGGACTTCCCATATCACTGTTGAGGATGCTTCTAATACAGATACTGCACTATGTTCTGTCAGCGACAGCAATGTCAATGCTTTACCTCCCAATCCAGTCATAATTGTTTCAGAAGTAGCTTGTGTAGATGCAGTGAACAGCAATTTTGAAATAACCCCAAAGATTTTTGTAAGTGGAAATCAAAACTCATATAGAGACTCTGCCTATTTCTCTGATAATGATTCCGAGCCAGATAAAAAAACAGAAGAGACTGTAAATCTGTCAAGAGAGACTACAAATGTTGCTTCTTCAAATAGAGAAGAGATTAATACTGAAGATTACTGTTTTGAAGAGGCAGAGCAAAAGCGTGATCTAAGACGTTACCAGGATACTAATAATCAAAATACAAAATTAGAACTAAATCACAAGTTAGAGATGCAAGAGATGGATGTAATGATGCAGGGGCATCCTGATAAGTGGGCTGAGGCAATGCTGAATTCCCTGAAAACATCAGTGGAAAGTAACTTCAGGAGTGAAGTAAAACTGTCTGAGGCTTCCCATAAAAGCGTCTCTTGCGTTGGCACTAACACATCAGAACTTCTTTCACACAGAGACTTGAAGTCTGTGCATGACATGCACAGTCCTTCAGATTCAAGTAACAGTGAGAAGTCCTTCTATCACATTGAAGGTCCAAAACTGAAAGAGCCAGATATTGAAGGAAAATACCTCGGCAAACTTGATGTTTCTGGAATGCTTGATTTAGAAGATGGCGATGATGCAGATGAAGAAGATGAAAACAGTGATTCTGAGGATGATATGAGGACTTCTCATATGCATAGCCTGAGTTCTGACAGTGATGATGAAACTGTTCATCAAGTACCTGAGATACTTACTGACAAGGATGATGGGAAGCATCTGAGAAGCTTACTGAAACTTCCAAAATCTCCTCAGAATGAAAGTCAACTTGAGCATTGGAAAAATGAGAAAAAGGCTGTAACGTTCTTTGATGATGTCACAGTCTATCTATTTGATCAGGTATCTTTCATCTTTTTTACAAAGTTACAATTTTTTTAAACAAGTCATAGTGAAGTAGTGTAATATTTGTAGATACATTGTCATAAAGATCACTTCTTTTTTGTCTTGACAAAGTTGTCTTGTGTGAGGTGTTCTTTTTTTTTTTAAGAAAAAATAATAAACTTTTTTCTAAGCTAGGTGCAATTGTGTGCTGATGGTAGAATAGCACTAACTTAAAGTGAAATTTGGTTTTGCCTGGGGGTGGGTGTTTGCTGTCAAGTCCTAAATCTCCACTGCTTCTAGAACCTCGATGGCAGGTACTGAATGAAACCTGCTCTTGAAGAATGTCATTTTGATGCTGCTCGCAGGGCTGCATTTCACTTTAATTTGTGAGCCAGCATTGTTATGCACGAGATACAATTTTATTTATCAATTATTGATGTAATTTTATAAAAATAGTTTCTGTTTAAGGATTTTGAGGACTCCAGGTCTTTTAGTTCAAATGTCTTTATAAAAAGAAATTAAAATCTTGCATTACTTAGCATTAAGATAATGTTTCCCTATTTACTTTATCAATTTTAAACTTCTGTAACTTGGTACAGAGAGCATTGTGTTCTAACATTATGGCAGCTAGGCTAGTAAAGTGAATTTAAAAAAAACAGTCACATTATCAGGCTTTGGAAATGTTGCTTGTGATGATGCATTTGAATACTAGAGATCATTGTGTTTTGGAATAGAAAACAAGTATGTTTTTTGGCGGGTGGGGGGACCCTCTGAAGAACAGTAATCTCTGTCGGGGAGGGAAAGGCAAAAATTAGCTGTAAGGCAAAAATTAGCTGTTGCGTTAAGGTGCTCTTAGTTGAGCTCTTGCTTATTGTTGTAGTAACTGATAAATTGTTGACTTCTTCAAATGCCAGTCATTCAAAGTCAGTCTTCTCTTCATCCTTAAGCGTGATTAAATGGCAAAAAAAAAAAAAAAGTTGGGAGATGGATCTAAACAAGTTTGTTTTTCTTTTTTTTAAATAGAAAACAACTACCTGTGACAGGCTGATTAGAGAACTATTTTCTATTTAATTGGAAGATATTTTAGCTTTGTTCCTTTAAAACTTTTTATATTATAAATAATAATTTGAATAGTCATTTCTTGCGTGCATTTTAACATAGCTTTGATACAACTTTTGTAGAAAGTAGAAGTACTTGTATATGTATCATACACAACTCCAAGTTTTGTTGGACAGGCACTAACAGACTACTTAATTCCATAATAAATTTGGTGGAAAATAAGGTGGTTTTGGAACACTAGCATCCAACTGTATGGGTACACTGTGTGTACACAAGAGTTAAATAAATTATTTTGGTTGCCTTAGGAAACGCCGACTAAAGAGCTGGGAAACCGTGCAACAGACTTGAACAGCCAAGGCTCTCGCAGCGCTCCTGTTCCATCTTTGGGTTTTAATTACTTAAACAGATTTACGAACTCGGAAAGCTCAACAGATGAAGAAGGTACTTGAATGTATTTATACAGAGCAGAGGTTGAGAATGTTTTATGTGTGGTTTTAATGAAATGTCACTATTAAAATATGTAATTCATAAGTTCACTGCACCATCTTGGCTTTAGTTTTGCTTTTTAAGGGATTCTTCAGCTAGGTTCAGATACTAGCCTTATCAATTATCAATGTTTGGAAGGTAATGCTAGTTGTTTATAGATCAACATTTCTTAACTTGAGAAGGAACCCCACTTTACCTAATCTTTGTGAGCCACATGACCAGAACAGGGTTGGCCCAATCTCTTTGGACTGGGAGAGTGGGTCTGGATATCACAGCATCTCAGTGCTACTAGGCAATCTCACTAGAGCGCTCATGTGACTTTGAAGACTTTCTCCGTCCTGCCAAAACCTGGATTCAGTAAAAGAAAAGAAAGCGATTCAGGTTTTGTTCAGAATTGCATGTATAAGTGCATGATTCTAGCCTCGGTGTTGTGTAAGCTCAGTCTTACATCTGGGGAGTTGTGCACCTCAGTTTCACATGCAGTCTCCTCCTGACTCTCCCTGTCAGTTTGTTCTCTCACAGCTTCCAGACCTCTTTCTTTCCCATCTCTCCCTTCTCTGTTTGTGTAACCTACCCCATGCTCAAAGACCATCAGTTAGGAGTTGCTGCAAAAGTTTCTAGTAAAAGTTTCCCCTTTTTTTCCCCCTGCCCCCACTTGCAGGAAAATACAAGTGCTTTTTTCTTCTTGTTTGCATTAAGGTAGTACCCTTAAGCTTTTCTTTTGTTAAGTAATAGTATAATGAAATGTAGAGACTGAGGCCTGTGCAGTGAGCATAAAACCACTTGATGGAGCATTCTTTAATCTCTTGTATGATTTGTCAGAATGCTTGTGTACCTTGTGTCCTGATTCAAAAGCCTAAGACCGTAGCTCTCCTCCGATTTATTAAAATAATGACAATCAGCAGCCTTGGTTTCTAAAAGCTTGTAATTGCTCCAGTGGAAATAAAACAATAAATTCTCCAGAGTCAGTCTCTTTTAATTAAGTTGAATTATCTGAACACTTTTATATTAGAGCATGGTAAGTAATATTTTCTCACTGCATTGGATCATCTTAGGTCTTTCTGGCTTTTGAAGCCAATTTTTTTTATGCTCGTAGCCTGGAAATCTGTAGTTTTTCAGTGAGAGCTCCTCAGAATGTGCACTTAAATACTTTTATGTGGGTGTATATAGTGTAATAAGGTCTTGAAATTTGATATTGATAAACACAGCACCTAAAACTGAGCACACTAAAGTGCTTTAAAAATATATATATTTTAACACGGTTTGGCCTATCTTAACAGTTTGTTCTTCGCTTTGAAAGCTGACATTCTCTAATCACTTTCAGATAGAAAGCTATAGTTTCCAGTTCTGATGCTTGTCGTTAACCCTGTCTGCAATAAGACTGACATTTTTTCGTGGCGGGGAGAAGCAGAGTTAATGTTTTAAAGGTTGTATTATGATTTGTGTATGGTATGTCAAAAGCCTCCTAAGTTTAGATTTCACTTCCAAAGTTCACTGTATCCTTAGTAATCCTGTGATAATGTGTTGTTTCTGCTGCTTAGGAGATTTGGTCCTGAAAGTTATAACAAGGTTTGCTTTGGGTTAATGCAGTCTTCAGGGACTTGCTTTTAAAATGATATGTAATTTTATATGACCATAAATTGTCTCCCTCTCCTCCATTTTTTTTTTTTAGGTGGGGGTTTTGAATGGGATGATGACTTCTCTTCTCCAGAGCCCTCCTTTATATCAAAAGCAGCTAATAGCCTTATTAGCTCTAAACCACCTCTTCAGTCATCAAAGTACTTCTCTCCACCTCCACCTACCCGGACTCTTGAACAGAACTGGCCACATTCATCCCCTTATTCCAGATTCTCTATATCTCCTGCAAACATAGCAAGCTTTTCTCTTACACATCTTACAGATTCAGATATAGAGCAAGGAGGTAAGTGATTTTAGTTCAAGAAATTATTTTAAAACTGCAAATTAAAAGCTTTATGCACAGATGTGAATAATGTTGATGACAAATCTTGTTCTATTTTATACTTAACTTATAAGTGTACATTTAAATCTGTAAAGGTTGAATTTGATGTTATATTTCAATAGGTCATACCTTCCCATTAGACTGAGATTATTTGCATCCAAATAACTAGTGGTTGAATAGTCTCTAGAATATTTACGGGACAAACTCACAATTTTTCTGTTCTCAAAATTAGTACCATATTTATATAAATGAAATCTATGCAGTCCTTTCTTAAGCGTTTCTGTAGAGCTGTTACCCTGTGGCAATGTAATAAGAGAAAGCTAATAATTCTTGTTATTTCCGTGTCATGAGTTACAACTCACTCTTATTGCACAGAGTGAGAATGTTAGGAATATGTTGGCTGCCATTGGTGTCTAAACTTATTTTACAGTTCAGTTTCTCTCTATAATTACTCTTTAGGAAGTACACGATTGAGATTCTGTCAAGAATTGTACCATGTTTTTCTAGAGCTGTGAGCAGGATGGTTTCTTTGTTAGGGGAGACTAACAATCTGTTCATAGCAATGTTGGATTGTAGCAATATTTATTATCAGAAGCTTCTTGCCCCTAACAAAATGATTTTTAAGCTTTACATCTTTGGTTATGAGAATAAAAAGTGAGCAGACTTATATCAGTATAGCATATTATTCTTGATTAAAATACTGTGTTATAAAAAAAGTACTGATTGCTGACCCTTGCTGATGGTCAATGTTTTAAATGTAATCAGTGATATATAGAGCTGTATTGTGCTTACTGATTAGATAATGTTTGCTGCTTAATAACTTACAGATAAGAGATTATTTTGGAGATATCACATTGCCTGTGTGTCCTAAGAACTGACATTGAACTGTGTGATTTAAGCATATGTCTCTGTATGAATCTACCAAATGTTTACAGTAGTTAAAAGCTCTAGGGAAATATTAACCAATACTTGGAAGGACGAAACAGCAGAATGCCAGGTTCTGGGAAAAGTCTTGCAAAGTGAGAGTTTGTGCAGAAAAATCTCCCTGCACCTTATGACCTTTTCTCTCCTAATAGGAAGCAGTGAGGATGGAGAAAAAGATTAAATGAATTCAGACTTCTTCCTGGGATTACATACATAGAATACATACGCTCTGTGTCTGAAACTTCTTTATCTAAACTCTGGATCTCCTGGAGTAACGCAGGTAATCAAGAAGTACTAAGAAGCGAAAGTAAACACTGAAAGCAATGTTAAATCAGGACATTAATTTGAATGTGTATTTAACTTTGTAATGTATTTTTAAATCAGTGCAATTTTGCTGTTCATTGAAAGATGATTCTGCCGCTGTTTTCAAGTACTTGAAGTATTTTTCAGATAATTTAAGAAATAAGTAAAGCAATTACACTACGGTCTGGTTTATGTATGAGATTGTATAATATTCTTTTTATATTTTTCCATGTAGTTCATTATCTATTTGAACATACACCTGTTGTAGACTTGTGTATAACTGTCCTGTGCAACAGGTGGCTGTGTTGCTGATACTGTATGAACGATAGTTGATCAGTAGTGAGCCATATTTATTCAAAAAAAGATATCACTACATATTACTTTGCTTATTACAATTGCACTATGGATTATTCTTCCTCTATTTCCTGATGTACAGAATCAAAAAAACTTTTCAAGGAAAATAAGACAAGTTGAATTGGCCCAGTTATCCAGTTTAATTTGTCCTTTTTGTAGCCTTTGCTATGCACGGTACTTGTAAAACATACATAACTGCTGAGTGTTATGTTAGACTTTCTGAAATCTTCTATTCAGTACCATTTCTAAATGATGATTATCGATTGTTAGTGTTCATGTTTTATAGGAAACTGGAAAAGATGATGTGATATACTCTGGAATTAATTTTTAGATGAGAGATTATGTCTCTTCATTCCTGAATATGATCTTACTGACTGCTTAAACAGTAATAGCATCTGACTCTATCATACGTAAAGGCCTTCCAATTTTCAGTACAATTTCTGCTTTGGAGAGAAAAGGGGGAAAATTGGCCATACAAAACTGTGTGGAAATTATGAATCTTCTAAAAAGACTAATTTCTGTAGACTGGATTGAGGCATACTTGGCCCTTTGCTTGTTCGTTCCATGAATTTTGAAGCCCTCTGTTTTCTCCTCCTGACTGCGGATTGGAGTTGCCATTCAGAGGCCTGTGGTAGATCTACCTCTCAGTGATTTTATTACAATTGAGAATTAGATTAATGATTAATAATTTAAGTATTTTGAATAAAGTCTTGATCCAAAGTGGTAGTCAATGGCACTCATATTTCATACCCTTTATAAGCCAGACCTACTTTAAGATGTCTGCAGGGCTCTATGGCGCATCTTGAAATGCGCACTGACCCAAAGAGGTAAGAGAAAAGTTTGCTCTGAAGTTGTTTGTAGGGAAGGGAATACAATGTGGGTTTTCTGATTTGTGTTTTTTTGTTTTGTATTTAACCTTCATACTCTACCATACATTTAGCTAATTTAATCCTTTAAATTGCTTGAAAAAAATCTGTAATTACTACCCTAAAGTGAGCTCAACTGAGGAACAAATCTCTGGCCTCTTGAAATGCCTTATGCAGCCATGGATCTGTGGGAAACGCTAACAGAACAGTCTACCTGGTTTAAAGCATTTTGTATGTTAGTGCGTGTTTTGTCAGGGCTTCAGTGTAATGCTAGTCCAAGCGCTCTGTGTTCAGATGCAGTCAGCAGAGAATTTTGATCACACGAAGCATGGGAAGACTAGATATTTTCAGATGTGTTAAGCTTGTGTTGTATACCTCTATATGCGTTTTGATTTTTTTTTTTTAAACAGTATGTTTTAAATGACAGGACTATAAAGCTAACTTTTTTTGCAGCGTTATTTAGCCCTGAAAGCTAGAATGGTTTCCATACCAATCAAAAGGGAATGATTTAGTTATAGAAAGCTATTTAAAGTTGCCAATATATTATTGAGATGACTTGTTCTGATGAGGCACTCAAGTTCAAACTTGCTCAGAACTGTACTTCAGTATGAAGTGAGGAACAGAACTTTTCATGGACTTTTCCCAGCACATGATTTACGAGGCAAAGCCAAGTAGTTCTTAATACATGCTTACGATATGTACTGTTGAGGGCTTAAAGAAGCTGTGTGCTACTCTCCTAATATCTGCTGAAATATATAGGTAGTAGATTTGGTGCGCAAAGTATTACAGTTTAATTCCATAATACTAACGTTAAATTCCTTGATGCAGCTAGATTAAGGTTTTTCATCTGTTTTCTATAACTGTGGTGTTATCAGAAATTAAGTAGGAAAATTCAAACCTGAGAATGAAACTCCGTAAGTGGTCTGCAAATAATGTGTGGGCTTATCTGCCTTATGTGTAGTAAAAAAATCGAAAGTATCAGACCTGGAGTTCAACCTTAATTTTGAATTGCTTGATTTAGAAAACAGTTTAAGGTTAAATAAAAGCTTATAGTCCTGAATATTACAAATTTGGTTTTGCTTTTTCTTTCTTGTAATTTCGGAAAGTCAAATACTTGAATTCATCTCATACAAATGTGCAGTACTTCATCCTGCATGTCAGGAATTTCCTTAGCTTAATGGAAATCTGTGATTTTTGTTCTTCAGTTACCAGGGTTTAAAGAAAATCTTACAAGTGAAAGTTTATTCCTTTGTCCAAATCGACTCATTGCTAATGAATTGCCAGAGGAGCATGTTTTCCAGTATGGGTCGGGATGTGTATGATACTAAGCAAGGTAACATCCTTTTTAGCTATACGATGAAGAGAAAGAAATATTTAAAGTTGATTTGACACACTTAAACTATGTATTTTAATTTCAGTATTCCAGTAGGCTGGATTACAATAATCTAAAGGGCCTTTTTTGGAGAAAAAATGCAGCTAAAATCAGATCAACTACTAGCAATGTTTAAATCCACTGAGCAGTCAGTTGCACAATGAAGATAAATTAGTAATTCCAACACATTACATTTTAATAAGGGGGTTTGTTGTGAGTCATACATTAAACTATATGTAATTTCTTGCACTAGCTACTTGAGCATGGTTTCTGTTTTAGAAGTACATGTATCTATTTTCAATGGTTTATTATGAGGACTGGTTGCATTTTAATTCCTTCTCTAGTAGAAAACCTAGATTATTTGAATATTGAAGGCATTGTCTCAATTTGGCTAGTAAAGTTATTTAAATGATCTGATTTCCCACCTAAGGAAGTTTGTTAAAAATGAGGATCTGTACTGAGAAGCCAATGAAGTGAGAAGAGTGTCCAGTTTTAATGGAAGCACCTGTACTCTCCCACATCCCAAAGCTGCAGATAAGTTGCGCATGTAACTGCACTTATGGAAACTGCCATTTCCATGGAAACAAACTGATTAAACATTTTTTTTCCCATATCCTTGTGGATGCACTAATGAAAGCCATTTAAGCCTCATTCTTTTTATCAGTATTTTTAGCAGATTTTTTATGTAGTACTAAATCTTTTTTCATGAGGAGGCTGGTTGGTAGGAAGACTTTTTTTTTTTTTTTAAATGATTAAGCACTATGCTAAAATGTCAGCATTGTCAGGTGTTAGTGACATGGCTATTTTTGTTGAAGTTGGTAAAAGGTGGAATCCAAGTATATTAGCCTTATAAGAAATAGCCTTAACATAAGAATGGAGTGTACAAAATTACTTCAGCTTTAAAGTCATACAGAAATATCCTCGTATGTTAATGAGCTTTGGTACAAGACTGGAAGAAATCTAGAGGAGAGTCAAACGTCATATAAACTTATTGAAAATAAGTATTTGTAATACCAGCAGCCTGTTTTTCAGAAACTTGAATATGACTTACAGTTAGTTTTGTTTATGAAATTGTTTGAACTTGCACAGTTGTAGGTGTAACTTAAATGATAAATGGTACTGATGTGTGTGTGTATATATAATGTTTAATTCTATTTGTAAATGAGAAACTATGTAACAAAATCATAGGTATGAGGTTTTCCTATTGTAATTTAATACAGTTATGAGGTTTATGGCAATATATCATAGTTAATGAAATTTCAGGTCAAAATGTCTTTAAATTGTGTACATTTTTAAATTGTAATTTCTACTGTATATTGATTATCATGCATAGTGTGATTCAATAAATTGCTTGTAATTTAAAAATATTTAATATTAAAATAAAATACAGTTATATATTTATAATTTCTTTGTCTATTTGTTCATTCTTACACAGATACCAACAATAGATTAGGTCTACACTATAGTGTGGTTATGGTTATCTTAAGATATATTTGTTAATGTCCAGAGGCTGACAGATGTCAGCATTTTGTACCTTAAATGCTCAAAGCCCCAGTCCCTGCAGATGAATCTTTATTAAATAGCATAGTCACCTTCCAATCGCTTTCTAGCGTCACCCTTGATTGAACAGCAGGTGACATCTCCATGCTGTCAGTAGAGAAGCAATACTCAAAATACAAACAGAACATAACTTTTAAAATTGATTATTGCTTTTAATCCCAGAACTCAGCCTCTATAGGAAGAGTGTGTAGATTTCACAGTTTTTCAGTACCCTTCAGAGAACAGATAGATGTTCTCACTTTTTATTGAGTTTATTTCTAGAAGAGGAGTATGATTTTTTTTTTTCTTTTAAATCTAAGTGCATGTACTGAACTAACTGCAGATCCCCAGGTAAATGAAGTACTTATGCATATTGGTAGCTTCTTTGCATGAGATTCAGATTACTTAAGTCCTGGCACTACCTGAGGCAGGAGAGGGAGAGACCTGTGTTTTCTTCTTAACCTGTGAACTGTTAAGATTATGATGAAACATAATGTAAGCAGTTAATAGAGGCTGTTGTAGAAGCCCGCACGGTCATATCACAGCTGTTCTGAGTCCTGGCAACTGTTGAAACCTTGGAACAAGAAACTGATATCAAGGTGACTTAAGTAAAACATAACTACAGGACTGAAATTTGACCAAGACACTGTCAAGAACAGATGACAAAGATCCCATGGCACTTACTAGTCATCTCATACAGAACCTATTACCAAAGGATATGAATAATCCCAATCTCTAGCATCACCAACCCTCTTGTATGGGATAGAAGGGCTTTGCCTCTGGGTCTTTTGTCACACAAGCAATATGACAACTTGCACAGCCCAGGGCAGAACAGCGAATTGAGCCAGATCTTTCTTTCTTCCACCCCTGGATGCTTCATCTACCAAATTAAGTACTGAACTGACCCTTCCTGTAGATCAAAGTATAAATGAGTATATTCACTATGTGGCTTAGCCTCCACCAGCCCCACCTCTCAATCCGCTGCTCGGGTGCTGACCCAGGAGTCCAGCCTCCCGACTGCACCTTCTGCCACTCAGAAGACCCCAAAACCTGGCGCATCAGCACTGCAAAGCTGAGCTGAATTTTAGGTGTCTTAAACCTTGAAATGCCGAGGCGTAAGCAAACGCTGCCTTGGGTGAAATCAGTACCTCGGATTTGCGAAGGGGAGCTGTGCTGTTGGATCTGGGCAGGGACGAGTTGTTTGAGAAACTTTGGAGTCTGTGCCTGGTTCCCACAAGCGTGTTTGCGTGCTACTTTTGCGGCTCCTTCGCAGCTTTGTACGCCAGCTCCTCGTGAAGGGCGGGCTGTAACACAGCTCCCAAGTGCCTTATGTGTTAAGATACTATTGGGATTTAAGACTGCAATTTTTCACTAAAAAAGTGAATAGGGCGGTCTTTATGCCATCTGCCTTTAGTGAAAGCTAAGCTCGGTATTAAGGGAGGTTTTGAAGGACCACTTCTCAGCTTACGCTGGTGGGAGGGGATATGGTCATTGAGGGTGGTGGAGGAGGGGGGAAGGCTAGAGTGATTCTGCAGGACTTTTAGGCTTTTTTACACTGTAAAAAGGCTGTCTGAGGTCAGGTCACGCTTTGTTTTTGCTTTTATTCCTGGGAGGCGTGCGGAGAACCCCCACTGCCCGTATGAAGTCGCTCGTGATGCCGCCCGCTTCACCAAGAGACTCAGGCCGGGCCGGCTTGCCGCTTGGCCCACGGCGGTGGGTTTGTGAGCCCAGAAACTTGGGAACCTCTTTGGCGGCGGCGGCGCCGACAGAGCGGCTTCGCGAGCGCTGCTGCAGCCGCCTCGTGAGCCCGGCTTGGCGCGGGGCGTTTTACAGGGAAGCAGTGAAACCTGGAGCACGTTTTCGGGGAGAGGCCTTAGCGGTGAAGCGCGGATCGCGCAGTTTTCCTCCCCTACTGCGTTTTAGCAAGGTGGGTCCTGGGCGAAGTGCTGCGATTTTAGCCACCACCTGGCTGCTCCTCGTTTGCCCAGCTGCCGGCGGAGGGGCTCTGTCAGCTCGCGCCGCCCTGTCGCCGCCAGGGGAGTTAAACAGAAACCCGCAGGACTGAGGCTACGCGTGGAGGCCAGGAAAGCCGGTGAGCGCCCTCAGCTCCCCCGCCCGCCCGCGCCTACAGCCGGGTGGCGGCTCCCGCCCGGGCCGGGCCCGCCCCGCCCCCGCCGCTAAAGCGACGTGTCGCCGCCGCCTTCCCGCCGCCTTCCCGCCTCAGGCAGCGCGGGGCACGCGGCGGCCGCCCCGCCCCCCCCCAACGGCTCGCGTGTCCCGCCGTGGGCCGCCCCCACGCACCCTCGCGGCTCCCCCCAGGGCTCGGCCACGCCGCCCCCGGCTCCAGGCGCCTTCTCCTCCGCGGTAAGTCGCCGGGAGGAGCGCAGCCCGCCAGGCTGGAAGCGCTCGGCGAGCCCCCGGCTCCTCTGCCCCGCTCTCGGGCTCGCCGCCCCCGCTGCAGTCTCCTCTCCTCCTTGCGCGGCCTCGCAGGGAGCCCCCCTCGGCCCTGGGGCCGCTTCGCCGGGGTTGCAGCGGCGCGCCGACAGCACACCTCAGCGCGCCCGCGTCCCCTTTGCTCCCCTTCACCCGCCGCTTCTCAGGCGTCGCAGCTCCCTCGCCTTGCCGAGGCTTCCCTCCTCTTGGCCTCTTTGCTGGCCGCCTCCGCGAGCCTCCTCCTCGCCGCGGCCCGCCGGCTGCCTCCCCGCCGCCGGCGCGTCCGAGCAGCGCTCTTGGCGCGGGAGAGCGGAAAGCGGCCCATCTTTGCACCTGCCTTTGCTTCTCCGTCCTTCAGTTGTGCCTTCTCCGCCCAGCGAGCTAGACCGCCGGGCAGTCCAGAGTAAACCCTCGTGCTTGGCTCTGGTCCCGTTTTCCAGCTCAAGATACCGGAGTGTCGTCTGGGCGTCCCCAACAGGCTCTTCGGAGCCGCCTCCCTCTGGCGCCCAAACCAGACCTCTGGGTGAATTCCCACCCTTTTCTGGCGAAGCTGAATCCCGGCAGTTGGGAACAGCGAGAGCGGCCAGGGCAGCCGGCGCGGGCAGCGAGCTGAGTCGTGAGAGCAGAGCAGCTGAAGACACCCTGAAGGAAGGAGACGGAAGTGGTGGTTACCCAAGAACAGCTCGCTTCAGTCTTAAGCTTCTGCGCGTAGGCGGACTGGAAGGAAGCAGAAGCGTTTTGGAAATACATGGAGTCTCGGTAATGCTGATCATCGGTGCTAGAGGAAGGGTTGCTGTGAGGCTGCTGCTTCAAACCTAGCGCTGGCACAGCCTCTGGGCTTGGCGGGAGGGTAAAACTTCACTGCCATCATCTGCCGTGTTAGCACCCGAAGAAGGAGTGTTGCTGTGTCTTTTTGGTTAAACTGGAGTATAAACACTGCTCTGCTGCTGCCATACTGGGGCAGAAACTGCAATTATACCCCACCATTGTGCGATTATTGGTGAAAGAGGGAAGTCTTGCTCCCAGCAGCTTTCCATCGTATCATAAGGGCAAGATGCTACTTTTGAGTGCATAATGAACCCCCCGTTAATGCTGCGTCCGAATGCTTGGTCTGCTTCCGCTCTATCCCCTTGCTGTACCTGGGGCGACACCTTTACTTTAAAATTGACTGCTTTCTTCTAGCTGTAATTAATCCTTGGACTTTCTCCCACCTGTGTATCAGCCTCAGCAAGCAGAACGGAGAGAGCTGGGAAGACCACCACCAAGGAAGAGCTGCGTGAGCTATCCACAACCGACACAGCTGGCACTCGAGCTTGGGACGTGAAAGTAAATGATAAGGCAAAGACAGTAAGCTGTGGATTGAAGGGGCGTGGGTAGAGAAGAAAAAAATCTTTAGCTGAGGACTGCTAATCTCCTGGCAGGAGCTGGTCTTCCTGCTTTCCTTTCTCCTTTGCTTAGCTGAGAGGGAAATAGGCTGTGCGCAAAAAGCGACAGAGAAGCATGTGTATGCTGGGGGCTAGACCAGACGGCAAAGATAGTGTGGGAGAAAACGTGTTATGTAAGAGAAGCGCCAGAGCTGCTATGTGAGTTTGTGAGTCATGTTTCCCTCTAGTGGACTGCTCATATACGCAGTGGAAACCTCTTCCCACAAAAAGCGGATTACCAGGAGCTCAAGGAGAAGTTACTTTTTCAGTCAGAGACTGAGGCTTTTGTCTAACGCTCCTATCTATGTCTGTGTGCGTGTGATGATGCAGAGTGTGGTTTTATTACGACTTGTGGTAATTCGAGCTGGGAGAAAAGAGAAACAGCTGAGATCAAAAAACAGAGGCACTGTGTTATCAACCTAATGGACCATTTTACTCATTCACTCTCATTTTTTTCTGCTCATTGAGGTCTGTAAATTGGACAAGCAGCATCTTAGCCTGTTTTTTAAATACCTGTCCTGTTTTCTGTGAGGGCAGATCTTGTTTTAGTATGACAGGCTTATGTAGTTGTTATCAGTGGGGTTTTTTTTTTTTCCCACGTGTCATGGCTGCCTACATCCTCCTTGCATGTAAACTAATGAGAGCATTGCAGCTGAGAGGAGAATTTGGCCAGTATTTCTACTGTGTGAGGATGGTTCCAGCAATGATGTTAGCACAGTGATTACCCAGTGACTTCAGCGCTATTTGAACGTACCATCCATTTGTTACATGAAATGGAGCTACTGGTTTTAAATCCAGTTGCACTCTGCAAAAACTGATTTGGCTTCAATGTAAATGGACTAGTAGACATGGAAATGGAGGGTCAGGGCTGGATGAGCTTGGAGACCATTTTCTTAGAGAAGAGAGGTCTTTCCAGTTTGTGGCATACTTATGAGAGATCTGTTTTTCGTTTGGCTTTCTGTACCCAAATATAGCAGCAGCGGATGTTCACTGCACCTTTGCCTCAGTGATTCAGTTAATGTGGCCCCTGCTCCCTCTGTAACCCCTTCCTTCCAATGGAAGGAGTGTTTGTTGTTCTCTAAAAAAGGATTTTCTCCTGTGTTCATCTGCACAGGTCATCTTGACCAGCGGCATTCACAACCCCTGTAACGAACATCATTGAATTCAAACAGCTGATGATGGTTTTCCAGTACTGAGCAAGTAAACAAACATCTCAAAACTTGTTTCCCGAGCATTTGTTTAGTATGGAACTGTGCAACAGTTAAAGATCCTGGTGTCATGTTTTTACAGCATATTGATGCTCAGTACCAGAAGATTCGTTTAAGGGTGACCAGGCTGGAATGTCAATGGAGACATGAAGACTAAAAACAAAGGAAAGAAGCAAAGGCTTACTGTTGAGGAAGAAGCGTTTTCTGAGGAGTCAGTGATGAGAAAAAAAGAACTGGTGAAACGCTTGCGACACAGAGAAAGGAGGAACGGGGGAAGCAAGGAGAGCAGCAAGATTACTGCAGCCAAAACCAAGCGTGCTTGGAGCAATACAGACAGACAGCTGAGGAGACTGGAAAGCAATGAACGTGAGAGGCAGAGAATGCACAAGCTCAACAATGCTTTCCAGGCCTTGCGGGAGGTGATCCCCCATGTGAGAGCGGAGAATAAACTTTCCAAAATAGAGACTCTAACACTGGCCAAAAATTACATTAAATCCTTGACCTCCATTATACTCAATATGTCCAATGGACATTTTCCAGCTGCAGAAGGAATCGGGGGAGCCAGTGGGTCCAGATTGCACCAGCATTACCAACAGCAGCGTGGGGGTGGGGAACATGAGGAACATCCAAAAAAAAAACTCCACGCAGAGTCATAGCTTCAGCCAAAACAGCTATAGTTAGCTGCTACCTTCGTTCTTTTTCCTTCCTGCATGATGGTATATGTCAGTACCTGGAGTTTGTAGAGATTGTTTTTGGCTCTTCAGAATAATGTTCCCTTTTTTTCCTAAAAAGACAAGCAAGTGACACTTGTGGTTATAGCTCATAGTGCACAGAAAAATTAGTACAGATACATTTTTGTGGTGCCTCAGGGTTTGGGAATGTGTCCTGTGATACCATAGCTGAATTGCAGAGAGTGAAGTTTTAGTAACTTCTGAAAATTGCACTCCCTAGAAGTGTTGTGCGTCATGTGTTTAAGCCTTGAGTCAGCTGAGTTCACTAGAACCTGTTGGGACTCTTGGCTGTAATGTTGTTCACCAACCATTTAATGAATTGATTCTTCCTTAACTATCTTGCTACTGAGGAAGATTAAACCTGTTGAGTGAAGCGATACGTGTGTGAGCCCGGCCACCAAATCTGAATATTTATCTTAAGTGTTTTGGATCTATTCTGAAGCTCACTAAAGTCTTTGGAAGACTCCCTTTTACTTTCATTGGGTCCCAAACACAGAGATATATTACTGTACCTAAAATGCACCGTATCATGTTGACTAATAAACATTTGAAAGTGCTTGTTACTGTAAGCATCTACGAAGCTTTCTTAGATTGTAAGCTCTGCAGAGTAAGGACGTTTTCCTGCCTGTGTCTAAAGCATCCAGCCTTATGGAGTTTGTCTTTAGTGGGTCTCTGGGTGCTATTGTAATACACACATTAATAATGGGCAAGTTACTTGACGATTTTTCAAAAAATGATATTAAAAAAGGCTTTAGTATAGTCACAAGTTAGACAATGATCTATCCAATTGCATATTATGTGCTAATAAAGCTTGCAAGATGATCTGAATTTTTTCTGGACTAGTGCTAGATTCTGGTGTTATGAAATACAGTAAATGAAGGAAGAGCTCTTCAAACAGGAGAAGGAGCTTTTTTTTTTACATTTTTTTAAAATGTGACTGAGAAGCTCTCATTTCCTCTCCTATTTTTATACCTAAAGAATAAGTTGAGGTGCCCTTTTTGGAACTGTGTTGTGTGTGTGAAGCCCTTGTGTAACAGCTCTTCATATCCCTAAAGTCCTACAATGGCAGGACAACTGTTGCTCTCTGGTATGGGTAGCAAAGGTAGAATTTGGGATCTCGGACACCTGTGGGATTGATGCAGCATCTTAAGTAGTCCTTCCCCCCTGTTAATCAAGGAGAGAAGGTGGCTGAGGAAGGGTTTAGCAGATCTATTAAAGAAGGGGACTGAAGAGAACTGCTGTACTTAATAGTCTGTAACATGCTATTTATTTTGCTCCAGCAGGACTGATAGTGTGACGATTTCTTTTGGACCAAAGTGTAAGGTTTCAAAGACAGGCCAATAAGGGATGTGAATTCTTCTCCACCATAGCTATCTGCAGGTATGATACAGAACAATGTAAAGTTTCATATGTGTGGCTCTCTTACTGGAGAGAAAGGATATGGATCCTGCCTTCTTGACTTGGGATTTTCGTAGATTCTGAACTGTTTTCAGACTTGAAAATTGTTGTGGTTGGCACTGCTACTACTCAGTGCTAAGGAAAGCATTATTTAGCCTGTCTTAAGGATTTGATTTGCTGTAACTGTGCTCTGTCTTGCTTCATACAACAGCTGCTCCTTAGCATACTTGTATGCTGTTTAATTGCAATGGGAGAAAGGAATATCATCAAGGCCTTTTCTTTCAGTTGTTCTGCTTTCTCTTACCTGAAGAGATGCCTTACTGGGCTCTATCTGGTCATCTTTTAAAATGCAGTTTTCTATTAATAAAACACCTTCCTCTGTTGCAGAAGCAGATTGCTAAAATAGGAAAATATCTGCTAGGTGCTCAGAGGTCATGGTGCTTTACTGTTTTACAATGAATCGGAAGGAGCAGCAGATGTAAAGACTTTTGATAGAAGGGGAAGCCAAACTATCAGACCGCAAATAAACCTGTTTAAATACATGTAACATCTTCGCTGCGTTTTTAACTTCTAAAATCTGATATCCCTCTGGGGTCAGGGACCTGGACGTTAAAGCCTATGTTGAAAACGAAACGTTATCCAGCCACTGGCCCCCAGTGAATTAGAGTGAGGCTTTTAATCTGTTCACATAACAGTCATGACAAGATGGAAATTTTAGTAAATGTTTATAGTCAGCAGTCACAATATTTACATTTAGGATTTTGTCTCTTTCAAAAACTGTCGATGATCTCTATGGAGGCTGAAGAAAGCCTGCTCGGAAGAATAGGGCTACAGCAGCACCTGGGAAGCAGTCAGACTGGAAAGGCTAACGAGGGTCAGCCTTTTAAATAATTGCAATGTGCACACTTGAACAAATGGCAAGACGAATGGCAAAAGCTGCACAGCATACAAACTTGCCTGCTCTCTGAGGCAGCCCTCTTCTCCTCCTTATTGCCTGCATCTTAAATACACAAAGGATCAGGTAGGATATGCTTCACTATTCCTAGATCTAGCAGCAGGTTAAAAAGTTACATTCCAGTAGTTAGATCTGAGGGGATTATCAATCTGGTTTGTTGGCTACAGCCTTAACCCTCAGAATAATGTTGATTAATGATTGCTGAAATATTTAGAGAGGAATTCACCAAGGAAGAACCTGTGTGTTGCTTGGAAATCCTGGGTGGAGCCTATTGCAGAAGGCATAGAAATGTTATAGTAGTTATCGGAAGATGACTACTTTTTAAAGTTACCTGAGTTAAGTAGCAGCTACATCTGCGTTTGAACAATTGCATTTCCGAAAAAGTGTTCTAGTTGCATCTCTTAGGAGCAACAGATGACACTATTATACACTACTGTTTAATACATATGTTGGTAACAGCAGTCTATTTTACAAGGCATGGGAGAATTTGAGCTACCAGAAATCAAACACACACACGAGAGTCATGCATACATAAATAGACTAATTAAGTCTCTCTTTATAAGGGAATTTACACATGTGAGATTTTAATGGTTTTTTGGCTCCTCAGTCTGGAGAGACTCTACCATAGACCAGTTGTACTTTGGCAGACAGCATAAGGTATTATGACGAACATAAGTCTGATTTTCTTACTTTACTTACTCTACAGGCAAACTGTGATGCACCCTTGTCGTGGGAGCGTCATGACCTTGCCTTGATCGAGAGTTGAGAAAGTAAATGTAATGAGCCATGGCTGACAGGTCAGTGCAAACAAGACCTGAGTATAATGAGCTCTGGTACAGGCTAGGGATCAACAGCTGACAGAGCAGTTACCTGGAACTGCTGGAAAAGTGTACCATGGCGTCATCATGGACTGCTCTGATTGGTCGCCTCCCCCCCCCCCCCCCCCCCCCCCAGGAATAAACCCCCCAGGAATAGAGATTGTGGGAGAACGTTGGTATGTGGACATCCAACGCCACATAGAAGCAGAGTAGTAGAGGTGGGATTATCGCACGTTGTCCCACTGTTGAGGGCTGCTGTCCAAGAGCGCAGCTCTGAGGCTGGTCGGGGGGGGCTGAGTCGCATTCCCCTAGGCCTGACTGTATTGGCTCACTTGAGCGATAACTGGGGGTAGGCCTCGGTTAACTCTGTGTTTGTGTGTAGGCGAAGCTTTTTATGACGCAGCCTATTCCTTGCTTGGTCCACTAAGTGACTGAGCTGAGCTTAGCAGTGTCACATTGTCTCGTGTTCCTTTTCCTCCTGTGACACAGATTGGTGGCAAATGCAGACATTCATATCATTTTGAGACTCAGTGCATCTTTGTCAGCTCTTCTCACCTTCTCTGTGTCACTGTTTAAGACCAAATTGCAGTGTGGAAACTAAATGGATTTTGATACCAAAATATGGTAATCACAGACACATGCAATTTTACAAATTACATGACGTCCCTGATCTGTGGGAGAGGCGGCACAATCCAGGAGAGAAGCTGGGCAAGTTAACGTAGTGGTTTCTGCCTCGTCCAGCTTCCTTGCCGTTTTGGGAATCCAGAGATGACCTGGATCCTGATGCAGGGCTGTGGGTTCCCTGGAGTCTCTCTGGTTCCCCCCTCGTATTGTTTAGCTTCCTTAATTATAGGCCTAGGTAGAGAATACCTTGATGGTGACTGATCTGTTCAGACTGCACAGATTTGCTGTTGCCATTGTTGGCACTCACAGTCTGCTTATTCTGGACAATTCTGGGCACGTTTGCACTTCTTGATGAGCAACAGGTTGTTTGCAAAGTCTATTTATTTCCTTGAGCGCACAAAACTGTTCAGGATTTGTCCTGTTGTTTGGAACAAGAAGTTGGCTATAGTCTGCTTCTACTCGGCCAGCAAAAAACCCCAAGCTTAATGGAGCTATCGCAGCTTACATAGGCTGTAAGCGAATGTAGCAGTGAATACCCTCCCACTGCTCCCAGCTAGGTGCAACTCTATGTTATTTAGTGCTTCAGTCTGGACGGCTGCTGTTCAGGGGCACGATGGCCTCCACCAGTCAGTTGCCTGATGGGCACCAGGTGCTGTGGTGGGCTGCTAGTCTCAAGAGAGGGGGAGGGCACCATAGCACAGCAAGGACGTCCGCCCAGCTGGAGCTCTAGGGGAGGATGCTGCTGCCCTGGCGTGGGCCAGCAGAGCCTGAGGCCTCTTCCTCAGCTGAAGCTGGGGTGCTTCAAATACTGCAGCTGGTTGCCCAGAGAGGTTATGCAATCTGCATCCTTGGTTGTGCTCAAAACTCGAATGGGCGCGGTCCTGCGCAGCCTGATCAAATTAGACCTGCAGGGGTTGGCCTAAGTGACCTCTGGAGGTCCCTTCCACCCCAAATTATTCTATGGTTCTATGCGTCATTCAGTAAATAATGACTAAGCACTTGCACATTATGGTAATTTTTGTAGCATTCTTTACAGATCATTAGTCCACTGAAGCAGTGTATTACAAGGAAGATTGTCAGGGTTTCCAGACACTAAATGTCTGCCCTGAAGTATTTTGTGGGAGAGCCAGTTTGAATTGCTATTTGTACTTTGGCTGAGGAGGACAACTCAGGAGTTGGAAAGCCACTATTTACACAGTGCCCTTGATGAAGAACTGCCTAACACTTTAAGAAGGACAGATTACTGAGGCTGTTGTTATAAAATACAGAGTTTAAATGCTTGTGGCAGTGTATTATTGGCAGGACTTACTGCAAACAAAGAGGCCTTATTCAAATATTAAGCCAAAAACAGCACATGACATCAAGCAGTAAATACAGTATCAGATGAGAAATGTGAAAGGTAGCCCTTCTCTGAACACTGTCATCTCTAACAGACACAGGACATGTGCGTTTCAATGGAATGACAAGGGCTACTTTCAAGGTAGCACTTTGTAAAAGTGCTGCTTTTTTGTTTTGGACAGGTCAAAAGGGATTTCATGAAAAGCATTTATTTTCTGATAAGTTACTTTTATTTTTCAAAATTGTTTCAATTTGCAGTAAATTTTCCATATTTTAGCCATCACAATGATATTATATTTTGATATTAATCTGTTTTTTAATTAACTGTTTCAGAAGGCAAATATTTAGTAGCCAGACATTTTATAATTTACCTTTTGTTCACTTAAACCCAGCTTTCTACAGTAAAATAGGTGAGACTTGGCAATGCAGGGAAAATGCAAAATTAATTATAAAGCTCATTGTATAGAATCAGTTTGACTGTTGAACATGTAAACACCAAATACTAAAAGAAAAACCATAATCTGACTTTTGATGCGATGCAGAGAAAAGACAATCCTAATAATTGTCTAAAAATACATGATAAAGCTATTATATTTATTTGGACAAAATGCTGTGCCAGAGTAACGCAAAAACCTATTCATGGGAATGAATGCAAACACAAATGTTATTTATGACACTTGCAACAACTTATACATATAAAACAAATTTATAATCACATACTGGAAAAATTAACAGGTTCTTTAAACAGTAAAGCATCTTAAAGAATCTTAATTCACATTTGGACTTGGAAACAGTGCTTTCCTTGGCATTAAAATAACAAATATATTATTTAAGTACGTGCAAACATTCATTTTACTTCTACAAGTACAGCACTTGAGACCACACCACACTATTCTTCATATAAAAATAACTTCATACACAGTCACACACACACACACACACGCATACACAGTAGAAACAATTGTAAACTACTGCCAGGGAGAAACTTGGTACACCCTCCTGAAGCTAGTGGGAGAGGAAGCTTTCCCAGCACTTCTCAAGGAGTGGATTTTTAAAGACTAATTCCACATCACAGTAACTAAAATTTAAGCAAGACAGAAACAAAGCGTTTCTGAGAATAAAACATTATTTCTTGTTGGAAGAAGGGATGAAATCAATCACTTAGTATAAACACAGAGTGGAGCCCCATTCTGAACCCACGTTAGTATACCCTGGCAAAATTCCACTAATATTAACAAAGTTGTTTTGCATTCCTACCAGTGTGAAGTCAGAATCTATTTAAGACCCCTGCTTGTCTTTTGCTCTATGAAAGCATCATTTTTAATCAGCTGGAACATAGCCTAATTCCTCAAAAGTGTCTGGTCCCTTCCAACTTCATTAGTTAGGCACCTGTATGCCTTGATTATCAGGGGCTTCAGTTAGAGGGAGACAAAACATGATTTAGCTGCCTTTGGTCTGACAATTTAGAATGAGACCTTGTCATTTTTATTCGAACGGAATAGGACCGTACGCCCTGTACGGTCCCACTGAAACCAGTAGTTCCATTTGCTGAATAAGGTACCACTCACTGTGAGCAAAGATAGCAGAAATTGGCCCTTACTGGTAACTGCACCCTAAGCTGAGCTGTAGAGAAGTTTGTGTGTATATGCATGTATGTAATTTTACTGGTGCAAGCAAGAGCAGCAGGACCAAATTACGTGCTTATATAAGCAGGACACGTGAGCAAAGTGCATTAACGTTTGTACGATCGGGACCAGTTACGTTTGCTGGGCGAATCACTGGAACTTCCTGTAATTCAGTTATATTGAAATGACTCTTAAAACCTTCATTCCTGCTCAAAGATGAAGGTAAGTGTAGTGTGCAAGATGCCTGAGTATGTGAGAAATGTAGTGAAGGGAACTGTAATATTTATAAAGAATAAAATAAATGTAGTGAGCATCTGCAAAGAACTTCACATTCATATAGTTTTCTAGCAGCTATGGTAAAGGGTCAGAAATACATTGTGGCTACAATGCCTGTCTGCCATGACAAAACAAGCAGTTCTATCAAGTCACATTTTACTAATGATGTAGTAGAAGAAAGCAGCATTTAAATTACCCCATTACAAATTCCAGTTCTAATGTAAAATACATTAGGAGCACAAAAGGGTTGTCTCTTTCTTTCCAGGCAGTACACGTTTAGGGTTTGTTTCTTTCTGAATTATACTGACTACTGTTTGTTTGCAAGATGTAAACAGTGAGAACTTAACAATTAACAGCATTTCTGTCCAGTTCTTGTTCTTCACTGACCATCAAAGGGGTGGTTTTAGAAAGTTCTGTTTTTTCTTTACTCTCCTCATCTTCTAGATCCATTGATCTTGCAGGGTCTTCCTCAGAAGTATCATGCGTATTGACCCTAGATGCTTCAGTTGCATTTCCTCTGACTGTAATGTGCTCCCATCCACCCTATAAAAGAATGATAAAGAAATATAATAAAAAAAAATCATGCTGCAATTACAGTATTTGATATGATGCTTTGTATACACTGCTAGTTTTATACTATTTGTTCTTTGTAAGGAAAATAATTCTGATCTGGCCTGAATCAGAAAAAAGACTCCTTGTAAAACAAAATGAAAAACATGACAGCCTGTGTAATTCCCAAAGAACCAACATGCATATTCACCTCGTCTTTTAAAATTCACGTGCAGACCTCAACAGTGCAATTTGCTGTTTTTTTTTCTGACCGGAACACCTAAAAGGGGTGAGTGTAAGGGTCCTTGGATACCCCCCCCCACCTCCAGCGGTTTGGCTGCCTGGGCTTAGAGCCAGCTTGGTGCAGCTGAGGGCCCTGGTGACCTGGAGAGAGGCTCCCAGGCAGCTCTGCTAGGCGACTGCAGCCAGGGCTGACCTCCCTTCCCTTCCCTTCCCGAAGGAGCTGTTTTAAGCTTGGCCTTGCTCCTGCTGTGTCGCAGCCGTGCCTGTGCCTAGCCATGGGCCTCACTGATCCAGCCCCACAGACGGACCTCCCGGCCTCACCTCAGACCTGCCTCGTGGTCACGGACTTGTCTGATGATCCGGGCTCTGGGCTGCCCCACGGGCCTGCCGCACTTGGGGGCTATGGGACAAACCCTTACTGGCGCTGCCCCTGCCCTGCCAGCCTTGTTACCGTGCTCAGCTCCCGGCTCCCTGTCCCTTAGGGAGCAGCCAGCCTTTGCTGCTCCCTGACAGTGAGATACATGGAAGAGAAAGCTTGAGGGTGATTTTTTGTTGGGTGGGGTCAGGCATTCACCCAAAGCCAGGGGAGTTTTTCCGCCAATTTAGAAGGGGCCAGAACGTTGAAATAACCTTTCTCAAAACACTGAGGGTAATACAGAGCAACAACGAGGGATGATCATGTGCAGAATAGGAAGGAATCTCCTGTTTTGAAATGCTACTTTATTTTTTCCACTACAACAATTACCTCGTCAAAATGAATACTTACTGAATATCAGTTAACTTTCTCCTACCAATTTTAAGTTTTCCACGTTCAGAACTCTGTAACCATTATAAAAGAGCTAAAGTTTAGTAAAATGCAAATAAGTGACTTTGCAGTTATAACTGAATAATCCATTATATCAAGTTAAAAAAGGCAGTAAAACTGAAGAACGGGTCCATTTCCTGCAGGTATATGCAAGCTTTAGAAAGCTCACCTGCTGAAGCAGGATGGTACCTTCCTTTCAAAGGCGGTGCCCATTAATCTCCCAACTGGTAGCTGGATACCAACTCTAAAGCAACGTTATGCCCCCAGCACTTACCCCAATACCATAGTCCCACGCAAGCCCCTTAGGTTCCATGGGCTGAACACCAGTCCGATGGCAGACTGTCCCACAGCTCAGACTGTGACTTCCTTGCACCTTGTCAGCTATCACCCAGACCTTAAGAAAGCAAAAAGAGGCAATCAAATGTATTCTACAGGCTGTTCTTCCCCAAAATTAAAGTTCTTAAAATCAGTCTTGATCCTTGCATAGAGCAATATGCTGAATTCAGTCAGAGCAATCAAAACAAAGAACTAGATGCTGGAGCTGTAGTGAAAACATTGCTAAACAGTAAGACTTTGCACGAAAGATTTACTTTTTTTTTTAAACAAGTGTGTTTACAGCAAAAGGCTGGCTGTATCACTATTCATTGGCCTAATTTTGTGCTACTATCAGGATTCCAGCATTTAAACGATCACCTTGTGGAATAAATAAAACTAAACAAAAAAACCAAAAAAACTAGAGTTTCTGAAGAACATTTAATTAAATGACAAAAATATGTTAAACATAATGTTTAGTAAACTAGTAAGATATAAGAAAGCCTAATACATACCTGGTCCAGAGGCCCTACAGACATTTTACGGATATTATTTGAAACATGATCCCAAGTAGATCCTTGAGGGTAGCTTGGTGTAATACCTTGCCGATACCAAAGGTTGCCTATAAAATAAACAGTCTTGAATTGTAATTCAGGATGACTACTTATGTAACGTACTAGTAAACAACATAAGAGATCAATAATTAATACTTGTCATGTTCTGTGGTAACACATTATGGATCTGAGTAATGTGTTAACGTGAAGGAAGATATAGTTTCCTACTTTGGAAGTTATATTTCTACAGATAATTCTTTCTAACTTTCCTGAAAAATAGCAGATACTCTATTTTGTAACATTTCTTGGGGGAAAGTGTTTCTATAAAGAACTATGCATTAGAGAAGTAAAACAAATAAAATGGAGATCTCTGAAGAACACCAGAGTTCAAGGCTTTTTTCTTTTACAAAAGGACCCTTCGTAATTTGTCTTGCAACGACAGTGTAATTTTAGATTCTGCCAAAGGAAGGTATTCTTCTCCAGTTTTGTACTTTCTAGGATTTCAGACAAAAAAAAATCCTTCCATGCAATTCTCTTCTTTGAGATTCATCTTCATTAGATTTTTTTTCCCCCAAAAAAGCGCACAGATGCTGGATTGTTATTTAAGGCACCAAATATATCAAACTACAAGTCTTCAAAAGCAGTAATTAAGCAGGCTGCCTACTCCGTCTCTTTGAATATGAAATATTATTCCTCTTGGAGCAACAACAAACTGTCCAAGCAGATGACCTAAGACTCTCCTTTTAAATCAGTCTGATCTTTGCTTAATTTTTTTTTTCTGAGTGCCTGTAACAAAGATAAATAATTTTTAAAAAATCCTCACCATTTTTATCCAACACAAACACAGATGTTCGTCCTACTGAGACTTGTTTTAACTTTTGTTTCTGAGGCGAAGGAATATGGTACCAACAGTCACCTGAAAGTCAAAAATACTTGAGTAAAACATTGAGCAAACAGAATTATGTTATGAGATTTCTCAGGAAGGTCTGCAGTTGATACATGTAGGAGTGCACAAAACTGGTGAAGGACATTATACTTGATATATTTTTACTAGCTGGTCTTTACAGACACATACACTGTTTTTAAACATCACACAGTGAAGAGCAGATTAACTGCTCTAATTAGCATGATTATTATTCATACACACTGTTTTGCATGCTTATTGGAAAGGCCTGTGCTAAACATGTCTTTTTCAGACATGGTAGCATAGCAGTTTGCACAATGTGTAAGAGGAAGATTGTACCAAAAAAAGTTAACATTTCCTAGCTAGCAGGAGAGATCTGTGCAAAAAGGAGATAATTTTTTTGAAGTACTGAGAAAAACAGCACAAAGTCCTCTTCTATCTGGTGTCTGCTCCCTTGCAAATTGAATAAGTAATAGTTACTGGAATTCAAAGAAATTTGGGCTATCTTGACAACTCCAGTTTTTTTTTTTTTTTTAAGCAATTGAAATTGTGGGAACCAGTGAATATCAGCATTGCCACAGCAGAAGGGCTTTACTTGTCTGACAGAGAGTATGGGGAGAACTGGCGGATGCTACGTTAACAAGATTCTCTCCCAGCTCTTCTGAAGACAGAAAAATACAGCTGAGTGATGTGAGAAGGATAGTGGAAGTACCAAAGAAGGCAATCATCTCCTTTTCAACTACATGTACAGAATCTGCTTTTATAAATCAATGACTTCCATTTCCTCTTCTGGTTCTCTAGCGTGACCTTTCTGTGGAAATTTGAGCTCAGGAATTTAAGGACAAAGAGGGAGCAGGAGATGGGAAAACACTTCTGCATATATGAATCTGTAAAAATGAAAAAAAAAAAAATCACTCCATGGATTTGAATATTTTAAATTTCCTAGTACAGCTGCATGTAAGCAATGAAATGCAGCTATTTAGCTGCATCAGGTTAATGAGCTCTGCTGTAATGACAGGTTCCAGTTTACAAGTACTGACCTGCAGGTTTTTTTGGAGCTACAGAACCTCGATAGAATGCAGAACCATCTCTAGCAATAGCCCACACTTGGTAAAATGCTCCAATTGAGACGGAAATGAACGGCTGATCTGTTCCCACATGAAGCCAGGATGTTCCCTAACAAATCATGGAAAACAAATTGTGAAACAGTGGTTAAAAACTCCATGACAAAACATTGTTCATTATTACCAAACAGGAAAAATCCTAGACGGTGAAAAAGATTCTGAAAAATAATTTTTATATACCTTTGTGACTGAACAGAAACAAGGGGTCTGATCCTCAAAGATATGTGGGTGTTTACTTCTCTTTGAGATTAATATCTGTGCTGAACTATAGCAGGGCCTTTTCTGTTGAAATCACTGGAATTTAAGCACCTACATGTCTCTAAACAGCTGGGCTAGAGACTGTTTTAAATAACCTCATTTTTGTTTATACAGAACAACAGTCCTACCAAAGCCTGCCAGCATGGGGGGTTCAGATTCCAGACGCAGAATGTTGCACTGCTGTACAGAGCTGTACTACTGTAACAAATCTGACAGGAAGGAAAAAAAAAATCTCTAGAATTTTTCAATTTTTTATGTTTTTTTCTCCATTTAAGTATATTATTTTTTTTTCCTGTTGTAAATATGGCTTAAAATTAGTGCATATCAACCTTAATTTGGTGTTCCAACATATGCTTATTATTATTAGGAAAGAACTATTGCTATTGAAGTTACTGTGACCATATGCATCTTTCTGCATATTTTACTGGACATTAACTCGCTATTTCTGTCGTAGTTCATAAAAAAGACAACTCTACAGGAACATCTAGGCCTACCTGTCTTTTAAGAAGAGTCAATTCCAAGCACCTCCCCACACATATACAATCAATGAACATATTCCTATCGATACCAGTGGATATTAGATTTGGGTCATAGTTTAGATAAGCTCTATCCCTGGGCAGTTTATTTAAATGGAAAATACACATTATCAACAGTTCAAAAAAGAAAAAAGGAAGGAACTAAGCTATAAGGGCGGAAAGTGGGAATAAAAGAAATGTGTTTATCCAGGTGATACAAGGGATGAGAGAAGTTACTGCAAATAAAGTGGCACAAGCTAAGGTAGATTATACAAGAGAAGCGATATTGTAAGAAACGTATGCAGAAAATCATATTACAGGTGATGGATGAGGATTTTTCAAATCCCTTACAGATAAAGGAAAAAAACTAACAAGGTGCTTTGAGAGAGGACACACACTGCATGATGTGTTCACGTACTCAAATAATTACATTTAATAGACAAATAAGGCAATGAAAATAAACAGAGAGCCTTACAGCTGGATTTTGCTGTGTCACTCCAAGCCTGCAGAGCACGTCTCCTTTGTCACTGATTGCCCACAGTGCTACTGATTCTTCATCATCTGCATCTGAACTGGGAATTATGGAGATGTCCCATAGGGTAACAGGAGGCACTTCCAGCCACGGCCCATTGGTGACTATCTTACATTTTCTGAAGCACAAAAACCCCAAACCCATCAAGAAGCATGCTCTTTCTACAACTGAATTTACTCCCTTCTCCAGTGCAAACAATGTCCAAGGCCTCTCATTAATTAGGTATTATAAAAATTCATATTTTTAGTTCAAAAGAGGCTTACAACAATCAGACTCATTTTTGGAGTCAAGTTTTATTAAATTTCTGACAAATACTACATCTGTTCTGATTTCACAAAGTCTGTCTTCTTAAAAGTTACTTTCTAAAAGCAAGGCCCCTGAAGAAGCCTGCAGCTTGTGCTGCGCTGCTTCCTATCTTTAGATCTAAAGATTGGCATTGCCAATTGGATTGCCATTGCCATTGGACTGCCACTGGCAGCAGCTGGGTAATGCATGTTTGACCCCCAGCTGAGAACTCCACTGCAGAGGGAAGAATTCCACACCTGGTTCATTCCTTAAGGGAGTCATTTTACAATTTATTTTTTAGTGGGGACTGTTAGAAAGCAAACAAAGCATTCCGAACTAAGCAGGGATATGGAAGCTCTACATTAAAGGGTTGGAGGTGGGTCGTTCTGGGAATCAATACATTTTTCTATGGAAACAGCAACAAAATAGTGCTTTTTCTTTTTAGGGAAAATATATTAGAATCTATCATCAGAATAGTTATTTCTATGTATAAAGATTGTCCTACAGACTCGGGAATTCCTCCCTTTTTCAGTTCTGAAAAACTGAAGCTGAGGCTGAACTGAACTGAATCCAGCCCTGAGCTGTTTCCTCTTTGTTTTCAATTTTAAACCAATAGTTAAAACAAGAGAAATGTTTAGGCTTGAGGGTATTTCTCTAGTTGCATATTTTACTTTCAAGTCACCATTTAGACTGATTGGATACCATTTATTTTGTTGTACATCCTGGAACAATAACGGTTTGATGCTCCAGGGCCTTACTTATAAGACATTGTACAAGGGCCAAAACACTAGCTTTGTAACCACTGTAGAACAGTGTGTAACTGTAGATTCACAGCAATTTATTAGCATAGTTATTAGATACTCCAGTACAAGAAAGCACAGAAAAGCCAGAAAAACAGTGAATGCACAGACTTTCCCTGCTTAACAGAATATGGTGGTGATTCGCTATTTTCCCTAGTTCCATCTGAATACAGTGTACTGTGATTTAAATGTGGTTGGGATTATCTGTGGCCTAGTACATGGTATGTGGAATTTACAGGTTAAAACTATTAATATAAAAGGTGACCAGTTGTTACAAGTGACCTAGTAAGTAGTAATATATCTAGACTCTACCACACAGTAATCATTTCCCATAAGGAAAGCCTGATACAGAGTATAACTAGCTAGCTTTTATCTACAGATCTCACAAAATCAAATAGGATATCCATCTGTTAGGGCTTAATATGAAAACCTTATGGTTTTCATTTTAATAATGCTTTGTGTTAAAGATCATGAGGTTCTCTATTGGAGAGGGATCATTTACCGCACGTTTCTTTGCTATTGCTCTTGTTGCTTGTGTGAAAAGATCTTCCCCTCAGGCCTAAAGGAGACTTTAAGGAACAGTTGGTGTTAAGAGTTCTGCACTTGTATTTTTATCTTACTTCCTTACCTTGCCCAGCGCCTCCGTCGGACAAAGTCTTTCATTGTCTTGTGACCATGGTAGGACCTGCCAAAACAGATTTAAATACAGGTTCCGACTTCAGTGGCAGCCTGAGAGAGCTGTCATGGATCTGCCCCTCAGACACACCCTCGGACTTTGTAATACTTGAAACTATATAGTTTGCTAAGTTCTCCTTGCTGCTCTACCTCCCCAGCAAACTCCAGTGTTAGCGTCCCCACATACAGGAAGAAATCATGGCACACCTCCCCTGCTAAAGCATGGCTAACATGCAAAAAAACAGCAAACTAGAAGAAAGGACTTAAATATGCCGTTTGCCTGCTAGGCTTTTAAGTAGAAGAAGGTATTTGCTTACGCTGGAAAGTCTGCTGCATACTGCCAGCCTTCACGATCAGTTCCACCTGATGTATTAAAATCAATATACCAGTCGGATACCTATTGCCAAAAGATAGTTTCAATAAGAAACAGAAAAAAACTAATGTATAATAAAAATAACCTCTTTCAGTATTTCCTCTCTACCATTTGGATTGCAACAGCTTGCTAGAAACGTTCTAATACTTACAATATAAATTCATACAAAGGTTCCCAAGTCTGGCTTTTTAGAAATTCAGGGATACGATTAACAGACGTCTAAGTACAATTAAACAAAAGAATCCTACTCAATGCTTAACATTATTTTAACTATGGGAAATTACTGCTAATATATAAATGGGAAACCCATTGCAAACCCATGAAGAAAAATCCAGGTCATCTGAGACAAATGCTACGCCTTCCCTTGCTTTCTTAGTAAAGACTTTTAAAACGAAATTTACCCAAGACCACTGCGGTGAAGGAGGCTTTGTATTCATTTTTGTGCATTCCTGCAGGCCAGATGCATCACTCCACATGTATCTGTCTGTGGGCAGACCTCTGTGATGAAACAGTTTACAAGGAATGCAAGGTCATTTACAGCAACAGAGAATTTAAAAGGGGGAAAAAAAGCATACTCCTATTTTCCTAACACTTCCTATTTTCATATATGAAACAGCCTTCAGTCATTAATCTCTGTATTTATCATGTGAATGAGGAGGGTAGTGGGAAGCAATCTGTACAATTGCTTCCTATTACACCAAACTTGAAGTCAATGTTAAACTTTTCTCTGGAGAGTAACACTCCTATTAACAACTGGAAGGTGAGTCCTCAGTTTCTGACGTAGACACCCAGACATGTGAATAATTTTTGAATATTTCTGTTCAAATATAGTATTCAAAGACCCAATATATTTAGCACAATATATACGTGAATACATAGCTCCTAAAACAAACTTGTTCTATGACGTTTATACTGAAATATGTTGTAAACAGGCAAATTTTGTGCACTCACAAAACACAAATGTGTAATGCCTTGCTATAAATGCATTTTGAATGAATATTTACAGATCTAGGAAATTCAAAGAGTGTACATATTGCATCTCAGGTTAACAACAAACGCTGGAGAAGACTCAAGATAGAATTAGCTACAATAACTACTTTGAAAAGCTAGAACCCCTTGATGTTTCATTTGATGACAGTAAGAAACATGCTAAATAAATAGAGTAAATAACCTGCTGCTATATCCAGTTACTGGATTCCACCGTTGGTTCTCATAGATATAAACACATTTCACATCTGATTGCGTATAAATATTATCAGCGCTACTGGCCAGTCCTGCGAGAAATAAATCATTTGGATTATAACAAAGCTAAACCTTAAAGACACCGCATTTTGAATTCCAGTAGCCCCAATAACATTGATAGTTATCCTATTTCTCACTTCTAAGCAGAAAATATAAAGCTTTAGTACCAAGTCCTTCCTCATGTGTGACATGTCCACTGTATAATTCTACAAATCAGATAGATAGGCTAAACAAAGGACAGTAGTTTGAATAGTTGACACCAATCAAGAAGAAGAAATGTGTGCACCACAGCAAAACAATCATCCTTACCTTGAATGAAGCCACCCCCATATCCACCAGTATAAACCCAGGCTGTGTGATCATATCCTATGCCCCACACTATGCCTCGGTTATTGCACTCTATCAGTCGAAGATGACCTCCAATTTGACGCCAAAACCTGCCAGAGAAGAGACAGTATTTTACATTTATTCCATGCTACAGCTATCAGGAATGCATGCTTCCCCCCACATACACCTTAACTATCTTAAAGAAAGGCAACTCTAGTTGCTAATTTGTTCAACCTCTGTCCAATTAGTGGGTGAAGGCAGTTGCCAATTGAAAGTATTCTCTTTAAACAACTACTGAAAAGCAATCGGAAGGAACCTTTCCGCCTTCACTTTGAATTTTCAGGATTTGAAGTCTTGTTTTCATTTAATTTTGTGGCTTATGCTTTATATTTGTTTTCTTTATTAAAATACTAGTTATGATGGTCTTGCTAGTATTTTTACCTCTTAGCAGCCACCTGCCTCAGCATTAACTTCACCCCTTTTTTTTTTTTTTTAAAAACCTAGGACTCTTCTTTATCTAACAAGAAAATAAAATGATTTATAGATCTGCTAAGGAGCTTTGGAAATACAAGGAGTCATAGAGGATTTCTCGCTAGTCTTCTCCATCTCAGCAGGTTAATCCTTTCCTGGGGCTTTATGCAGCCAGCTGGCTATGGTACTTGTCTGGAGAAGACTGGGAAAACTAAAGTGACTGCACAGGAGTACTTTAGCTATGGCTATGATAAGAGAAGATCTAGGTCACAGATTCCCCCATGATTTGTGATTTTCCAGACGCTAGAGGTGCTCTACCCTGGAAGGAAAATTACTAAAGTATTCTCACATGTTATTTATGCAAAGACACGTTATGCAAGTAACTTGGAACTGGGGACACTGAAGCTCTGCCTTTAACCTACCAGTTCTGAGGCTGTTATTTCTGTGCCTGAAGAGCACGCAGGACTGTGTTTTCACAGTTGTAATGTTCAACTGTAAACAGGCTGCTCCTGGACTGTTGTAACTAGAGGATTCAGAATTGCACATTTCCTGACTCACATACTACTGAAAGCTCAAACTACCTTAGAATTCCAGTGATTAGGTTTAGTTTTAGTCTAAGCTGTCTCTTAATTTTGATAATTATTTCATTTAAGATGCAATCCTAAAAACCTTTCAAGTCATTCTTGTTGTGATCTCAAACAGAAAGGCTTTTGAAATCACATGAATAGCTCGGCATCTAAGAATTAAAATATGACCTAATTAACTTCTTCAGATACACTCATGAATATGAAGGCAGCCATTAACCTTGTCATGGACAGACATCTGCAGTGTACTAGAGATTCCAACAGCCTGTCAAAGCTACTGACTTGGCATGAAAGACCATCTTTGCTGGATTGCCTCCCATGCAGCAAAAATAGCTTCTGGAAGCTCTTACATTTGATCACATGGCATCAGGTGTGGTCCAGCCTCCAGTTCAGGACTTGGCTCACTAACAAAGATGTCTCCTTTACAAGTAACTGACCAAATGGCCTGGTGGGAAGGAGGGCCTTGAATGCGTCTGCTTTCGCAACAGGACATGCTCAGCAAAGCCAGCTACAAATCAAGGAAAAAGCAGAGAACTAGAAGGCTCCTTTTACAGTGTGAACAAACATTAAACAAAGATGCTCTAGTACTACAAAACAAAGCTTCACCTTTACAGGCTTTTGCAAATCAGCAAAGTAAATTAGCAGCTGTTTAGCTCGAAGGCATTGTAATTCAGTGTTTTAGAAATTATGAACAGAATCACTGGAATTACTGTGATTTACAATATCCGATCATTATGCAGTATCTTTCAGATGTTCCACTACTTCCACATAGGTATGCATGACTGTCTAAACATAAAAATCTCTACAGCCACCACAGAAAAACAGCTTTTTCTGAGCTACGACAGATAACAGTTCTACCAACAGAGAAGAAAAGACTAGCCGAATTAAATCCTAACTCATTCATAGCCTAATCTATACCCAGAGATTTCCAGAAGGAAAACAATTTTGATGTTACTATGGATAACTGCTGCATCAGGAAGTCTGCGAACTCTAGAGGAGACAGAAAACCTCAGGTGCCTCTACATAAACTCGAATAGGACTTTTTGAATACCCAATCCTATTGTCAAAATAGATAAGGACTCTAGATATTGTAAATGTAATGCTCAGATTTCAGAGACTAGGCTTTATGTTTTACTTCAAATATTGCCAGCCTGAAATGGAGAGTTCCCAGTATTACCCAGTCATGCATTTCTTGCTCTGTTGTGGCTGCTAGACGGATTGGCCAGCGCTGCTTCGTCCTTTCAGGTGTATACAGGGCAAAGGAGTGTTTAGCTTCATTCAGGACTTCAACTAGAATAGTGACTTCATTCAGGAACACATGGATATACTAGGACAAGAGAAAACATGTTTGTGACCAGGGCAAACTCAGATAAACCTTCCTCAGCACCAACATGTTTGCACTTGAGAACTCTGAACGCTCATTTCGTGCCAAGGAGAGCAATGAATCTCATTCATGAAGTGGGGCTAAATTTACAATCCTTCATTACCTCTTGTGTCATATTGCCAATATGCGTCAACCCAATTTGTGAAGACCCTGGGCAGCCAAGCATGGTTCTTTCTTCACAAACAGGAGCATTTTGTACTTCCAAAGGAATTCTTAATTAGTGCAAAGCTGGTGGTTTAAGTGATGTGGATGCTCGCTGACGGGAAATTTCTGACAGAGTGGTAACACAGCTTTAGTTAGAAAAGCTTTTAATTTGCTATTGCCCTAGACTACATTTGAGTTGGTTCCCAAAATTCAGAACAACAGCGTATCATAATTTGCCTCTATTTAGAAAATGTTGTTTTCCCTTCATAGGTTTTCCTCTGCCAAGTGCAGTTCTTCCAAGGGTTTCAAATGAACACACCTTTTTCTCCTCATGATACATGTAATAGATGAACAGGATGCTATCTCGCATTCCGTCACTCCCAGTGAACTGTTCAAGTGCAACTCGAACATCCATCCATTTCTGAGGCTTCCAATTTCTCCACCATTGCAAGGTCCCAGTTTTAACCCAAACTGACTGTAACACAAAACACAAATTTACAAGAATAGGTAAAGAAACTGTATGTCTCCTCTCCTTCCTCACAAGCATTATTTCTTACCAGAGCATTCAGAAAGTTGAACGCAAAATGAAAACTGGCAAAACTGGATTGTAAGGTATAAATAGCATGTGTACATCGGTATTACCATGGTACCTCTGCAGAGAATGCAATACCACACAGATACTAATTGAATCTGGTGTGTTCCTTGTTACCTTTAGCAAGGAAAATACCACAATTTCTGTCTGACTTCAAAGGCCTTTGACAGAATCCTTTTAAACTTGGATTAAAACTGTAGACTCCAAGTGTTTTATAATCAAATCAACTGCATATGTTATTTCGCAATTAGCAATGAAAAAACCTGAATGAATCTGAAGAGAGCCGCAGGAATCTTATCAAAGGGGCCTCGAAACAAAAGTGCTGCTATTTAAATACTATTATTGACATTACTATCATTGCCTTATTTATGCAAGTTATGTTAATCCCCTGATGGTCGCAAAGAGAAAAGCTCACCTATTTGAGTCAGTGTTTCAATTAAGAAGCCTCATCCTGTGGTAGAATAATTCATACTTGTTCCATTGTTCAAAAACCCTTCTCAAATGTCTGTGGATTTGAGGCTTCAGTGTATTTAAAAATGTGCTGCATTTTCTCCTGAACAAAACAGTCAAGGTAATGTTTTTACGTACAGATTGCTGCTCAAGGTTTGATAAGCTGCTAGTTTCCCACAGGGAGCCTGGACAGTGATATGCCAGGCTCTCACTTATAGGCAGAAATAACACATCTGTAAAGTTCTGCTGATGCCCGGTACTGACAGATATAAGTGCTTAGCAGAAACAAATAGGCATCCTCATTGCTTACCTGCTCAATAGCCTGTTCATAGTGCCTAAAATTCTCCAGTTCCCGCTTTGTTCTTTCACTGAGCTGTTGAAAAATCTGCTTTCGCCATGCTGCTGTCTGTGCTGGGGTGATAGACAGAGAAAGAGACTGCACAGAGGATGTTAAACCTAGAACAGAACCAAAAACAATGAACTCCAGTAAGCTCTGAATACGATTTTGTGAAACGGGCACTCAAGGGAAAACGTGATGTTGCTTTGAACACCGGACCAAATCAACCCAGTCTAATCTAATTTATCCAGTTAAAACTTTGGGATCAGCGTGTTATAGCTAGACTTCATAAATAATGAAGAGAAATGGGATCACTAGATAACTGTACAGAATCTTTCAAAGCTTTAACTATATAGTAGGGGGAGGTAGAATGTATGTCTTACAGATTTTGTGACTAAACTGCATGAACAGTTACACTGTTACTAAATACTGGGATGCCACAGTTCATGACAATTGGTCTATTTTGAAAACGTGATTCTGCTCCACTGCCCGTCAAGAATCTACGTTCTAACCTATGCAACTATCAGTGTGGCCTCACACTCGCAATGCCTCTTAAAGTAACTTCTCTATCTTACCCTTGTCAAAGTAGGAATGGTAGCAGCAAGGCAGCATTGTGGAATTCTGAATCTCTCAAGGGAGCCCTCTTAACTTCTGTCAGTTACTACCAACTGACAATATAGCTTTGTTTTGCCTGAAGTTCCAGTTTCAGTGCCATGAAAAACTAGCTGCATCTCCAGCATACTGATTATTTTGCATAATTCTGCCAGAAACTGAGAGAAAATATGCAGCTAAATGCAAGCAGCACTCTCCTCAAACAAGGAGTGTAACAACAAACCGCAGTAAAAGCAAATGGGTTCTAGGAAGTTTTGAGCTATGGGTATCTTATTTTGCTGTTTGAAAAAATCATCATCATTTTTCTTAAAGCAGCATAAATTGTGATTGGAACTTAGGGTCTGTTGCGGTGAGCGGAGAGTACCTGATGGAACAGTGAACCATTTCAATGGGCTGTGTGAGTCCACGTGACAGCCTCCCCCTGAGACCCAGGCCCACAGTGGGTGCTCATCAGCTCCATACTGTTCTTCAGCTCCCACGGAGAACATGCCCAGGGAAGACAGGCTGGATGTTTCTGCAAAGGTGCTGCCGGAGAGGACTGGGTGCTTTTGGGCCTCTTTTAAGTCAATGTTGGTCCACTGCAGTTCTGCAGAAGGATTCTGGTTGGTAGAAGATTTATGTTTTTCAAGACTGGCTTTCTCATTACTAGTCGAAGCAACGCTGGCTTCTCCTTGATCAGAGTCTAGGGGATCCACAGCCAAATTTGCACTTATTTCTGCTGTCTGGTGGCCTGCACCATTACCACTGTTGCTGGCTGCAGCTCCCAACACGGGAGTGTTGTTGGCAAGGTTCACAGATACACTTGGAAGCTCTGAATCAGAGGAAGTATCTGCATCACCCTGAATGATCGCATTTGTTTGGTTCTGAATATCATCAGTAAAGAAACAGCCAGCACTGAAAGACAAATTGATAATTAATTATCATTCAAAGCATTATAAATTAGCACAGGCCTGAGACCACAGACATACAGAGAGAGACACAGCCTTTCAGCTTTAGGAAAGAAACAGCAGGCTTCTTTTTTAAAGATCAAACTGTCATCAAGGTGAAACTGTCTAACATAACTCTGCACACCAGTCTAATAAATCCAAGACATAGGAAGATATTTCATTGATCTTTACAGACAATCAATAGTGTTGACTGCCTACAACTCTCAGGAAAATATTGAAACAACATCATATTTTCTGGATATCAAATAATAACTGGGACTTGTAAAGCCCATTAACTTTGTGATTTTTCTCTTAACTAGCATGTGCTTCTATTCAGAGCATTTTCTGACTCATAAGGTTAAACAAGTGGCTTCTGCAGCACTCCTAGCTTCACCTCTTGCACAGCCAACAGGTCAGCAGTCAGCAGGGAGTTGCTAATTTAACCTCTCTAGGAAAGAAAATGGGACAGTGACACTCAGGAGAAGGATAATCATTAAGCAGAGATTATATTCCTTCACAGGTAACGTTCTGTCCTATTAGAGACTGGTTCCTCATAGCAATAGTAAACACCAGAGAAATACGCTTTACTGTAAGGACGCAGTGAATTCCCAAGTGGGAATATCAGCTTCTACTCAAGTAGAACAGCTGCTACTCACAGTGAACTGTAATGGCAAAAAACCCAAATACTCTTTGGCATATATAATGGTTAGACACCTCCCCCATCCTCCGTGTCTGTACTGTGTGAATATACAGAAATATCTCCTATCATTGAAACCCCTGGCTTACAGAGTTTAGAGCAGGTATCTTGTTAAGTACCTGAGCAGACTTGTTGAGCTCCCCGTCTGAGATCTGTCACTCTCTCTGCCAGATACAATTGCCTTCCACGTCTTCCCACTGAGCTCACTTGGCGTGACACCTTGACGGAAGTAAATTGCTCTGTCATCACAGCCAATTCCCCAGACCTAGGGAAGGAAAGGGCTTGAGGAAGGAAATGGCACGGAATGCAGGTAGATACCATCTACATAAAGGTGCAGTGCTGGAAAATGCAGGGCAATGGTCTGCTGGACTCAGCATTTTCCCTTTGCATTCTTCTGTAGTGCTGGTACTGTAGATGAAATATAAAACTCTGCCACTAAGAGCAGACTGTTTGCAACTGAATGCGTCATACAAGAGGCATGCTGACTGTTACCTTCTGGTAAATAATTTAGCCGTGCACTCCTTCCTAGAAGTTCAATCACATGGACCTCTTTTTCAGCAGTCCACACAGCACTGCTGACACAGTCCCTATGACGTGTGTGAATATTGCCTATACAAAGGGGAATGTAAGTGTCCTCACAACTGGTATTCGTACAGCTGTCTTACCTGGTTGTTTAAGCCTACATTTACCATCATCATTTCTCCAACCATTTCAATCCAGCTTGTTCCACAAGGATTATGCGAGTTCACACCTCTTCTAAACCACACCTACAACAACAACAACAACAACAACAACAACAACAACAACAACAACAACAACAAAAGTCTAAAGTTTGCTCCCTCTGTACTAGCAGGCAGGCAGCTGGAATGTAGTTTCTTACTCTGAATCTCCAATACCGACTTGCCACGTTGCCTTAGCCTTCTTAATGAGCAAGCATTGGCTCATTTCCTTTATCAGGTAAAGATAAAGTAATTCTCTTAGTAGTTTCCAGACTCTGTGAGCACGTGACCCAACTAGAGCCAGAACAGCCCACAAGGATGATCTAGACATTTTGTTATGACTTTCTGTAACAGTCTTAGTCTCTCTGACACTGGAAAAATATTTTCTATTACATGTTAACTATAGGCCATTTTTTGGTCACTCCGAATGGACTTCAAATAGCGTTTCTACCTTCAAACCCTAAAAGCAATGCTAAGAGAGAGAACTGCAGATTTTGTTAGAGGTGGAGCTTTTAACAGTCTCCTCTTAGATTAGTTTTGGCTTATCAGAAAGCGTCTGTCTGTGGGCTGGGTACCTCTAGAAGTAGGATATGGTCATATAATGGGAAGCAGCTACCGTGCAAGTTGTTTGTCAGCTGAATCACATAACAGACTTGACTACCTTGTGGCAAATCTGAAGAAAAATATATTAGCTTATCCACATGTTTAGTGGTTTTATGTGGCAAATGGAGCAGGCTGGACACAGTCAGTTACCATGGCTCAGCTGACAAGCAGTAACTCATTAAACCAAGGTAATTCAGTTATTTACAACTGCCATACCTATCCTTATCCCACAGTAAGTGCCAGAGGGAGAATTATATCAATGGTTTAACTATTTTGATTAAAATCATTTCCTTTGTTTCACTTACGTAACTTCCTCGGGTAAAGAAGCCCTTAAGCCACACAGGCTAAAAGGAATCTTATTTATATTATCTATCTTAAATTGTCTGTAAATCCTGGAAACTACAATGTCAGAGTAAGAATCCAGAAGTATTACAATGTCTTAGGGATTGAAATCAAAAATTATTTTCTTCCCCACCAGAAGTCATTAATGTTTTTGGATGCCAGATGAAGGGATTTGATGACTACTGGCACAAAAGCACTCTAGGACATTCTCAAAGACTTTAAGCAAGTGAGACAAAGCTTTGTCTCTTTGGAGAAAAGGCAGGGCAACCAGAAGTCTGTTTAATTTTGATGCTTACTATCCCTTAGTAGTAGGCCCTTTATATTCCCCCACAACGTACACACCTCCCACATCTGTGTGACTTGGGTTTAGAAAATTCCTTCCAAGAGAAAAGCAAAAAAGTCTCCTCAGAGTTACACACAACTGTTTACATTACAAACCACAGAGCATTCCCATAACAGCAGGGGGACTGGGATTCCCCATGAACATAGGGAGTTCAAGTCACCAATATTTCCTATGGAAGTTATATGCAAGCTTGAAAAAAGCAGAAACAAATGGGGGAAAAACGTAGAACCAGAGCATAACACCTCTTACTTTTCTGTCTTTCGTAACACCCCACACCACATCAACACCCACAGAGATGTGCATAATCCCATTTTCAGAGCTTGGCGATTCCACAATACTCCAGGAAATTCCTGCAAGAAACAAAACCAGGAAGCCATTGTAGGTTAGTTTCTTATGCTACACTATACAAATTATAGGGGTTTCCTGCTAAATATAACAAAGATTTACCTTGAGGGTTATTCCTATCAATTCCTTCTCTCACAATAGCTTGTCCTTCCCAAAGAGTTGCCCAAAGGAGGTCGTATGGTCCACAGCTGATTTGTACCACTTCACCAGGAGTGGCGATTAAGGACCACACAGAACCTTCTGGATTGTGATGGCAAACATTTTCTCTGTACCACACCTAGAAAAAGAAAAACTTACTGGAAAAATACCAGTATAACAATGAAACCAGCCAGACAAGCATGAAGACCACCTGGACTGGAAAGAATAGTCCACATTTAATAATAGTCTTTTTTTTTTTTAACAGTATTTGCACACTGACATTTAAAGATAATTTTTGATGTTGGTTACGCAGTTAAAGTCAATTTCCTTATGTACTAAGGGAGGAGGTGTTTCTACACACTGCCTTTTATCATGCAAGTGAATCTGGACTGAGCATATGACCTATCGCTACAAGGTCTGCTTACATTTCAACATTTAGAAACATTTCAGGAGATTAAGGCATGTTAAATAAACCAAGAATGAACAAAGATACAACACAAAAACATTATTGTTAGATGAGAGCCCAACCTCATTTTCACTGAACAGAGCTTGCCACAATATGGGTCAAAATTCCATTCTCTGTACAGCCCTGTACAGATTCTGTGAAACCCTGAGCAGCATCCAGCCCGCTTGCTAGTCTGGGCCTTACTGTCTGTGCACTTTCCTAGAGGCTACAGTGGAAACAGGAAGGTCAAACATAGAAAGCACCCTATGGTGGGCATGTGAGTGTTCCAAAAACATGACTGCAGAGTGCAAAATCCTAATTTTTTTAAATATTTTATTTTCTCTGGGAACTTTTGCTTGAGAAATTATAGCATTTTACAACGTCTGTTAAGTAAAACTGCGGAGTGGGATGCTGTCACTTATTACTGGGAAGCCTGAGGCACAGGGAATTTTATTCTAAACAATTCAACCAAGGTTGCCTGCCTCTCCAGTCAGGGACAAGTGTGAATGACATCTCAGACTACCTGTTACTGTTATTACATTCCTCCCCCTAAGACCACAAGGTAGAAATTGTCTAGAGACAAAGGAAGGCTACTCAGATACATGCTGTAAGAATGAAGGCAGGAAAGCAGAATCAAGTGTTTATAGCACACAGCAAAACAGGAGAGACTTTACAATGGGCCTAAAAATAAAAAAATGAAAGATGTAGTTTTCGACAGAAAATAAATTAAAAGCATGCCAGAGCTGGATTCCACACTGCCAAGTCAGGACATTCTAATAGCACTCCCGGACCTAGTGTTCCAGAGAGTTTTAATAAGCAAAAGCCCAGCCTGTGAAGGACTAAAGGGGAAAGCCAGTTAGCTAACAATTCAAAACACCACTTAAGGCTAGCCTCCGTTTCCTGATCAATGATAAGTCTTGGAAAAAAAAAAATCTTGGATATTTTTTAATCTCTTCCTTGAATTAACTTCTGACTCTCCACCACAGAGACATGGTGCAATGCTTTGCAATAATCTTTATCAGGTTTTAAGGCTCCTTCTCTTTGTTAGTGGTGCCATACTCTTGTGTGCTGCCCTCCTATCTTCATGGGCATTTTTCAGGATATAGGACACTGTTCAGCACAGACTTTTAGGATTCAGCTGTTTATACTGGTTTACTGCTTCCATAACCCTGTGAGATACTAGTCCTGAACGCTCCCTTTCCGTTTAGATTGTAGGTTGTTAAATAACGCAGGCTTAAAGCAGCTTTACATCCTCTGCTAGACACACCACCAGCATAGCTCCTTACCACTGTAAGATGATAACACACCTGCCTTGCTTGAAAAGCATTTACCTCCCATTCAATATTAACTTTCATATGAGAAAACTGATGGAACATGCACATACCCTTCCTTGTAAAGAAACCGCCCATACTGATAAACGGCCAACAGGCTCATCAGTGATTTCCCATCCTCCAATGGAGATATCATTGAAAGGGTCTGGTAACTGATCTGGATCATCATGTGATATAATCTGAAGCAAAGAGAAGGAAGATTAAGAACAAAGGAAGAGAAACTGCAAATAGATCGCCGTGATTTGGCTTAACTCAGTTTTTGCAAATTGGTTTATATATCACTTATTAAAATGGCTGAGAATGAAGCCTCTTCCTCTCATTCCAGGCTGCTATACGCAGAGAGAGGGGAAACACTGCTGAAGCAGCATGACGGAGTGTGTGTTTCATCCCCTACCAACAGGAAATTTTGCTCACAGACTACCCTATACAGGCATTATTTATTGCACTGGAAAGCTGGAACATCACAGATTACAGTTCTGCACATTCTCAGAATGGAAGTAAGCAATAATTACTCACACAGATAAAGAACATAGCTAGGTGAATGATGCCAATGAGGTGCTACCTTGAAAGAAAATGTTTGGTCATACAACCAAAGGAACTTAAACTGATTTGAAATCTGCAGAAGAGCTGGGCACCTAACTTCTCCTGCATTACCAAGGGATTTGGCGCCTTATTACCATGGATTTCTATGAAAAATCCCAGTTTTTCACTTATGCTTGCAAGAATTACAAGACTGGAAGCCAAAGAATCCAGGTCCAGCCGAGGGAGCAGTGATAAAATGCCAATTTCTCAGCACTTCTGGTTGATTTTTTCAGAAATCAGTTTAGTTTATATTTAAATGAAATCCAGAACCTTTGCCCAAACGTCCCGTGATTTGTATCTCCTGTATCTGATCCACCTCCTGCGTCGGACACAAGAATTCCACTTCTTATCCTTAGTGTAGGTGCTGGGGAAGTCTATGGCGTAAGTCCAACCCTGCAAACAAATGGTTTCTTTTATGAAAATCGGGACCAAGGGAAAACATGAAATCATAACTCAGAGCAACGGTGCACAAGAGTCACTCCTACAAACATAATACAAATTATTGTGCACGTCTTAACAGCTCTGATCAGCAGATCAACTAATTCTATGAATGATTTATGAATCATGTCCTAATGCTTCTGCATGATATATACAGAACAAACAGGACATAGTAAGGCATTTTACTTTGTTTCTAGTAAAGATCTTAAATAGCAATGATATCCAGTTGCCAACACTTCATTGCCTGATCCAAAGTTTATTCAAGTTCAAAAAAAAAAAAAAAAAAAGATAAAAGAGTTCTCATAGGCTTCAAAAGCCTTCAGACAAGATCCTTCCTTGTGTGGTATTATAGTTGAACTATTTCCCAGTAGGAACTGGCTATGGAAAGTTAGTGCCTTTTCTTTTTACAGACCTTTTACACTTTTATAAAAAGTGCCTTTTATTTTACAGACCGAGGATTTCCAGAACAGATCTCTTTTTGGTATTGTTCACCTACCCCTTTCTCTGTTGGTTCCCCTCCAATATTTTCATCCACATACCAGTCAGACTCCCACTCCCAGTGTGGTGAAGGCAGTGTGAAACTATCAAGCTGCTGATGTTTTAGCCCGCTCACATCACTCCACTGCCAGCGGTCGCTGGGCATTAATTTCTCACAAAAGCCACCAATTAGATTCCAGCGCTGCCAGAAATAATATCAATTATTTTATTTAAGATCACATCACCTCATTGGACCTATAGAGAGCCCTAGGGGTCATCAGTGATACATCTGAAGAGGAATAATTCCTGTGGTGAACAGAGTGTTCATACTCTAGGCCCCTAGCTAACGCCATCTTTGGAGGGAAGCTTCTTTAAATATCAAGGGCTGACTGCAGAGTTAACCCCCATCCAAATAAATAGCAACTACATACAGAGGAACACCTGAAGATACAGTTTACTAGTAAGTAGTGCATTTTCCTGTGGTACACCATGTGGTACACCATGAAACTGTAGCATTAGAATAATGCTGTATAAATGGCTTTGGGATCTCTAATCTAATCCCCAAGATAAAGATAACTAATAACTTGCCTATCCTAGAAAAACAGCATAGCTGCTATGCCAGAAAGTATGTCAAGATAAACACATCACTAAATCTTCCTTGAATCTCATGTTACCAGGAGTTGTTTTGCAAATCTGGCTTTAACCAGTTTATAGAACAAATAACTCACTAGAGTTTTTGCCAATGCAGCTATGATATTTTTGTCCAAATACTCAACCACTATAGAAATACTAGCAAAATTCATCATGTAAAATTGCCCTCCATCTTATTGTACAAGGCAAATGAGCGCATAACAATTATAACACGATCTTGAAGCAAAATATTATTTTTAATTTATTTTTCCTTACTAGGAAACTGGCAAAATTGCTTTGCACATTATCTATAAGTTATTCAAAGTTTAACTTTTTTCTTGTTAGCTTTTGCAGAATATTTCCTTCTGTGCTTCCTAGTATTTTGTTTTCCTTCTTTTCATAGCTTAGAACAAACAAACAAACCAAAAAAAACCCCAGACTTTAAAGCTTTACATTTTTTAAAGAACATGCTTACGTAACTAATACCTGGAAAGCTGTATCAATGTTAAACAATATATAAAATTAGTTTGTTGTATATTTACCTATATAGGTAAGCAAATGTCTCTGCTCAACCTCTGTTTATCCTGCTACCCCTCAGAAAGCAGAGAAATGCGCAGAACAAAATTCATTACTTTTCTCTCTCAAAGGACTTTTGGCAAACTTAAAAACAAAATAATTTCCTGTAAAACAGTATTTTAAAGGCATTCTTTTGAAGTATCTCACATAGAAAGGAACATCTCACATAACACTGCTGTGCAAAGAAGTTGGAAATACATTGTCCTTTAACAGACAGTTAAGCCTTTATTACAGAATTCTTTGAAATACAGAAAAATAGTATTGGCTTAACAATAATATATTTTTCATGATGTACCTTTATTGCCTGGCAGCTACACTGGACTGGAATTTTCTTAAGGAGGTTGTGTGTTTGTCACTAAGGAAAGGAGCACACAAGGTATAAGGGGGGAATGTCCCAGTCTGAAATGGCTCGCTTAAAAAAGGCTGTAGTTCACACTATTGTCTGCTTTTGGCTAAGAACGGGGAAGTATAATCTTCATTTGGGAATTAAAGTATGAAAACAGCAGCCTGCTATTTGGTGCATATATATTTTTCAGAAAAATGAGGTAAGAAATTAAAAAAAGCAAAACCAAACAATCTTCCTACGGGAAAAACACGCAGAGACAACTGATCTAAGGATTTGCTACCATTCCTTTCTGAAGGATATACGGCAGTCTAACAGAGGTAGCCATAACATTTCATACCTGATTCTCATAGGTTTCTTCCTGGTATCTAATGGGAACGTCACCTGAGAATACATAGGTGTATACTTGATGATCACAGGCTATTCCCCAGCAGCATTGTTTGATCGCAGAGACCCGTTTGAATTCCAGCTGTGTATCCTTACAGAGCTCCCAGTACTGGCCAACAGTAGATAGAGTGTAAACCCTCCCAAAAATGTCAACAGCCCACAAAAGGGAATTGGACATGGCCATGTCTGAAAGGCAAAAAAACAAGTTATTAATAGAAATGACAATTTTAAGAAATGGATCTTGAACCTACTGTAGATCAGTTCCACTCTGAGCCATCATCAGTCATATCAAATAAAAAGTAAAGAATGACCTTTTAAAAAGAGCCCATGTGAAGCAGATAACCAGGGCTCTTTCAGTAAGAGCTGGGCCTCTAAACATCTTAGACGGCTCTAAAAACCCACGTTAAAGACCTTCCTACCAGCACACTAGTGTCCATACTACACGGCCTTACAACATTAGTATGGCAGCTTTGGCAGGCTGAGTACAGAAGTCAACGCTGCACTGAGATGCAAGGATGAAGTAGCATGGAGGGGTGTGTAGCAGAAGGCTTCGCTCTCCAGGACTAGTAATGCCCTGAGCACTGCTCACCCCAATCCAGAATAACAGTATCTCCTTAGCAGCCTCCTCTTGGCACGTGCCAGTGCGGCCGCTTGAGCGCAAAGGAAGAGAGCTGAAAGGAGCTTCTCCTCTGTAGGTGCACATCTAGTTTTAATCTGTGGTCATCATAGATGTTCTGGGTAGTGTCTACTGCTACCAGGAAAGTACTCCCGTGACCGCTTCGGGATCTGATCTTTAAGTATACACATGTATATACCTAAACGTACAGACAAACTACTCCCCCTGCAAGCGCGTTTGACTGCACAGAACTGTTTGCGTTCCATTCCAGTTTTTTCACTTACAACTTTATCCCACATAAGCTGCCATTTTCTCAGCACTGCAGCCCTATTCTTAATGGAGGGGTCAGTATTTTACCTTAGGCCAACCCTTTCAGAAGTCAAGAAGGGCTAGGCTATTCCTAGGTCATTATAGACGTTTTCCGTCAGTTGGCCTTCTGGAGGCCATTAAACTTTAAAAAATTTCAGTTACTCTCTATGTGTGACAGTCAGGACAATCAATGAGTTTTCTGAATTTTCCTTCCAGGGCCTCACCTTTGTAGTTAATATAACTGGAGGCAAACATAGAAAGAGGACTCACATCCAAAACAACGAAATAAAAAGGGAATACTTGCTTAGAATCAGCTTGCAACACTGCTTCTTTGCTGTCAAAGGGCAACTTTGCTTTCAACAGGAGCCCAAGGAGGCTTGCCAGCCTGCTTTCTGACTGGTAACTAGCAGTGATACAGAGGGACTGACTAGCACTGTGCATATCCATGGTGAAAGCAGAACTGCTGAGAATTTGGAAACAGCTAGGCCTATGTCTAAGGACAGCACAGTAAATTCACATGGAAACCCAGGGAGGATGTTTCGGAGGGCAGGAGGGAGAAGATCAGAGGCGCACAAAGTCTTATCTGCTGTTGTGCTGATACTCTTCACTGCTGAGAGATGATGATGGTAAGTACCCTAAAAAAAATTGACACACCAGGAGAAAAAAAGGTATCAGTGAGAAAAAGTATATAGCAGCAGAGAACGATCAGTGCAGGGGGATGGTGTAAGAGCAAAATTCTCCTAGGTGAATCCTCTAGTTTTGGCTTTTTAGGTTTCGCTTATTGTTGCTGGGAGGTAATAGCACTCTGTGCTTTTTCTCAACTTGTGCAAGTACCAATGGGAAAACAAAGCTCACGAAAATAAGCCTTTCAGAATTAGCATTTAAAATTTTGCAAAACAGTCTTTATAAGAGCAGAAAACATTATGCATTATGCATTTAACCTTAAATAACCAGAACGCCTGTGAGGCTGGAGTCAAGGAAGCATTATGGATAACGCAGTGAAGATGATATCTGCCTAGCGTAGTCAGATAATAAAGAAAAGCGATACTTGGGTGTATTAAAGGTGGACAAATACACAGATGAATTCCTCTATCTCAATGACAGTCAAGGCAGACAAGAGTACCTGGAACAGCTCAGGAAAAGGTGAAGTTTCAAATATTCCGGAGAGTACGGAGTTAGGAAAAACGCAGACGGGACCGACTCAAGATGTTCAAGGGAGGGGCAGTTTCGGCATATTCTTTCTTTGCACTTTTGAGACGGAGTGTATGGAGAATCACGGGAACCCGGAAAGAAGCTGAGATTACAGACCGCTCCCCGCAGTGGGACTCAGGCCCCTCTGCCCGGCAGCAGACGAAGAGCAGCACCGCCCGGTCCTCAGCGACGCCGCGGGCTCGCGGCTCGGGTGCTACGGCCGGGGGCCGGAGAAACCAGACCAACGCCCGCCGGGTTCCTCCTCCTCCTGCCCCTGCCTCCGCCTCGGCACAGGCGGGTAACCGGCCAGACGGACGTCGCTCCCGACCTGCTACCGCTCGTGACCGGCGCGGCCGGCGGAGCGCTCTAGGGCCCCGGCACAGCGAGACCAGCACCGCGGATAACGCCAGCCCCGTGCGGGCCGCGGCCGCTCCGCCGCCGCGAGCGAGCGAGCGAGCGAGCGGGCACCCGGCGGCGAGCAACGCCCCCGGCCGCCCCCCGGCGGCTGACAGCGCCTCGCCCCTCACCTGCCTCCCGCCGGCCCGGCCCGGCCTCGCCACCGCCGCCCTGGGCGGAAGGAGCCGCCGCCGCCGCCGCTCGCAGCGGCGCGAAGGAAGCGCGGGGCGGCGAAAGCCGCGATCGCCGCCAGTGGCTGCGCCGCCGCGCGCCGCCTCCCAGCGCCGCCGCCATTGGGCGGGCGCCGCCGCGCCGGGCGCGTCACGGCCGCCGGGCCGCGCGGGGGCGAGCTCGGCCGTTGGGAGCCCCGCGGCCGTGGGGGAGGGAGGGCGGGGGGCGCGGCCGTTGGGAGGGTGGCTTGGTCGGCGGGAGCCCCGCGGCCGTCGAGGCGGCGCGGCCGTTGGGGGTGGGGCTCGGCCGTTGGGAGCCCCGCGGCCGTTGGGGGGGGGGGTTTCAGAGAGAGCTCGGCCGTTGGGAGCCCCGCAGCCGTGGAGGGGGGGGACGGGGGGCGCGGCCGTTGAGAGCCTCGCGGCCGTTGTGAGGGGGGGGGGTGGGGGCTCGGAGAGAGCTCGGCCGTTGGGAGCCCCGCGGCCGTTGGAGGGGGCTGGGCGCGGGTGCGCTGTGCCGTCTGCCGTGGGCTGCCCCGGGAAAGGAGCGCCGCCGGGGGCCGTGGCGCCCGTCACCCCCCGCCCCAAGAGGGCAGTAATTACAGCGGGACCTGGACAGGGCAGGGAGTAGGCGGTGAAGGGATGTTCACCCTGACCCGCGAGCGCGCGGTGTCCTGAGGGGCCGGGGCTTGGGGCAGGGCAAGAGCCTCGGCTGCGAGGGGTCACGGCAGGGCTCGAGCTCGGGAGGAGAAGGAGGCCGCAAAAGAGCGACTGGGGGTCATCCGGCAGGCCAGGGTGTAGGGCACGGCGGGGACGAGCCGTGTCCGTGGGGACGGGTTGGAGACGTGCCTGCAGCAGGTGTCAGGTGCCCCCGGATCTTCCCACAAACAGGGCTCTGCGGCCTTGCAGAAGAGAGAGGAAAACATCTCAGTAGCCTTTCCTCTTTCTGTCCTTTCGTCTTGTGGCTGCAGCTCAACTGAGGGGGAGACAGTTGCCTTCAGTAAGTGCTGTCTCTTGTGGTGACGACTGCTGGCCTCGTCTGCTCGGGAGATTGCCCTCAGTTTTGCCCATGTCTGCCCAGAGCCTCTAGCGTAGCCGAGCAGGGCCACTGCGTGTGACAAAAACCTCATTAGAAGAGGTCCGCCTGGGTAACTGGGGCAAATCCTTGACCCTAGCCAAGGTTAGAGTGCTTGGGAATTAACTCTGTGCGGGCTTAGGTCTCTTGTTATTATGAAAGACTTCGCTCTGTCCCTGCCACAGTCAGAATGTTTTAAATCTCTTTACTGTTTCATAGGCAGCGTTGTAATGCACTTAGTTCGTACGTGCGGTTGGTTTCTCTTCCTTCTGCCTGTTCCACACTTTCCCAACTCTCACTTCTTTAAAAGGGCGATTTCTCCTTGGCATCTGACATTCATTTTAGGGAAGTATCTTTCCCCAATGAGGAAGCGCTGTGTTGCGTTTGTGCTTTAAGATTTTCTTAAGAATCTGAGTTGTATGTATTTGGACGTAGTTACAGTCAGCAAAATCTTCCCTAGGCATCGTGGCAGTGTGTGCACAGAGCCGCAGAGCACCTGGTGCCCCGGCCAGACGCGTCCGGCGCTGCAAACTGCGGGCCCTGCCACAGCATCCTGGCACGGCCTCCGGTTTGGGGACATTTAAGCTCCCTCCCCATCTGTTCCAGGCATGTCTGATTTTGAGGCCAGTGGTTTAACTTCTTTCTTATTTTGTTGTTTTTGTTTTCCTTCCTAGAAAATGGGGAGAAACCTTCCCTGCTGCCCTGGAGTGTTTGTTGCAGTGGTGACTTCTTCAGTGTTTGGGAGAACGTAGTTACCATGGAGATAGGAGCCATGTTGGTACCTGTATTGAAAGACAAACCTGTGAATATTTCAAAAATAAAACAGAGGTGAATCAGACATCCCAAAGGATGAAGGTGTGCAGAGAAGAGTTTTAACCCTGTTAAAAGGCACTTAAGAGCCTTTCAAAATCTGCTCTGAACTGTCCAACAGTTGAAAACTTGGATTTCAGAACTGTCTGAAACCAGTGAAAGCGCTGCCGAAGTCATTCATTTGCTCAGTTTGCTAAGCAGGAGAAAGCAGCCAGCATCCTCCTTGCTCACCTCTTCCTTCCTCCCTTTAGTGTTTCTTTCAACTGTGAGACTTTTCCTTTGTTTTTTTCCTCAATCCCTTTTCAAAATCTTACCCTCTTTTACAGCGTCTCCGTTCTGCTCCAGCACCTGCAGAGCTTTCTTCCCTTCGATGCTGCAGCGTGGCAGTGCACATGAGGAGGTAAGTGTGCGCACAGTGCTGCGCAGCCCACCGTCCCATCTGGGCTTCCCCTCCTGGCGCCACTGGCTATGGGTGAGTCAGTGCATGCACGTGTGTGCACATGCCTTGCACACGCCGTGCACGTGTGTGCACATGGCATGCACACATGCTCCTGCTTGGCCTTTCCATCTTTGCAAAGCGGCACTCGTTTGGCTCCCATAGGAAGAGCAGCGGCTGGTTGCATTAGCAGTGTTGCAAAATGGGCAACTGCCCCGCTCGCTCCCTGTGGACTCGGGGCCTCTTGGTGGGGAGACCCCCATTAGCAGCAGGGATCGAGGACAGCACAGCCGTTAGGTTGCCACGGCCGAGCTGCAGATTCCAGGCAAGGGGTATTTGAATGACAGAGATGTTAAAAAGGACCTCAGTGAGCATACTAAAAATCCACCAAACCTTTAAAAAAGAATCTGTGGAAATCCATTAAAACAACACCAAAACTGATGTAAAAAGCTGGGTTCAGCAGGCGCTGCCTCCCCAGGCAGGATCAGTGGCCCGGGTTTGCCGCGCAGTGGCCGCGGCCGCCCGGCTTTAATCTCAACAGTCACAAGATCAGAGGGCAAAACAAAACAAAACAAAAAACAGAGGAAAAGCGGTGCCCGCGGGCAGCTGGCGGCGGCCGCGGCCCCTTTAAGGCGGGGCCGCCCGCGCCCCTCGCCCGCCCGCGCGGCTGCCAGCGGCGTCACGTGGCGCGCGGTCTTGTGACCGGCCGCGGCGCGCGGCGGGGCGGGGCGGGGCGGGGCGGAGCGGAGCGGAGGGGGGGCCGCTCTTCCCCCGCCCCCGGATGCGCGGGGCGCTGCCGCCGCCGCCGCCGAGCTCCGGCGCCCCCGGGCGGGGCGGGGCGCAGCGGCGCTGAGGGGCGGCGCCCGCCAAGTTGGGCGCCGAGGCGAGGGCGCCGCTTCCTCTCGGCCCTCCCGGCGCTCGCCGCCCCGGCAGGAGGGCGGGCAGCGCCGCCGGCCCCCGGCATGGACAACAAGCCGCTGCTGCAGGAGCGACCCCCCGCCTACAGCCCCGCCGCCCAGGGCGCGGGCTACGAGTACGGGCAGAGCAACTACGGCGCCATCCCCGCCCCGCAGCCCGGCTTCCAGCCGCCCCCGCCCTACCCCTACCCGGGCGCGGCGGCTGCCGCAGGTGGGTCCGGCGGGGGCGGGCTGGCGGCCGAGCCGCCTTCGCGGCGGGGGGTGAGGAGCCGCCTTCGCGGCGGGGGCGGCGGGGCCGGTGCGCGGCCTGGGCCGTCCGGGGGCTGCGCGGCGGCGGCCCCGCGCGAGGGGGGGCGGAGGGGACCCCCCCCCTTCCCCGCCGCTTCCCTCGTGGGTCATGTGGGTTTTGCGGCTCGAAGCTGGCGCCGCGCGGGAGTCCCAGGCGGCCGGGAGCAGCGCCGGCCGCCCCCAGGTGCTGCGCCGCTCCGCGCCGCGCCGGTGTGTGCTCCCGGCGGAATGCCCTCGGAACCGCCTTGGGAACAGGGGCAAAGAGATGCGTCAGCGTTAGCACTTTGCCTCTTAAAAAAATTAAAAAAAAGCTTGCCCTTTTCTTTTCATGCACTTCACTGTGCTCTCTGGTTAATGTTTAGTTTTCTGATAACGCTTCAGTAGTCTTGGAGAGGCTTGCGCAGGTGAGTAGATACAATAGTCCTATTAACTGCATTAGGGCTGATCGCAGCCAAAGGAGAAAGTAGCCAGTAGGGAGAGGAAAGGCTCTGTAGAGTTAAGGGAGTCGTTCAAAAGTGACAGAAAGCACCCTGAATACGGTAAGTGTTGACCCCAGTCCTTGAGCATTGGATTGAGTCTTGAGGCCACAGATAAATTTCCTGTTAGTAACTTGGAGCACGTTCTCCTATAATACAAATATTGTTGATGATTTTTCTTTTAATTTTAAATTGTGAAGAATTACATTTTTCAGTGTATAACTTGGTTCAAGAAAATCAGAACTATGCACTGGAGAGAAACTCGAGCTAGACTATACCTGGGCAAAGCGTACCTTGACAGTGTGATCATGCTGCATATCTCTTACTATCCACTTAAGCATTTATTGCGTTCCTTTGTTTGTTTTAATGTTAATGCAGTAGCCAAAAGCTTTTTCAGTATTCTAAATACAGCTGTTAAAATGACACGTTCACTGGTTAGCCCCATGGCTTTTCTGAGAGACTTCTCTCTGTGCTGTGCAACTTGCTTCCTTACTGCTTGCATCCTCCTACTCTGCCTGGTCCTCTAGTTATAAACTTAATGTGTGGAAGTTAAGCTGGAAACCAGAGGAAGGTTCCCTCTCTTTCAACTATTTTGTGTGTTGGGGTGGGACATACCTGATACATAACCTCTGGAAGTGAAATCTGCAATCCACGTTTGTTTGAACTGTTTCTCCCTGGTATTCTAACAGCATTGAAACAAACTCCTGAGTTAATTATTAGCTCAGTGTGCTTTTTAGGTGGTTAAATTTTACTAGATACTTGGATTTATGAAGGGGCTTCCCAATCGGATGTTCTGAGTAGTATGTTCCAACTCTATTTTGATACAGATTCTTGAAGTGCTCCATCAAGACTACATTTCTGTTTACTTTTTTTCCTCCCTGTTAAACAGTTCTGTTTCCATACTTTTAACCAAGTTATTGTTGTTGTGTGCTTCGCATGCAGTAATTCAGTTGTTTCTTCTTATTCTAGGGTATGCAGTTCCTCCACCGTCAGCGCAGCCAAACTATTCAAACACGTACACCATTATTCAACAGCCTGCTACCACCACTTCTGTAGTAGTAGTCGGAGGCTGTCCTGCCTGCAGGTAAAATTGTTCTCTAGTTGAGAAATAAACTTAATCCGGATTTTTTTTGTTTGTTTGTTTGAGAGGTATGCAAATAGTTTCTTGATTTTTTTTTTTTCCCCAGTAGTTTTTGTGTGTGTGCATAGTGCAATTGAATTAATTTAAAAAGCACTAAAATGCAGCATTGGCGTGCTTTCATTTATTCAGCATGGGCTCGTCCTGATGGGCTCTTGACAACCGCTACAGTTAATGTGGTAGACTTTATATGAACATTAATCTGCACCTTTTTGGTGGAGGAAGATGCGTAAGTGATATTTATCATGAAAAAGCAGTTCAGTCACAAGTGTAAAGGGTCAGCTCTTGGGGGAGGGGGGGACAGGAGTCCTTTCTCATGCATTTATGACCAGGTGTAGTGAGTAGCATGACTTCATTATGAAACTTTCTGTGATCTTTGACAATAGTCACTCCTGGTCATCTGCCAGTCCTGTGGAAGGCGTCCTCCCTGCCCCCGATCCTAACATCATCCATGCTGTGCAAAACAGGGTGAGATGATTGTTGGTATTGGTTAAAAGCATCAGTATTGTAAGACTTTAAAAGTCTTTTACTGCAGAAGACATGGGAGGTTAATAGATTTGATTCAAAGTGTTAATCTGATGCAGCGGTAAAAATCAGAAGAAGAGCGGTCAGCTTATTAGTTGGAGTTTCAACAAAAGAAGAAGTTCCCTCTCGGAGATCAACAGCTATAAAAAAGGGAAGGAGGCGTTCTCTTCTACAGTAATGCTACAAGTTTACTGAAGTCCCTTTGCACTTCTCAATTCTTGTCATCCAGCATATTAACAAAGTGAGGGCAGTCAGATGACTGCTGGTGCAGTTCACACGCTTGTGTGTCTGTCCAGCTTTATGACTCAAATGCAGAATCATTCCCTTTCTGTAAAGATGTTACACTTGCAGCATCTTGCAAGGAGGCCCTTAATAGTCTGCAGATCTGAGCCCTTGCTTATCCATTTCAAAACATGCATAGGAAACAGACTTGCTAGAATAGTTTAAATGCTTCAGGTTTCAGTGCGATGGGTGTGCTGGAGCTTGTCATAGTGTCAGATGCTATGTCTCAGATGCCGTCTGACTTTGCTAAAATTGATGTTTGTTCAAGAGTCAGTACCTGCCCTCCAAAGCAGATTCAAATGACAAGTTCTTGTGCTATATGAAAGCAGATGCCTGTTGAAATTCCACTAGTTAAGGCTGAAAAATGGTAGCAACTAGAGCTACTGATCTAGAAGGAGATGTATGTTTTAAACAATGAGGGAACGTAACCACTGAGGATGTGGTAGATCTTGCTCCTTAAGTGACTGTATTAAAATGCTCAAGCAGAAGACAGGAAAAACTCTGCGTTACTTGGTAAAAGGCAAGCAGTATGTTTATAGGGGCTTTCTGGCCCTAAAACATAAACCTGGAAGTAAATTTATTGGGGAAATAGCCTTCTGCAGCAGCTTAAGGTTGGTGGACTCTTGCTGACATTTTTAGTATTTATTTCTTTTTCTGGCAGTTATCCTGGGATGCTCTAGGAGACTCCTTTTGAAACGATCATTTGCAAGTGTAATATCTAACTAGTATTCTTTCAGCCCTTCTTATGTGGGAAAATGAGCAAGTCTGAACCTTGTGTAAGGTGTTTAAAGTGAGCTGGCTTGAATAGTTTTCTATCCAATAATAAGTCCCATATTAGCCTTACACTCCTGGAGGTAGCCAGTGCTGTGTACGTTGCCTCGTCTAGATTAGTGTTGATCTGAAGTAGACTCCTTGGACTCCTCCTTCTTCCCCTCTTAAAAACAAAATGCCCTCTACAAAAACCTCATTCACTTTTTAGATCCTCTGGTTTTGTCTTTGGCTATGAAAAAAAGGTAAGCTGTGAGGAGAACTATGGCATGTTGCTTACTCTGAGCCATAGTAAACTGCTTAAGCTGTAGGACTCTTCTCAGCACTTCTGAAATATTCTTGAATGAGGGAATCCTAAGGGTCAGTAAGTATCTAGTAGTGGTGTGTCATAGCCTTCTTCGTAACACCAGATTGTATCGCAAGTTCTGCTAACTCTTTGTAGAGGAAGAATTAAAAGAAGTGTGACTCTTGGTGTCAGTGATGGGAGGGGAAAATCTCAGATTGCTTTTCTTTTGACTTACTGAGGAATTGATAGTCTGGTACTTTAAGAGGTACTTTAGAAAGGGCAGGGTGGCTGGATGGGAAGCATAATATTGGCAGTGTAACTCTTCATGGGAAGCATAAGGGTCAGCCTTCATTTTTCTGAAGGGTTACGTTGACTGCTTCCTTTAGAAGAAGAGCTCATAATCTTCTTATTTGGGTAGGGGTCTGTTGTACTGCACAGTCACTAGTGATCTTGGGGTTGATAGGCTAGTTACAGCAAAGTGGATCTTCAGGCAAAAATTATGATACAAAGTGATAAAACGTTTGTCATGTATCTCTAAAAGTAGCCTCTCTAGAAGCAGTGTAGTATCAGCGTTGCATGCACCTGGTCACTATGTATTAAGGTTTTTTTTTTTTTTTTTTTTTCCTTCATTTCTGAAGCATTGCTGTGCCTGAGGGATGACTCTTCTGGCTTGCGTGCCATACCTCTTGCTTAAGTTATTCATTAGTCAGATCATCCTCACTCATCATTGGTCAGTACTGCTTTCCGATTACAGACTCCAGTACTTGCTCTGTGTGTGTTCTTTCTTTGTATTGTTATAACGTCCGTGGTAGTTGCAGTTCTGTTTTCTCAGACTTAGTGTGAACTCATCTCCCAACCCAATCTGAGATGCAGAATGTGCTCAGTTAATTTTATTGCTTGTAGTTGACATCTGATGATGGGCCAAGTTATGCTGTTAAACTATTTTCCATTTGCAAGAACAGCTGGAGTCATTACAGACACTAGCTTTAGAGATTTAGCTGTGTAATTATCTTTTTAGCTTGGAGAATGCAATGTGGCTACTGCTCATGTGGTCACTTCCATTTTCTCTTTCTGTCTTGCATTGGTTGGGTAGAAAAACTACAAAGGAGTGTTTCCTTCCTGTTACCTAAAAGAAGGAAAAATCCCTTGAAAAAATTACGAAAACATTCTCTTGATCTGAAGTTTGCAAAACCTGGTTCTTTCAAAATCTGGGGCAGAGCCTGTGATGGGCCCTGTTCAGTTTTTATTCTCTTGTTTAGCAAGTATTCAGTTGTTCGGCAGAAAGGGTGAGAGAAAGGACATGAGCCGCTGCATTATGACGACTTTCTCTTGAGAATTATTGCAGTGGATCTGAAATTATAGTAATACTGAAGCCCCTTCTAGGACTGAAGGGTGAGACAAGTGACATTAAAACTGTAGATCTCTTACAGCCTTCTCCCTGCCATGGGTGTTTGGTTTTTTGTGTTTTTGTTTTTTTGACTTGACAAAGCAGTAGGAGCTCAGGTTTTGATTGAAGTTGTTTTTTCTTCAATTAAGTGCATGTCTTCATCTAATTGCAATTTTCCCAGGGAGCATTTTCTCAGAACTCCTTCAAAATTTGAATGTTTTGATTTCACTTCAGTTACTTCAACCACAAACACTCTGTGTGGAAATTGACAGAAGCTCATTCAGGATGTAAGTTTTCTACAGTTAAACACAACAAATATAGTTCAATTTTATGTGAATATTCTTAATGTATTTTCAAAATATGCATTGGTTAAAAATACAAGGAGTCAAAAAAGATCTAGCAATTTAGAGAAAGCATCTAATATCTTGAGGAAAACCTGCGGATTTTTTGTTTCTAATAGCAGGCTGACGTGCTACCGAGATCCTCTTGAATCTTGTGATTAAAGCCACCTTTGGATTACCGTTTAAAGAGTGCTCTAAAGAAGAATAGCCATAATAGTGCAGCAGCTCCTCGCACTGATTTTAGTCACAAAAACAAGATTAGCCTGTGATAGGAATCAAAATAACTTCCTTATACTGTAGTATACAGCTTTTGTAAACGTATGCTGTGCGGACAGATTGGGATGTTCATCCCTGCTCTGCTGTAATTTGGCTGGAGCAGTTAGGGCGTGAAATTAAGTAATGACTTATGCATGTGATTGCAAAGAAGAAAGACTTGATACAGCAGATCTAAGCAGATGCCATGAGTCTGCCATTTGGAGTTACGTACTAGGATGCTTGCAACTTTTTATTTCCCCTCTAATATTGCAGTAGAGGCACACAGCTGCTTAGAAGGTGGTCTGTTACCTAATCCCAGAAGAGGGGAAGTAGTAAGCCTTTTAATAGGGTCTCAAGTGAGAACAGCAGTTCTGTTCCAAAACTCCTGCAGTTTTGGAGAGAATTTTCATCTTACTGGTCTGAACTGATTCGAGGGCAATACTCTTAAACACATCTTTTTCCTAATAAACGAGACTTCATGCAGTTTACAAGGTAAAGCAGAAATGTATTTCCTAATGGGTCCCTATAAAAAAGATAGTGCAGTCCCAAACTCCCAGTCTGTAAGTGGGCCTGAGCTGATATCATTCTTTTGCAAGTATTCCATTTATCTTGGTGTCTGTAATCTGATAGTTAGGACTACTTCCTTGTTAGCAATAAGGAGTTTTGGGAGAGAGGAGGAAGCTAGTCTTGCCCGTTGGGTGACAACAGTAACCAGAGGTAATCCTGAGTTGGCTATGTACACACACTGGTGGTGGTGGGAAACAACACCAGATCTCGAGCCAGTGCACGGTAGGTATCCACAGTGCACAAATTACTCTAATTGGCATGCTCGACCTCACTTGTGAGGCTAGGCCGCTGGTGGGAAGCTATAGAGCTCACCTCTGCAAGTAGTGTGTTCTCAGAATTCGATTAAAGCAGTGGTGCTGCTTCACTTCATTAGAGAAGGCCAGTGATTTGCAGCCTTCCAAGAAACACAGCAGTTAGATGTAGGCTGTTCCCACGCCAGAATTCCTCTGGCTCTGCAGCTTGCCCTCTGTATTGGAAATAGGCCTAAAAGTTTAGGAAGTTCAGGCAAGTCTACAAATACTGTGGTACCTGTTGCTTGAAAGTGATTTTTAAAGATAATAGTGTTTACTTGTATGTGCAGCCTGTATTGAGGAGAGCAGGCCAATGGCTCTGTATAGATGCAGGCCCCTTTCTGTAAATATGCATCAGCAACCATTCAACATGCTTTCAAGCTGAGGCTAGAGGAGCTGACACTTTTCTGTGTGGAAATTAAAATTGTAAGCATCCTTCGCTTACTCAGTTACATATATAATTGTCAATTCTCTTCCTCTTTTACTTAAGCATGTTTACATCTTTAGCTATAACCTAGCAGTTGTTGTTGCATTAGCTAGGACCAACTTAACAGAGGCTATTATGTTTGTTTTCATGCTCAAAATTAAAGATTTAGTAGGCAGTTTTCAAAGCCCTTGTTTATCAGTGGTCTGACTCTGTTTCCATTTGAATCTGAAGTTAAAAACTCAGCTAACATCAGTGGCAGGTGAGATAGGAGACTGTTTTGAAAAATTCCACTGGTCTTGCTTGATCATTGAAGGAGTGTCTTTGTAGAAGACAACTGGAGACACCTTTTAAGTGGAGCGTAGTTTTCTTTTCAGATCTCACAGAGCTTGTCCTGCAACCAAAGTGCCATCTCTGGTTTCCTGGGATGACCCCTCAGACTTTATTTGTAAGGGATGAAAAATCCTGAGAAGCAACACGTATTGTGAGGTAGTGTTAAGTCTTAAAAAAATGCTCATATTAAATTGTTCTACTGTTGTATTTTTAAATCTCGCTATTGGCCCTTTGATCCTGAGCGTTTGACTTAAGATGTTAATGTTTTAAGACTTATTTTCAAGAAAAAGTTTATCTGGAAAGTAATTTGGTTTTAAATGATTGTCAATGGGAATAATTGACCTTACTTTACAGAGCTGGCAGCTGCAGCATAGCTTAAATCCAAGACACTGCTTGCAGTATAAATAAACCTTTCCTCTTTATTTTTAGATTGGGAGTGGTGCAGTTACAATCAGCTTTTATGTGGTTTATACTGTAGAACAAAATGTATGTTTGGTTACATTAATGAATTGACAGTTTGAATATGGAGTCTCTACTCCACAGCTCAGGTAGGATGCAAAAGCTAAAATATTCATGTTCTCATTTATTAAAAAGGTAAGGATTTTTCTCCTTCTAAATTTAGTAATTAGGTAAACATGGAGTGATTGGATAAGTGTTCCATCTAAAATTAGGTGGTGACATAAATCAACAGAAGCCAAAAAGTGCTTGTGTAGTTAATGCTGTAGTAAGCCTATAGTGCTTACAGTGCTATAGATCTGTTATGAGAACTGACCCTGAAATAATAGATACGTTATGGCGGAGGTCACACAGTTATGGTTCAGTTACACTTTCCAAATGCGTGTCGCATGTAACTGAATTGGCCTGCTAGTTGATTTGCTGTCCCCGGTCCTCCGCTGTCGCTGACTCTGGGATGCATCCTGTGGCTTGCTTTGTCCCTCAGTGGTCCTTCTCCCTAGTTTTAATGTGGAATGTGGATGGTGATTTTTTGAATTGGTGAAATGCTGAGCTTGGCATAAGGAATGCTTTTCAAATAACCCTGTTTAGGGGGGATGGGACTTTAAAGTAAATCCTATTTAAAGTGTCAGGGACATCTGCTTAGTGGTAGACTTGCCCCTTGCAAGCTGATTAAGAGGGTTGATTGTAATGGGTTAGGCAGCAGTCATTTCTGCTCGAGTTTTCAGCTGCTCAGGGCTGACCAGAAGTACCACAGTTGATCCCTCTTCAATGTTTAACTAGTGTTCTGTTCCGTAGCGCCAGATCAAAGTTAGGCTGCTTATTCTCTTAACTAAATGCACTGGCTTACTCAGGGTCACAAAGGTAGATTTCAGGGCAAGGACCAAATATGAAATTAATAAAAGACAAGACTTTAAAAACACTAACAAAGCAAGAGTTTTATGCCTACAGGAAGGAAATATGTGTGAATGAAAAAGATGGTATTAGCATAATAGCAAAACAAGACAGGAAATATAGTAAGCTTAACATGCTGTGCAGTGCATGCTTAAATAGCATGCATTTTCTGAAGTAAGGTCTTTTTGGTGTCATTGAAATGCCTGGGAAAGGGACTCTGGTTTTCTTGGATGGATCCCTAGTGCTGAAAACAGTCTAAATCTTTTAATTACTTAGAAACATCTAGATTGTGTCTTAGCCGCTCTGCATGTGTAATATGTTACCTGGATAACCTGTGGAGGGGGGTGAGGAAGGAGGAGTGGCCTCATCTCCAGATGAGTTCCTGAGCTGTTACCACTGGTTTTTATTTTATCCAGGAGTGCTGCATTTCATGCATTTCCACAAATACAAGTCACTAAATTCAACTTCTACATCCAGGCTTGCCATTTTTGTTTTAATTCTAATATCCTGTCTGTCACTGTATCTGTAACCAGCCTGGCTACGTCCAAACAGTTTTGTATCCCTCTGCGTTTCAGTCCTGTTAGGTTCTTCCCAGAAGGTGGTACTTCCAGTAGCACATCTTTTTCCCTAGTGAATGAAGTCGAAGGCATGAAAGCCTTGTTTACTATTCAATTCTTTAATTACAATCTATTTTTGAGAGCCAATTACAATGTAATTTACAGTTTTAATGTTTAGATACATCCTGGACAAAGAGGTTGTGAAGCAAAGAGGTTACTGCGTTAAAGCTTGCCTGTTACCCTGAAGCCCCACTTACACACAATAATATGCTCAAGTAGGACAGCTAGTGGAAAATATCTGGAAACAAGTGTTACTAGGAGGCTCTCCCCGCTCTGTTTTAAAAGTCAGTCGAATAAAAGCATGTCTGCTTTGGGGTAGAATGCTCTGAATTCTACCTAGGGAGCTGCTTTTGGGATTTCTTGACAGGTTAACGGTGTAATGACTGGTTTGGAATTAGGGCTTGAGGGCTGATTAGCAGAGGCAAATTGCTGGGGACCGCATTTTCTCTACTATTTTTCTTTCCTTTTGACTCTCTTCCGTTGATCTACGTCTTTCTTGAGATGAGATTGACTCTGGATGCAGTAGGCCAGAGGAAGCATTAATAATCCAGAGTATATGTGAAAGGTTTACTTTACATAAGTTGCAGGCTGTAGTCCATGATACACCCCACGTGATATTTGCCTCTTTTGCAATAGTGGCAATGCTGACTGCTGTTCATATGCTATTCATAACCTTTTTTTAATAACCCCTTCCCTATCTCTTTCCCTGCAGTACTGTCACCTCTGATTTTCTCCATCTTGTATTTCAGTATAGTGGGGAATGTTCTGTGGTGGAAGGGGAAGGGAAGCAGGCACCACTGTCATTGCCTGATGGGGGTCCTGGGCGAGGGTACTTTGCAGCAGAACACCAGACTTGAGACTGAAGAGAAGATATTAAACAAGCTGAGCGACTCTAGTGCCTGTAACTTCCCTGAGTGCTGTTTGCTGAGGTGATGCAGTGGAGATGCAGGGCAAATGCTGATGTGCCAAGCTGAAGGTGAATTTCTGCTTAACAGCAGAAATGGCCTGGCTCCTCCTTGTCTGTTGGCGTAGCGCATAGCTGTAGTGTAGTTTGTCAGCACTTTCACTGTAGAGGTGGAAGTGCTTTGCATGCCAGGTGAGGGAGACGTTTCTTTCCAACCCTCAAAAACCAAATGGAAATATTTGCCATCACACCAGCAGAGGTGACAGGGCTACTTGATGGCATACGAGACTATGTTCATCAGTCCCACAAGAAATGCTTGCAGAGGTATCAGTTGGACACCTGTGGGGGATGGCTGAATCTGACCTGCAAGAGAGATCTAGCAAACTGCATCATGAAGACAAGCAGTAGTCCTATTTCCAAGAAGCCTGAAATTTGCTCTTGCTGATGATTGTATTTATGATCAGTGGTCAGTGCTAAAAACTTGCAGAATAAATACTAGAGGCAAAAGTGTAATTCTGTGCTTCAAGTCCGTACATTCTGTAAGTCAGCAATTAGTTGTGGCAAGAATCAGTAAAGTTAATTGAATCAAATACAGAACCCCGGCAGGTAAGCTGGACCAACTTTCTGGGCATGGCTGTCTGCTTGTTTACCTGTGGGCCAGCCTCCCTGTGTGTCAGTGGTCAGTGGAGACTGTCATGTCTCTTTTTGAAGAAGATGATTTGCAAAGAAAAACGGTTTGCTGTCACCTTGTGCTTGATTCTTGACGCATCCCTTCTGTTTCAGTTGGAGAATCAGACTGGTACAACATGCTTTCTACTACTGTACAAAGTACTTGGTGAATGTTGTTATTGCTAATACTCCTAGTATCTGTGGGCGGTAAACCAGAACTACTGTCCTTTACCACATGTGTTGACTGTGTCAGTGTGCTCAGTGTGGAGATTCCATCCTGGAGAAAGATGATTTTATGGATTTGGGCAGTATCACTGACACTCTTAAGTTGTATTTTAAGCAGATGGATTTGTGATTTGGTGATAGAGTTGGGGGATAGAAGCTAAAAGGGAATGGAAAGACACGTTAAACTTTCCATATCTGAGAAGGCATTCGTGAAGTGCTGCTTTAAAGCCTTGGAGGAAAAAAAAAGGTGGTACCTACAGCAGTGAGAGCACTTCTACAAAAGTGTGCCACTGGAAAAATGGAAGGATCTTAAATCCCAGAGAATTTGTCTTAATAGCTGAACATTATTTTGCAGAGCTGATCTATCATTGCTTTGAGTTAGAATGTCTCTGGACACACAGATATCAGTGTTTCAGAACAGTTGCAGCAGCAACATGAGATTAAAGTGCTTACACTGACAGAAGGATGTAACTTTGGTAGTGCGCATGCCTAACTTGCAGGGAGCAGAGGGGTGACACTGCTGAATTGGCAGGAGTAGCCACAGCAGGAAGCACAGGCAACAACAAAATGAGCTCAGGACACTCGTGTTTTGAGGCAAGAATCCGTGTGGTGACTTGAGTGCTATTCTACCTCTTAACTTGTTTCCTTAATGCAGTCGTACTCGGGATATGGAAGTATAAAAATACTGCTGGGGTCAACTGTAGTCTGACAATACCTTTACACCAAATGTGAAATTAACTGCTATTGCAAGAACTCCGTAAACAGAAGTAAAGTAAGTTTATCAAAGGGAGGGGACTGAGGTTGGAAGCTTAAACTTAACGTTAAGTTGCATAAACAGTATCAAGAACACTTTGAAAAGCCTTTAGCTTTCAGTGATGTTTCAGAGGAAGGGGAATGGCTCTTAAATTTAATCAAGATGTAGTATTTTAGGCAATTGCAATAGGGGAGAGGTCTGAATCCTGCACCTTCCTTCATTCTGTTCACTTGTACAAGAGGTTGTCCGTGCCTGCCTTGTAGGGAAGCAACAACTCGTTGGCATTGGCACCTTGCCTGTTGAAGCATGTATTTCAAGGTCACTGTAGCTCTGTTTATGTTGGCTTTCACTGCATCAGGGAATCTAAGAGGACGCATCTTACTCAAGTGTTTTGTTAAAACTCCGAATTATGACTATTTAGTGTAGCTGCTCAAGTTTCTTAAGTCTGAATATGTGGACTTTTCTGGCTGTCTTCATTCTGGGGGATGTTCAGATAGCGCACTGCAGAAAGAAGCCAGGTTCTGAAATTAAAAGTCCATCCAGAAATTCTTCTGCTGTCATATGGGTCCTGTGTCATACGACATGCTGTGCTGAAACGGCACAATAGCAGGTTCTAATACAGCTCTAAGGGAACATCACGTCTAGAAGTAGAAGTGGGAAACACTTACTGAGGGATATTTTAAGTGATGCATGTTTGGCCTTTGGATTTTTCTGGGTACCAGAAGTAAACTTGTTAAACAGCTTATGGCAGTAGTTCTGCATCTCTAATATGTTCCGGCGACTTAAGAAGTCTGAGTGTGACTAGCTAGTATAGTCCTGTACATACTTATCTAATTGGCACCTTCCACAGTGAAGTGTTGATACTGAAAGGACTGTTTCATTGTATATCTAGAGCTAGAATTGTTAAGTCTCTCTGATCCTCCTGAAGTGGTCAAGTCCTAAATGACCAGTGCACCTAGGCCTCTGCCTGTTAATTATATTGTTTCATGACCTCTTAAGAGGGATCTGTGACCACAGGAGAGAACGTGCTGGCAGCTGCAGGAACCAGGTATTGGCAATGTGTGTAGTAATTGGAAGTAACAGACTGAAACCAACCTTTTGGCTAGGAGCATGGACTCCTTACTGGATTTTGTTGCTTTTAGGTCAGCTCAGGATCACCTGAGTGGATTAGGAGAGGCAGAATTCTTATGCATCTTCAACCCTGAGATTCGCATCCTGCCTGTTCATCTGGATGTCTTTGCCTGTAGCAGTTGTCAATTTTGTTCAATACACAGTAGTAATCTGTCTAGTCTGGGAGCACTCTGAGGCTAAAAGCTACAATAGAAACCCTCAAAACTGCCAAGTGACACTTGTTTTCTCTGCCATACTTTCATCTAAAAGAAAGAACTGTTCTGCCTCAGCGCAGCTCTGAACAGTCTGCAGCAGGTCTGAGACAGGAGCCAACATTTGTAATCATTTTCACAGCAAATGTGTGTTATCCGGAGCCAACATTTGTAATCATTTTCACAGCAAATGTGTGTTATCCTCCATCCCCGAAAGTGTGTGTAGGGGGAACTCCACACCAAGAGATGGTCTGGGGGGAGTTAACAGGTTAACAGCAGCCTTCTGGTACCTGGGAGCACATCACTGAGAAGATGGAGTTAGATTCTTTGCTGAGGTGTACATGGCAGGAAAATGAGAGAGAGTGATCATAAATTGAAACAGGAAAGCTTCTAACTGGATATGAAGATAATTATCCTCAGAGTGCAAAAATATTAAGCACTGGAACAGGTCGCCCAAAGAGGTTCTAGAATTCTCTTCCTTGCAGCTTTACAAGATTTGACTGGACAAAGCCCTAAACAACCTGGTCTGAATTCAGTGTTATTCTGCTTTCAGTAAGAGGTAGGACTAGGTGACCTCCTGTCTTGTCTTAACCTGAGCGGTTCTGCGAAGTGCTAGCAGTTCTATACTTTGTGTCATGGTCAACAATAATCTGTGGCTTCTGCTAAAATTAAACTCTGTTCTTATCAGCTTTAATCAGAAATTAGGTCAAGTGTTTCTTGATTGCTTCTGTGGCTTGTAATTGGGTTGAAATTTATCAGATGAACAGCTTTATTGTCATTTTCCTGTACCTGAATGTGACAAGATTCTCTGTATTCTCTGCAACAGAAGACGCTCTGAAGCTCAATGCAGTAGGCTGGTATAACTAAAAGTAGATCTTGGTTTAGTAAGCTGTTATCAAACAGATGTATCCTTTTCCTTTCTAAATTCTAGAACTTGTACAAAAAGCTAGAAAAAGTACTTCCCTTTTGAACCAGGCGGTCTCAGGAAGCAAAGGATGTTCTAGGCAGCAGGCTGCTGACACCTACCAACTATGGTAGTGCTTTGGATGAGACAGTTCCAAAACATTCTCATACAATTTCTAGACTGACCTCCCTGTACCAAATAGGAGAGGAGAAAAAGCTTTTGTGAGGGACTCTTGTACCCTCTTTGGGAGTCTGGTTTCTGGCAATCTTGATTCAGTAAGACAAGAAATTCAAGTCATGATTTTAGGGAGTAGCTGGACTAATACCTGTTTAGCACTCAAGCCATTTATAAGGAAGCCTACTACTATATATCCAGATAGCTTCCTCAGGATTTCACTGTACATTGAGTTGATAATTAGATTGGAATTGCTTTAGACTGGGATAGGAAGCCTTGAGTCACTGAATGGCATGTACAACAGAAGGACTCTCACCTAAACTTTGGAGTGCTGCTTCATATTGGAGGCACGTGTTGACTCATGGTATATCAAACATAAATTATGCTAGTAATTAATTTAAAACTACTGTTATGACAGAGCCAAAATTCTCCACTTAAACCACTTTAATCCACCTGAACCATTGCTGTCACTTGTTTTCATCAAATGTGCTTCCATAGCAGAAAGGCCTTTTTGTGCCTTTGTGCTAAAGAAACGTAGATCATTTACATTAAGACTGCTTGCTTATATAACCTTTGCTATTGCAAATGAAACAACTGTAGTATTACTTCTGCTTTAAATGTTTTTCTTCTGTCACTTGACTTTCTGCCAGATAGGCAGTTTAGAAGATCACATGGCTTAAATAGCAAGTCTTGATTCTTTTCACAGAACTGAAAAGCCAGATATTGTGAAAACATCATCTTTTGTCAGCTGATTACTTGGAAATATTTAACTTTGCTCTCTGTAAAATACTATCTGTTCTTCTATGCAGTATACTACTACTATTTGCTCTAGAACGGAACAGGAACCCAGGAATTTCTGGGCACGAGCAACTAAATATTCTCCTCTGGTTTCTAATTCATTTCCAGCTGCTATTTGAGCTCGCTCACCACCAGTGGACCTTCGTGGAAGCAAAGCAGAAAACTGTTAGCTTTCCTTAGTGACAAGCCTAGCTGATGAAACACTGATTTACACTAAAAATGCACAATTACCGAGTTTTAACTTGCTTAGCTAAAGCATGAGCTAGATATTTCATCAGAAGCCCTTAACCAGTCTTACACAACTCTGTCCATTCAGATCTTTCCCATAGGAAAAAGCTGAGAAAAAGCACCTAATCATTAGATCAAGACATTCAGAGAAACTAAGATTTTATTTATTCTTTTTTTTTTTTTTCTGAAAGAGCTCTTGCCCACATTTATCCTGTGTGGGACTTGAGGTCGAACAAGCTGAGAGGATTCACAGCAGGATATTGTAGAAACAAGGTAGACGGAGGATATGACACAAGCATGACTGCTGCCTGTTGTGAAAGACCTAAACAGCTGAGGAATGGAGTTGTTTGGTTGACTTGCAGTAATCGGTATACCATTGTTCAGTTAAATTTTTGGCATTCAATAAATTATTTTAAAAGCAGAACTGTTTTCTCTTTACTGAAATAGTTATTTAGTGACTGTAGGATTTAATTCTAGAAAGGTAGAGCCTTACCTATAAGAAAAAAAACTTGAGCTCAAGAAGGGTTATCAAGGTTATAATGTTTGATACTTGCTTACAGCTTCTGTCCCGAATGTTAAATTCTATTTCTGTGTAATAACATGGAGAGGGATGCAAGAATAGAGGAAAAGAGCACTGAGTTTCAGATTCTTCAAGGACAGCTTGTAACAGTATTTACATCAGAAGGCTGCAGTAGCGGAGGCTTTCATGTTAAGCCTTTTCCTATTTGAGAATGCAGGTGACTTAATCTAGTTCCCACTGTATATATGGTGCTAAACCTGTATGCTTTCAGTGTGCCTGAATTACCCAGTGGTTATAGTTAAATACATCTGCTCAGCTTTGTGATGGCTATGCTCTGTTCTAAGTACCAGCCCAGGACGGCAGTGATAGGAAAAGGGTCAGTCTGGAATGAAGCAGCTAGTCTGCACTTAGATTTCTTATTTACATCCCTTGCTCTGAGCACCTGCAAACTTGTGTATTCTTTAAACAGTATAATTCAAAAGCAGCCTGCTGCAAGCTGTGCAAATAAGAGCCTTTTAACAACTCAACTTCATCTTGCTTTCTGAAATAGTGGCATTTTAGCTACTGCAAGATCAATATGGTAACTTTGGGTCAAATGTAGAATGCCCTTGACTCAGTCTGTTTTCCATTTTTGCAGGGTTGGCGTGTTGGAGGACACCTTCACCTGTCTCGGTGTTTTGTGTGCCATTGTATTCTTTCCAATTGGGATTCTGTTCTGTCTTGCACTGAGACAGCGAAGATGCCCTAATTGTGGGGCAGCTTTTGGCTAAGGGGATGAATGTGGATGTGCTTATGGAAGCTACAACTGTTAAGCATACTCTTTCTAATGTAAATGTCCTGTACAATCATTTTATTTGCTTCAGACCTGTTTTGTAAAGTGTGAAGAAATTTAGTCTCTTGCATGTAATTTAAACTTAATCTTTTATGAGCATGTGCATTGCAAAACATGAAAACTGAACTTGTTTTCCATGTTTAGTGGCACCTCTTGAAAAACTAAATAAAACTGCTTTTCTTTTTGCAATCCTCAATTTGTGGCCAGATTATTAAGTATGTGACTAGTTTATATCTGATAACACATAACTTACTTAACTTCAGTATCAGACTAATTTTAGCTACAAAGTAGGATGAATGTTTCTCAGAATCCTTATGATGTGTGTGTGTGTGGGGGGGGCTGTGTGTGTTCAAGCTACCTGTTACATCTCTTCACCTTACACCTCTTTAAAGAAAACTGTTTAACAGCTCTTTTTCCCATCATCCTAATAGATGTGGTTAAATATCTCCTTTCCCTCTTCTGAAGAATTTAGCTGTAACAGACAAAGTGAGGACCCCCCCCTCCTAATTAGCAAAGTCTTTGCTTATAGGGACAATCACTACTCCAGGGGGGTTGCAATAGCAGAGATCCATGTGCTACTGCAGCAGCTTCCCAGCACTGTGTGAATTAATACCAGACCCACAGCCAAAAGCAATTTCTGATGGTGTAGCAGGGAGCCCTTATGTGAACGGAGAACTGTGGTAATGCCAAACACTAGTTTCCAGCAGATAAAGGTACTTCTGCATGTCAAAATATTTAATTTACTGTTAAACTGTTGAAGGCTTATACAGTATAGTTTGATTTGCTTCTAACTAGCTAGCATGGTTTAGCAAATTGGCTGGAGTATAAATTGCACTCTTAAATGGTTAGTATTTTGAAATATGACGATAGATCTTTGTGCAAGATTACCTAGCAAATGAAGTATCCTCAGCCTTGATCCTGAAAGGGAGAGTGAGCAGAGGAGATGGAGTGAGTACACTCTACCTCTGCAGTCATCACATGCACATACTTGGTATCAAAAAAACAGTGTAACTAACTGAAAGGCATTTATCATGACTTGAATTCAAGCAGTAGAAGCACGGCCCAACAAAACATCCAAGAGATGCTGCAGGGGGAATGTACATATGTAAGGTAGAATGTAGCAATTCTGATAGAGTACAGATTCATGATTAGGGCTGTTCAAAAGATAAGACTTTATACAGTACATGGGAAAGATCATGTGACCTGTACCATGATAAAGCATTCAACACTAATGCAGAATGAAGTTTCTAAGTCAGTTTCTAAGACTATTACAGTATGGAAAAAAAAAAAATCTCTCAGACTAATTCCACATGATTTAAGAGATTGGCACCTGAGGTAACAACTTCAGACCCAGAGTTATGCACTTTCAGAAGCTATATTTCACTTAGCTAAGCTACTATACACTGCCAGCATTAATGCCAGTGCTAGGCTCCTTAACTAAAAAAAACACTTACTTACTTAAACTTCCTCTGTTGTCTCTTGTGAAGGGCTGCAGTGATGCAGTAACTTCAAAGGCAGCTTTTTGTGTTAGCATTTGAAGAAAAATCATGGCACTATTTTAATTAAGACATTTTTATAAGACGAAAGTTTGTCAAAGTGTTTTAAAGACGTTACCACTGAAGAATGTGCTTACAGTACAACATTTGACTTACTTATACATAAGTTTGTGTTAATACAAATGAAAAAAATTTGTATCTGTGACCATTAAGCAGAGCATTGTAGACATGCCTAGTCTTAGAGGATTAAATATTTATTTATAACCTAGGGTGGCTTTCTTAAAAATAATAAACTATAATTATAATCACTTTACACAGGCAATTCTCTACTCTGGGATATTAAGGCAGTTGTAATATTGTTGTAATATTGAAAAAAAAATCAGCTTTAAGTAAGTGGCATATGCAGACTTATCTTCTAGAACTTACCACTTCAGTTTCCAAAAAAAAAAAAAAAAAACAAACAAACACAAATGCTAAAGATTGATTGTTGTGAGCTATTAATTAATCTGGCATACTAGAGCATCCAGACTATCCCTAGTATTTTTCACAATTCTGTCACGCTATGAAAACCAGCATACTGCGAAATCAAGCCAAAATGCTCAAACATTTGCTCAAAGCAGTTACCTCATTAGAAAGTACAGATTTTTAAAAATCAGAAATCTATTCCAGTATGATTCTACTGTACAGTAATTACATTTAAATAGTTTTTTTTTTTTAGAACAACTTTAGATAGCAGTTGTCATTACTGAAACTGATGTTTAGAAGGAGGAGGTAGAGTCATAGGAGTTATATTCATCGAATAATTGGTGCTGATCTGTCATTTGTTACCGTTGGTCTGAGTTTCACGGTGGCAAAAGGATTTTCTCCACTGAAAAGAAATGCACAAAGTTACCAGAAGGCTCACTGCAGTACAGCTTATCAAAAGCAAGACTAATTTTCAAGCCATGCACTTTCTTCAGCTAACAGATGTTAGATGTCTCCAAACAGTTGTTTGGAGACTAAATTGCAGTTTTAGACTATAGGATTCTAAGCAACTAATTTTTTTTTTTTTTTTGAACATAAGCTTATATATGAAAACCTACTTTACAGAGAGCCAAAATTTGGGAAGTTAATGTCCAAGTAGATTGGGACATACATTAAATGACTCCAGTCTTCTGGAATTTTTATTTTTAAACCTTAAAAATGTAGTTTGCCTTCTGCACCCTGTCAAACCACTTGAAAAAAAATCCTTATTTTCCCCACAAAGTGTATTAGCAGGCTAAAGTGCCATATTTTACATAATACTATTTCTGAGAAAAGTACAACCTATTTTAGCCATAATGTTTTACCAATGTCCTAGAGAAACAGAGGAATAATACGCTCTTTTCCCCCTCATAATTAATACAGTGATTATAGCCTACACAAATATCAATATAGTTGTATTATAAAAGCTTAAAAAAATACCTTAGAAAAGGTGGTTTTATAATGCCATTCATATCAGGTTTCTGTAAAAAAAAAAAAAAAAAAAAAAAAAAAAAAGAGTATTTATATATATTTGCAGAAATTTGCTACGGGTAATCTTCTCATTATCCTCTGAAGAAAAGAGGCCCTGCCATTAAAAGAAACATCGAGCCATTTGGAGTAGTAGTTGTGCAGTTCAGGTCAACTGGGGAGAGGCAGTTGGAGATCTCAGAACATCACCATTAGAAAGCTAAAGATGCACCAGCTGTCTGCATGCAGGGTGGAGACTAGAAGCTCCTTTAAAACAGTGTTGCTGTATCTGTTTTTTTTTCAAGTTGAAGATCCTCAGTCACCTGTCTCTGTTCTAGCTGGGCTAGACTCTTTTTTATAGGTTTATAGGTTAACTTTTTAATCAGTTAAAACAGCAAACAAACTTGCACTGAAACACAGTCATCAACCAAAAGAAAAAAGGCAGACGTGTCTGTAGTACAAATATAGCATAATTTATAAACTACTGGTTGTCACAGTGAATTGCCAAAACTGGACTTTAACACTGGACTTGGAGCAGCTTTTATACACAGAGAGCACAGGCAGCACATCTTCATACAACTGTAAAGTCCTGAAGTTTAAAGGCAGGAGCCAGCGTAATGACATTGTTAAAAATTAAAAGCCGGAGGTGAGAGCAGATTCTCATCTGTATTATATAGTTTTTACACCACTACCCTGTTTAGCTACTGTTGCTTTACAAAATACAAGTTCAGATATCTCCAGTGACTTTCTGGGGTGGTGATGGTGGGAAACAATAACAACAAAAAAAATGCAAGAAAACAACTGATAATATACGTAGATAGTTTGCATTGTTTGTATGAGAGCAATGCTACAAAAACGAGCAATAGTTTTGAATAACTCTTGCTAATATTTCATTATCATTGCACTCACACTTAAATGTAGGATCTGAAAACACCTGTTTTTATAGCTAGTTTGCACTGTACTTTTTGTGATGAGATGTACTGTATTTTTGTGAAGTTACAATAACCCAAAAGATGGCAGTGTTGCACTGTGACAGCATTACTACAGCATGCAGTGTTTCAGATGTGCTAACATGAAGGACTATTGCAAATATAGTTGGCAAGCCTGTTGCATAAAGCAGAAGTTTTGGCAAACATCTAATTTCTACTTTTTTTTTCCCCCCCCTCTCCTCTCCAACTTGTAGTACTGTGAATGTTACCACTTATAGAATTTGTATATTTTGAACTGCAACCTAACTGCATTGCTTCTAATAGGTACCAGATAAAGCTCAAAGGTGATGGAAAAAGTTATACTTACTAAAGTGAAAATTTGAATAACACATTTGTGCATGTAGAAGCAGCAATATGCATTTGCCTTTTATATAGCATTTAGATTTGTACTGATCATTTGATCTGTATGCCCATGTTGTTGCTAATACTTAATTGAAAATTTCACTGCTAAACAAAGGTCTGTAAGCCTTTTCTTTTTCGGTACATCATCTGTTGTACCAGTAGTTCCTAGATACAGTGTTCTTCACCTGTGTCATGGTGTCTTGAAATCTATATTTATTCAAGACTTAATTCAGCAGCATTCTTAAGCACGTGCTTAGCATGTACATGAAATTGGAATCACATCAGTTGTGACTAGCATTAGGCCTATAGTTATATACTTTGAAATAACATCTGAATTACATGCTACTTTTTTTTTTTTACTGAACACCAGCCATCAAAAACTTAGCAACTACTAAGTCTTTTTAGATTGAACTATTCTGTATAAAACTGTTCTACGTAACACACCACGAACAATTTAAATTCTGTCGTATTTAAACCTGCAACTTGCAAGAACCATTCCTTATCTTTCCTGAAAGAAATCTTTAGCTATTATTCTGTGTATTCGCAAACAAAAATAAGATGCCTCAATGAATCATTTTGTGCTTCCACATAAAAGATGCTGTAACTATATGTTTCACATGCATACAAATCCTGAACTAGTCTACAAACCAGCCTGGTGTAATGTTGAGCTTATTTCCAAAGCATCATGGTGGGGTAGGGGTGGTGACTTGCACAGAAGCAGGAAAGACAAGGAAGTTCTGCAGCTTTTCAAAAGAACGAAAATAAATAGTGCTTATGGAGCCGAATCCTTTGGTGCAAGCGGAGCAACGCTCCTCTACACCTCTTTTTTTGGTCTAACAGGTAAGAATCATGGGATCACAGTAAACATACACATGATGAGATATGGGGTACCTCAGTAAAAGTAGTAATTAGCTTATGCTCTAGAGTGCCTCAGTTTTTGGAACTTGCTTTCCCTGTGGAAATTTAGAATCTGAAAAAGTTGGATTCATCTTCCACGCCCAAAAGACTATAAGCTCACTCCGGCCTCCAAAGAGACCAAATGGTTCTAGTTAGAAACCTGTCCTAGTCTATCAGTGAAATGATTTGCCACTCAAGAGCTCTTGGTTTTTTCAGCGCAACAAGAATGCTAGTCCATGAGCCTTGCATTTATTCATAAAAATCAAAATGCAATAAAATGAAAAAAAAACCCCACTTTTCTTAAGGTGACTGCTCTTGAGTGCTGCCAGAGGACAGTTAGTCATATAAAACACAGCAGCGCACTGAGACAATTTAACAGATTCAATAATTTTAAAGCTGTACAGCAAGTCACCTTTTACTTGCCGGAGGGCAAAGAACTCACTGTACTGCTTGCTTGGCAACTTTCACAGGCTAATAGATCTTTTTAAGCCATCACTAACGTAATTACATTTGAAGGACATGTTGCTCTCATAGGTCTCAACTGTAAGCCATAGAATAAATGAAGCAGTGTGTAAATCTGACATTACATGGTTGTTACGGCTCATTGCTTCTGTATCCAAAAATGTAGATGTTACTTCTTGATACTCATTTCATGGATGTGAAAAGCTTTATTCTCCTAGAAAGAATCACTGCATCACATGAGCCCCGTGGTGTAGGAAGTTATTACTGATAAATAAAGCCACTTACTGAGATGTGGATTGAAATATACTACATTGAAACATATATGCTGATATTAGAGTGTTCTGACAAAAATCAGCTAAATTTTTAATAGAAATTCTTAGAAAAAAATAAAAACCATCCCAAAACATTACTCCTCTAGTCTAAATGGGGAAAGATCTCCGTAATGAGCAGAGAGCTTCCCACCTCCCTGTCAAGCAACTTTCATTCTCTTTATTATGAACTTAATCTTAGCTGCAGAGCATATGGTTCATCATTCATTTCGAGGATCACAGATTTTCCGTAACGAGTAGTAGTAGCCACCTTTTACTTTCTTACTGGAGAAAAGATACCTTTTGTTTCAATTGCTATAACTGCAAGAGATATTTTGGCAGTGGTTAGTAGATACGTGTATCTATCTGTGTTATACCTATAGCTGTTCTCCTGACATAGCTGTACAGTGGCTTTACAAAGCCAAATTCAATATGATGGAACTTTTCTGAAAGGCCTTTATAGCTGAACCTCTAGCACGTCTCTACTTTTTTTTTTTTTTTTTTTTTTGTATTTGCAAAGTCAAGATCACATGCTTGACTTAAAAAAAACCACAACTCCATGATGCAATTACAAAAGAGTATTTCTTTGAAGATGCCAATTTACTCAAGAAAAAAAATGAATAATTTTATTCCCTTCCCCCTATTTGTTAAAATTCTTTAATGGTTTAAAATTCACATGTTATTTTCAGACAATGAATATGATTTGTGCATATCGGTTGCTGGTGTCATACTGAGATGGTAATGTTTTTCTATTATGATGTCTTGGATGTTATTTATTTTTGTTATTATTCAATGTTTCTATTTTACTTAAATTTTAAACACAGTACATTCTCTACATTTGTGAATACAACATAAAAACACTTACAAACCCACAAATGCCTAATACTGCTAAGTAAAACATGCTGTAAACATACTTGAAATCCTAATAGCAGATTAAAAAAGTAGAAAGAGAGGAGACCTTTTTGATAAAGACCATTATTTTCTGGTGCCTTGCCATTTTACAGAAGATCAAGTACTGTTATATACATTGTGTCATCCTCTGAACTTTCAATTTTAGCAGTGACAACTACATAGAGATATATCTATATAGATATATAGATATATATCATAGTAGATAGATATATCATATATATATCATAGTAGATTTTTTTTTCCAATCAGATTACCATCATCTTCAAAAGATCAATTTTTGAAGAAAGTCTCAGATACACTTATCACCACTAAGTGCACATCAGCAAAATATTTATTTAGGTATGCAGCAAGAGCAAGACTAACATAATCAGATTAATCATTTCCTAACTTTCAACTTGAATCACTGTTTGAAAGCTTAGTGGCAAAAATACCAGATTTATATAACACTATCTATTAAAATAACAAAAGTATTTCTACTCATCTGTAATTTCGCTTAATATAGACTTCCATTAGTACATCCATCCCTCAACTACCTCCACAAAAATAACATCAGCTTTCACGGAGCTGTGTAAAGTGTTCCTGAACACAGGATTTAGGCTACTTCAAATCCCCTGGCCCCCTACAGCTTTAAAGTCACTTCAGATGATGGATTTGTACTGCCTTCCATGAGGATTCGTTCCAACATTTCACGTACTCCATTACAGAAAAGTTTTCTCTGTTATTCAGAATAATTTTACCTTCTTAAAAAAAGAAAAAAAAAGCCTCCTTGTCCTCTTAGTTATACCCCTAAACATTTCCTCTCCCTTCCTGTTACTACAAATACAGGGAGTGAAATGCCAAAAAGTATGATACATCTGAAGAAAGCCGCATCAGATGGCCACTGAAGTCAAGTACAGGTAGACCAGCTAGAATATTCCATGACCTCGTTGAAGAGCTCAGTTCAAGAGTTCAGTAGTAGGTCAAGAAAAGTAAGCAGGGTAGAACATTTTGATTCATGGTGTCTGATTACTTACAGGACCCGCACTTTCTGGTCTTTCAGCTGGAGCTTTAACAGCAGGAACTTTGGAAGACTCCATTCTCTTGTCTGATGTTGAACCTGTTTGCAAGGACCCCAGATAGTCTGGCGGTGGGAGGACAACACCACCTTTTTCTGCAAGATTTACAGAACTAACACTTCTGATTGGTGCAGGGCTGCAAGATATAACCCAACAAATAATATTTTCAGTATTAATACAATACATCTTTTGCCCTTTGAAAGATAGATAGCTTTAGTCCCAGGAAAGCACAAAAAGTGAATGAGCTGAAATTTAATAAAGGCACAGTTCCACTGCAGTCGGTAAGACTGTAAGAAGTCAGAGTGATGCTAGTTCTTGGGTCCCCAGATAAGCATTAACACATGATAACGTAATCAAGGCATCATACTACAAACTGTTAGAAAGTATTTATTGTACATGTTGCTGCGCAACAAAGAACATGAGCAGAAAAGCAACGCTTTCAGTAAAGGTTAGAGAAATTTAAAGATTTGGGCATTTTGGCAAGTCTCATCCAAAACGTTACCTTGGCACTGGTACAAATGCTTTTTCTTCCGCTGGTTCTTCTAGTGGTTTTGTATACGAAGATGGAAACCATCCTTTTCTGTAATGGGAAGAGATTTCCATTTCGTATTACATAAAATTGGACCTATCTTTTAAAAGACAACACTGGACAGAAGAGTAGGCTCAATGAAGCGAGAAGATTCAAGATTTAAAGAGCTGGCTTTTGATGATACCAAGTAAGTGTGCAAAGTTTCCCTTAAATCAGGGCAATGATTTACCTTACAGAAGGACTCCTCCAAGTCCCCAGTCAATGACACCGAGCAAAAAGGTGGGAAAACATTTACCCATATCTGCTAATAAAACCTGATAAGAGGCATTTGTCCTTCATGTTCAAATTGGGTAATATATTATCTTTCTTACACTTTAGTTGAGTCATGTTCCCCGTAAAGCCAGCCGTCCTTTTCTTCCGGTACAAGGAGTGTGATGATATCCCCCTGTGCAAAGCTAAGTAATGTCTTGTTATTTCCAGCAGTATGTGGGAAGATTGTCTTTACTTTTTGTCTTTTCATTATATTCAGTCCTGTGGCGACAGAAGTTGAACGTGATAAACTGGCATCATCTGAATTCTCTGTCAAAAAGAAATACCAAAATTCAAAATTAACCACACATTTACAAAGCGAAATACAATTAGTTGTTTAACAAAGAAGTAGATTACAGAATACCAAAGTGCATCAAACCCTGACTTTGTATTGCTTTGGTATTGACTTTCTCTCAGTTATCTGCAAATGTCTGATTACTATGAAGTCCTTAATAGCATGTGTATTTATACATACGTGTACTGTCACAGTAACATTGAACCAATAGACATAGAAGTTATATAAATTTTAACTGCTGCTACTGCTTTCCTCTTTTGGCATAGAAAATGCTGAATGCACAGGTTCGTAGAAGACCTTGGTCTGAAAATTTTCCATTCTAAAAAAAATATTAACCGTTTACGTAGTGTAAGATTTCATTTTCAAGTGTGCCTAGTACTCAACTTCAGTTCAATCAATAAGTTGCAGATACTTGGCACCTTGGAGACACTAGATGTTTACCAGAAGACTACTTAAAGGAGGTCTTAAAACTCTTATGTTGACCAGTACAGTATATCGTAAAGGTATTTTTAAGCAAGAAATGCTAAAATTGCTGTTATCCCACTGAAGATTTCTGCATTTCTTAACCTTATGATCTAGATACAGATTGTTCTTTCTTTCCTTCCCTATAGCAGAGGAAATCAAGGATTAGTATTTTTAAAAACTAATACAATAAATCTCAGTGGGATTTTGCATTTCGGCAAAGAAACAAAAAGAGCACGTTCACTTTTTCCCATAGGTATTCCTCCCCAACTGGTACATGCTCTTAAAAAAAACCCCCAAGACTGCAATGTTGGTTTATGTCTGTGTGCACTGAAATAATCACTTAGAATATATCTTGCTCAAAATCAGAGCGCGTCGTCTTCCGTTATAGTGGGAATCTTAAGAGCATTTAAGCTGAGTTAATTGGGAAGGCCTGGAAAGTGATTAAAACAGAAGCTGCCTATCTTGACCTGCATTTTACTGCAAACAATCATTGCCTTCATATGACTTAAATGTTTCCTATTGGGTAACTAATACATAAACACTTTGTAAAGACCATTTTCTACTCCTCTATATCTGCTGGAATTCAGGCATCGTATCATGTGGAAGTCAAGAAATCCTATGCTAATTCTCAGTGTTAAGTCACTTCCACTTATATAGGTCTGTAACAAAAAGACACTTACCTGCTGAATTATTTAGTCTTTCGGAAGATACCGTCGAAACCGTTGCAGGGTTGTTAAACATATCAACTAGCGGACTAGTGTATGCCCTACCTGTAGGAGCAGGGGGCACTTTTGATGCATTTTCATGTTGAGAATAAAAATCATTTCCAAGCTAGAATCACAGAAACAAGATTAACACAATACTGAGTTGACAGTGACATCTTAGATATATTTGAGTATTGCTTTCTAGAATTTAATGTTGCAAATAACCTAAATTTTTATATATACAGACCCTTAAGAAAGTCCTTGTGTTCCATCTAAATTGTTGATAAGAATAGTTCATAGGAGGCTTCTGTCCCTTGACAAATGTTTATTAGTGGGAGTGCTATGAAAACCCCCTTTTCCACAGCACATTCATACATGAGTAACTTTCTAAAAAAATCTGGGAGGTTAATATCATTTAGAAATTCAGCAGCTAGTGGTAACACAACATACAAATAGGTGACATTTTGAATTCAACCTGTTCTTTAATATGCTGTAATAAGAATCACGGAGGGAGGAAAGAAGAGGGTAAGAAAACAGAAAATACCATTCTGTTCAAGTTTTCATGTTGAACTACTGAGTATGTAATCACTGTAATTTGCAGATAAGAATATTGGAAATGGAGTGGCTAGAAAAAAAAACGTAGTCCTGAGACTGGGCTCCGTAAAGAGAGTCCTACGCACCCCCCTGAAAACTGAGCCTTGTTTGGATATATGCCTACTATACTGTGTGTATTTCCAGTACTAGGGCTTCAGTTTAATCATCTTCCTTTCATACAGAACCCCAGTATATTCCAACAGAGGTACAGTACAGACTTGAACCCAAATGCTCAAGAAGAAAAGAAATTAGTGAGGCTAATCCATTCCCATCCAGGAGACAGCACCTTTAAGCGGCAGAGAATGACATACATACCATGGTGTTTCTCTCTATCATTGGTGAAGGCTGTGGGGTTCCTGATATTGGAGTGGAACCAGGTGTCCTTATTTCATCTATCATAATTTTAACTTTTTCGGGCACTTTTGTGGCGTCACTACAGATTTCCTGCCAGCCGGGCAGCTTAGAGTTGAGGAAGTCTGCACACTGCATCCAAATGTAAAAGGTATTAGCCAAAGCTATGCCGCCGTTTCATAAAAATCACACAGAGCTATTTGCTAAATTTTCATTATACCAAAATAATATAACCTCAGTGAAATGACAGTCTTTTAAAAGGCTTACGTAATTAAATAATACCTCTTCAAAACAAATAACATGATAGAAAGACTGTCCTTTTTCAGGTTTAGAGGTTGGAAGTATTTGATCAGCCCACAATTTTTTCAAAATATCATTTAAAAAAGTCACAGTAATCTTTCATTGTTGCTACAATACATTTAAGAGAAAACATTCAGTTGAAAACCTTTTCTGTGAACTGATCACGACAGAGTTTGTCCAGTTTGACGTTGTTCCTTGTGCCCATCTTAGCTATTTCCGCCTGTCAGATCAACATCCTGCAGGAGGTCCTGAAGATCTTCTGTATGATTATTAGACTTCAGGAGTTTTACTTCTGCTTATCTTCATGCCACTGACCTGAACGTGATAGAAGTTCATGTGCTGAGTGAAACCGCAGTGTTTATCCACCAGAAAACAGAATCTTCTTTTTTCTTCAAGGAGAGCTTCTCTGCAGCCTTCTGCAATAAATCTCTGAATATCACTCTGCCGAGAGCTCACCGTTTCCACATACTATACAAAAGAAAAAGCATACACCACCTTTTGAGTTTGATTTCATACTCTACCCTGTTACTGAAGTGAACTCCAAAATCCTCAAAAAAGCTTTTGGAAAGGTGAGATGGAGCAGGGTGGGGCAATAAGAAGGCTCTACTCCTTTCACACACACTCTTTCTCCTTTCATGCACATACTTAACTCCCCTGTCCTCCTCAGGTAAGTATATACGCTTATTATAGGTGATCAATAATCTATTTAGAGGACGAAAATAAAACTCAGTGAAATAAAACAATAAAAAGTCTTTTAATCTCTGAATAAAATTCCAGAGCAAATAAGACTACGTCTTCAAAGCAGTAGCAGGTGAGTGGGCAATTTTAAGGCCATGGGTGTTCTTTAGTTAGACTAATTACCTTCATCTACTTCTGCTTCATAGCAGTTATATTTACCCTTACAATGAGGTATAGATTCCTCATAGCTTTGTGGAGAGGAGAGCATGAGCCACTAAAGAGACTAAAATGTAGTTATCTAAGGTTATCAGCAAAGTTCACAGCTAGGCTATGATTAAATGCCAATCTCTGAATTCTCAATCTAATACCTCAAAAAAAGAACTCACCTTCTCCTGAATGCAGGTTAAAAGACAGGTAGTAAGAAATAAGCTAAGATTATTTATGTTTGCTGGACCTGGTTATAACCGATGCTTTCTTTGGAAAGAAAAATACAATAGAAAGATATAGAGAAAAAAATATAAAAACTAACGTGAAATAAAGATTTCGTTTGTGTGACTAAAAATACCCATGACAAATATTTTCTGTGAAACGCATGGCAACCAGAATATGACTGTTAGCATTTCAAATCAAATTTCTCTTCATTACCTTCCCATTTTCCATTTCGCCTCAAGATGGCAATGGTGTTTTAAGATCAGTAGGAGAGGTGATAACAGAAATTGTCATGTGCCTACATTGGGAAATAAATTTAGAGCAAATTATAGCTGAATTTGCATAGCATAGCTAACTCCCTGTGTAAGCCTCTGCATAAACATTTAGTCACAGAGCTGCTTTGAAAAAAATGTAGTGGTGGTCAAGGGATTAATCCTAGAAACTGAAGCAGAAGTCTCTGGATATAAACAGCACTGCAGTCCAAAGCTTGATTTCAACTGTAATACATACTTCAGCGCTGCCTTTAAGACAAATAGACTTTGAGAAATCAAAAACATCATGTACTTTGAAATTTTAGAGCTTAACTGTTGCCTAACAATGTATAGGATTTATGTGCATTAACTAATTATAGTGCACATACAAAAGCTGGGGTAAGCTTTGTGAGTTGGGTTTTAGAACAGACTCAGTTGCAAACTCTAACAGCGTCTCTTGACCAGCTCTCATACAAAAGAGACAAATGAGACAATACACTCACCTCCATTTCTTTATGCTCATATTTCACTGCATTTCGCGCTCCTTGACTTTTCCTTCTGATTTTTTTTAGCTCAGCCTGAGACTTCTCTAAAGAGTCTAATTTGCTTCTGTGTTCAGTTTGGTATCTCTTTAAAGTTGCCTGTAAACAGAGCATTTAAAACATCCATAACGCGTACAACAGTATAACTATGTAAGTGACTAAAAAGCGTTACCCATGTTTATTAGATATAGCTAATTCACGTCAAATAAATTTGCCAATTGCTTTTCTCCACTTTAGTTTAAAAATGCTATTACGTCATGCACTGGTTCCCTTATGTTTTTTGTCATTTTTATATATTTACATCTCAATTCTAATGTATTGATTAAGTGACTGTTACTGAACAATTTCTGAAAAAATTCTATGATTAGCAACAAATATATAAAGTATGATATTCTTTGCTCCTAGAGCTCAGTGTACTTACATTCATGTACTTTACATCCAGTTCTGTTTTCTTCTCCAGTTCAGATATAATTTCTTTATGAAATTTTTTGAACTTTAAAAGCAAATGAATTAAGGGTTATTAAAAAAGTTAGCAAAAAGGTAATTTATAATTGCAAAAGGTTAAATAGGTTAAAAAAATTTAACTTACACTTTCCTCTAGGCAGTCATTAAGTTTCTTGTGTGTCCTTGAAATTTCTACAAGAACTTGGCCTATTGATAAACATATAACCACATTTGTTTCTTTTTTCTTAGATGTCTGAAGTTAGTTAACAAAAAGTAGTAATAAAATATATTTAACTAATATATTTATTAATTAGAATATATACATAAGAGGAATGAGAAACTTCTTGCTATTGCTATTCACAGCAGTTTAACTAAATAACTGCATCTGGCCACAGACAACTGAGACACTCATAAATGACAGAAGAATAACTAATCATGTTCATTATGCAGAAGAGACATGGCGTGCTGGACAAAATAAAATACTTCCTTCTCTCCAAACAGAACATATTGATTTAGTAAGAGCCTCTTTTCTTGTCATGTCAGAGAATAGCACACAAGAACCAGCTATAGTAATTAATACCCAAATACCCATTATTCCTTTTTTGGTCTGAAAATTAAACCTTAATGTTTGTTAACTGGCTCCATATCCAGAGTTAATAAAGTAACTTTTCACATTCATTCACAGCACACCTGCTAAAACCGATCGGATACATAAGCTGATTATTTTCTCATGCGGTTTTATCAGAGATCGCAGCCTGACCGCAAGGCACCAACCAACAGCCAAGAAGAGGCCGATTTCTCAGCTTCCTCTCAGCAGACCCTACGTGTGCCTGTTCCTCTGTGCTCTCTTCCAGCACAAAAATCACACCAATGACTTCTAACTGCTAACCGTTAAGAGCTAGACTGTTTTGTTTTGCTCTGGAAGGGAGCAGAGGCAGAGACCTCACCCCCAACGCCGTGCAAACCCTTGCCACGCAGGCCTGCGTCACCCTGCTCCGGGCGCAGGCGGCCACGTCATCCAGCCCCTGCTTTGCCCTGGCACTGACGTACTGTCTGCGTGCCAGTCTGGGCTGGGAGGTTGCAACATGCCCCTGAGAACAGCAGTCAGCAATAGCCTAAAACACCCGGTTTGACTGCACCCGAATTAGGACTCTCGGAAAGGAGTTACTAAATCTCAGCTGGGAGCCACTAAAAAAAAAAAAAAAAAAGCTGAAAGTGCAGGGGGCCACAATCTGGTGCGCCCAAGCTGCGTCTCACCTCAAAGTCTTTTGACTAGAGACTTGTTCTGCTGTCATTGAACACTGCCACATTGCCATGGCAAGAACGGCAGGCTCGGTTTCAGAGCGGGATCGCTGGCATGCCTCTTCCAGTAATTTATTTATTTCTCAATATGCAGGTGGCAGGCCCTACAAAACCGTACACAACTGTAACAATTCTGATTCCGTAGTCACTGGCAAAGTCAGGTCCCGGTCTCCCCCTTATTTGTTAATCTTGCACTCTTTGCCACTTCCTTTTTCCAGAAATATCTGGATGAATTAACTGTTTAGCATGCTGCTCTCCAAATCATGTTTTCTGCCATCCGTATTCATTGAGAACCTGTCCTGAGTTAGCAGAGATTTATCATCCTATAATCCTTCAGATCCTTCACGTGCCTGCAGACAGTCCCAAAAGATCCCCAAAGGTACAGGTAATTGAGAAATTCAGCCAGATGAAGTGAGTGACACGGAAGGTGAGAACATCACTCTCGTTGTCTTGCTCCTCAGCCCTCAAAACCTGTGTCCCCATAACGCGTGTCAGTAATTCAGTAGCCTTCCCACGTTAGCTAGATACATTCCCAGGTGCTATGGGAATGGAATGTATTACCACTTTTCTCCCTTCTTGTCATTCTCAACTTAGGAAATGTCAGGATTAGTTCCTCTGAAATGAGATCCGTATCTTCTGTATTGCAAAGCAATACAACACAGCAGACCTTAAACAATGATACACGTCTTACATGATTTAGTTAATGGGGAAAACCTGAGGTGGGTCAGGAAGAAAAGCAGGTGTCTTTCCTGACTTTTCAGGAGTGGCTGTTCGTGCCCCATCCCCAGATTTCTGGGCCTCTTTGCTTTGTACAACAGGCTCCAGGGGCCTGGGAAGCAGGAAGCTGAGAGCGCAGTGCAAACAGTCACCCCCTTGAGCAGCGGTAAAAAGGCATTTATATTCCGAACGGTGTCTTCGAAGCCCACAGAGATGGATGAAGAGAGGGGATGTTTTTAAGGCGTGCGTGCATGTGTGCGTGTGTACAGAAACACTATATAAAAGTACTTATAAATTATATAAAACATATAAGTTATATTTTGTTTTCTTGTGTCCTGCCATACAGTTTACAGAACGCTATGCTTTTTTGGTTTGCATTTAGGGTTGCTGGGAATACAGAATTATGAGGGTAAATACTATGAGAAGGAAGAGTTGCTATAGTAATTAGTTATTTCATATGCAACAGAAAGGTAAATCCAGTATAGTTACATGGAACGCTTGAGAAGCGTCTGGCGTGAGTTAAGTCACCCTGTTATTTTTCAAGGCTGCTGAAGTGGATGCGCTCTCGTCTGTAGTATTTCTGTTTATCAAACTCAATTGAAAAGGTACTACGCGTTTCAGACTGGAATGGTGTTTTAAAACTGGATGAGTTTAGTAAACACTTATCAGGAATTTAAAAAGGAGAGCACTGTTAAATCCCCAAAAAAGAAAAAAAATACAAGACAATACAGTTTGTTTGTTTTTAAACATGCAAAATAGAAAGCTACTTAAGAAGTTTCAGAAACTCAAGGTGAAGGTTGAAACAGCCATCAAAGTAACTGCCCTTACAGATTTTTATTCTCTTTAAAATTAGCTTATTTTCACTCTTCATAAAAAGCACCGTTCTGAGACTTTGCTGCCAAAGCAACACACTTAGCTAATACTTGGCAAGGCTACCGCAGCCAGCCGCAGCCCTCCAAGGCCTGACAGACACCCAACAAGTCGGGCATTGACTCGGCGCTCTCACCACCCTCACACTCCCTTCCTCTGGCCCGCGCCGCCACCGCAGTGTAAACCCTCGGTAAAACAACCCATTCACCTGGTGCGGCAAGAATGGAAAACCTGACGCTCGGGGGTTGTTATTTTTGTCTCAAACAGCACTTGAACTGACTGCAGCCTTCAAGTTTTTAGGTCCTGAACACTTGGTTAGAAACAGTATTTTTTCATCTTTTTAAATTTCAGGACATGTTTTGGCAGTATTCTTTGTTTAAAAAAAAAAAAAAGGTACTTCAAAAACTACACTTCCTTCTAAAAAGTTTGTGCTGGATTATTTTACAAGTTTATTTTCCTTACACACCCTAGAACACTTTTAAATATTATTTTTAAGGATCAGTGACCGTCTCTCTCATGCATTTTCTTTTCCTCTCAGCCAAGCCTCCCTGTACGCCGTGCATCAGACAAAACCCATTTTATGCTAGAAACTCCCTGCCGCTACCAGTAATCCGGCGGCACTGTCTGCGCTGGCTCACCCATTTCATTTCCTCTTTCACGTTTTGAACGGATCCCATAGAAAGCACACTCTGACCTAACAAGATTTAAATTATAGGTCAAACTCTGCACTGCAGATGAAACAGAGAGCACTTTTAAAGTGAACATATACCATGCTCTTTTATCACCACTTTAAGGTAAGAGGTTGGCCACGTTTTGATGGCCCTCCCACGTCAGATTTCTGCAAGGAGACAAGTTTTTGTCGAAGACTAACGCAAGGGAGAGGGAGCCAGGCTGACCCCTAGCCTAAATGTAACAGTACCCAGAGGGTACTGAACAGAGGGAGCTGAACAACTTCAATGCAATATTTTGATTTTACTCAAAACTGAGTTATAGAACAGCTCCAATAAAGACAACGGGTTACTCCGGATTAGTAACAGTACAAACTCAGATGAGGCTCTGGTGTTCAGTCACTATTCAGCTTGTAAAAAGGTACAGGAAAAACACTCCTTGAGGTGAAGATAAACTTTTCTCATGTCAACTAAAAATATTTTGTCATAAATTAAAGCTGCTCATGATCAGTTTTTATATACACACAGAGCTCATAATACCCAGTAATCAAATATTAACCTTGTCGCCATTTACTGGCAAACTCCAGAGCTAGCAGACATGACGACTGGACTGGGCTGCGTGATAACAGGCCACTTAAGGCCAATTTATGACAGACCAACTGTAAGCTTGAACCAGCTTTAGGCATCATAATATTATGCAATGAATTAATAAAGCAAAACCACCAGTCTTGATGATGAACATAATTATCTATTAAAATACTTATCTTTCAAAGATACCATTTTTTGCTTTCTATCTCTCTCTTCCCCCCCCCCCCATAAAATGGCAGTGACTAAAATGGCAGAAACTATACAAGGTACATTAAACATACCCATATTTATTTTAAAAAAGCAAAAATATAGCCTGAAACATTAACAAATGTTTGTGTTGTTATGTTACCATTAGCTTTGCACTGCAATGCAGGGAAGAGAAGAAAATCTTTTCCAGACATGGGTTTTGGGAGAACATCTCAAATATTATTAAAAAAAAATAATTCTCATATATTTTTTTAGAACTAGGTTGCAGAATACAGCTACGATCTGAAAAATGACCACAAATAGTAATGCCAAATTCCTTGGTAAATGCATTTTAGTTTCAATTAGGTTCACTGCACAGGCAAATATATATAAAAATATATCTTCTAACCTGAAACTTTAAGAATTTGGAAGATTTTTAGGCTCATCCAAGGCTGTCAGTTGTATCTGGATAGCAACAACTTTACTAGAGTACAATTAATCAGATTCATCAGGTGTTGAATTGAGAAAATAAGACTAGAATCCCACTAAAGGTCTGCTGGTTTTGCGAGGGGAAAAAAATAAAAATAATTAAAAAATTACTAATCCAAAATATGTAACACCTTTACTCTCCAAGCACCGCATTAAGCAACACATGAGCAAGGAGGTATCCTTAAAATAAAGTCTTCACAGCAGATGAAAACATGAAAACCAATTTCTAATACAAAGCCTCACTTGAAAAAATTAAAATAGGCACATTCATTGTAAAGGCAGACTCTGGAATTTTTGCAGCAGTTGCACTTTAATCTCAACGCTCGCACTGGGCGATTGCAACGGTTGTTCATCTTTTCAGCTTACGTTGACTGTTCTTAGGAACAGAAGAATAGATGAATTTGTTCAAGGTATATCCAAAACCAGAACTCTTGACCAATGGAGTTCTGCCCTACAGACAAATATTAGCACCTAACAATATCATTTAAAACAAGCTTTGGAAATATTAGATGGCGATGTTGGAATTAATAAAACTATTAACTGCATCACCTGCTTTAAATATAGTTAGATTGTGGTTTTTTCTTCAGAAGAGATCACTCTGGAAACATGTCAAGAGTCACTCTAGTAAGACTTTCTTAGATGTCTGGGAACAGACAAAGTGCTTAATTATATCACTCATTTATCTCTTGTTGTCCCATTTTGCACTCAGGGCAGGTTTGGTAACCTAATGTCTTAAAGATGAAACCACATAGCTATTTACATTAAACAAAAGAATGAGAGGCTAAGTCAAAGCTACACATGGAGACAACATGGTTCAAGTATATTGCAAGATCCCATTTCTGCCAAGATGCTCCCTTTTTTCTAAGTTATGCTTTGTCCAAAAGAAAGGCATTTATGAGTAAGGAAAGTTAGAAAACAAACTCCTTTGAAACCATTAACGTCTGAAAAGTAAATAGAAAACTGCAAAAGAATACAGCCTAACAAACAAATATTAATGATAAAGACATCTGTTAAGCTTAAAACGCATTAAGTTTATGATTCTCTCACAGAGAGGATTTATTGCAGAAGGAGGATTTAATTGTGCAGCAGACACCTAGAAGAAGGCAAAGAGCCTGAATTTAGCCTTAATGGAATTTAATATGTTTTCCAAAAAGTTAGAAGGAAAGATAAAGAAATGCAAAAGATTCCAAACTCTAACTGTACTTTGCTGCTAATACAACTCACCTGGAAGGCTTTAAAAATCTGTAGAATTAACACCAACACAGACATAAATCAATAGGACTAGGTCAAGTCTGCCTTTCCTTACTGCATGAACGAACATGAAATAGGAAGCAAGGAGTAAATCTCTGTAGCTCATTTTATAAAACGGCACTGACACATGACCATTCAAGGCCATTTTATGAAGGTGACTGCAGAAGGTGAAGGGAGGGAAAAAAGGAATAAAACCTACAGTAGAGAAAAGGGGAAGAGATTTCAGAATAAAGTATTTGAAGTCCGTTCCGCGTACTAGAACAAGATAACACGAAGCGGCACTTCAAAATTGTTATGTTTTGCTAGGAACAGCAAAAAAATGCTTGAATAAAACAAAACTGGAAGCAAAAGGAACTTCACATTTTAAAAGGGATTATCAGATCGATTTTTAATCGGGGGAAAAAAAAGGTAAATAAAGTTCTCACTAAAGCTACAAACGGAAACGTTTCTGTGACTTAACCGAAAGAAGTTATTTCATGTAAAACAGATTAACCATAGGGTAAAGGAAATGAACAAAACTTCCGCTACGCAATGACAGAAATCTGTATGTTTACACACAAGGTCAGTGCAATAAAATCCAAATGTGATAAAGATTATAAACTATTAGCTTGATTCAGGTGAATGAAAAGCCTGTACTACTGTAAATAGAGTGAAAACATTAGCTTCTCGTATTTTGGAAAGTGTGACTTTTTTTGTGAACGTTTTTAAGCAAAGTTCAATCTACTATAATTCCCCTTTCTCTCCCTCTGCAACTGTGTTTTCATCTCTCAATCAAAAAAATGATTCAGTGGCTTTCTTGCTGAAGAGCGACTGCTTTAAATAACTGCTGTAAGCTCCATTAAAAAAAAGTTAGAGATTGGAATTGTTTTAAAATCTACTATGACATTGAACAGATGATAATTAACATGAAATACTCATTTATTTTTTTTTTTTTTTTCAAATGACTGGTAAGCATAGTAACTAAATTTTAATGTTAAAAAAAGAAAGGAATAGCATATGCCACATAAATAGTGGATGAAAAATGGCAAACTTGTTTTTCTACCTGCTACTCCAGTTACCAATGTTTTTAAAGATTACTGTAGGCTTTTTTTTTTTTTAATCTTTTATCCAAACATATGAAAAACAATATATTAAGATATGTACGTCAGATTGATCTTTCATAAGGCCCTGAAAGCCTTATATTCAATGGCTTTTCATACTTGAGCTGCAGTCTGGTTAAACAAATAAGTGACTTGTAATCCTTACAGAAGTCAGGCACAAAGAAAATAAAAGTTACAACACATCCGCAAGCCTGAACTCGTCTGTATGAGGCCCTGCTGTTTTTAGGCAGATTAGTTGGGGAAGATCACACAACGGAGCTAATCTCCATTTTTCACAAGACTGGAACAAGCAAATTATATTAAACAGCTGAAACTAGTTCTTTATGAGTTTCCAGTACTAACAAAATAAAGAGGATAAATATTTAAATTGAAGTTGTAAATGATGCTTGAAATTCAATAAAACGTGAGTGTATTACTGCAATTTTTACTGTAGGTCTTTGAACTGCTGTTGCGTTTCCCAGTCTCAGCAGCGAGGAAACCCCAAAACACACCAAAAGCCCAAACACAAACCGAGCCTAGAGTTTCGAGAAAACTCTTTTTCCTCAGAATTCTGAGACAAACGTATTTGTTTCTTAGGAATGCTAATGACCCCTACAACTGATACTGGATTTTGTTTCTTTATTTTTTAGATATATTGTACTGTATGTACAAAATATAGCTGGATCCTTGGCTAAAGAACCTACCAACTAGTTACATACACGATGGCATTTTCCTCATGATTATGTCATTTACTTTCCATTTGCCATCTATTGCTCCCATTGACAAGACAATGGGACAAGTGAACACATTAAGACAGGATATTTTATCTACACACGCTCACAGGCTTCTTTCTTTGTCTGCCAATAGACAAACCTGAGGAAAAAAAGAAGGGGCGGGGAAGACAGACAAACCATGGCTGCTAGGGATCAGCTGAGCAGAACGGCATCCTGCCTGTTGTGCTTTATATACTAGTCCCAACGCCTTGGGCTCATCCTGCGTTTGCCAAGTCCAGAGGCTTGCCGGGGAACGCGCACCCACGGTGCGCCCCGAATAAAGCTGCTCACGCTCTGCGGTTAACGTTTCCTAGACAACACACTAGCCACAATCACGAAAGTGCTGCATGCACACGCAGGTGAAGTTCTGGATAATCTTACCAAGGCTTCCACTGCAAAGCTGACGTCTTTGCTACCTATGAGGCTAATTTGTAATTCAGCTATTCCAATACAGTCAGAAAAATCTATGAGAATGCCCTCTGTTGGCGTGTGCGCTGTTTTCTCAGGCCTTGGAGGCACAGCATGAAGGTATCGGGTAAGCACGCACCTCCTGCAGGTGTTTTGAATATCTCATTTTCCCCTGGAGGACACGTGGCCACGTGTTTCATTACGGATGTTCTACAGGAACCTCTCCCGTGTCGCTGGCAGCAAGCGGGCATGCTTGGCGGAGCAGGCGCAGGCACGCCACGGCTGTCGCGCCCACACCAGGTAAGGCATCGCAAGGCACACGACTGCCAGCGCTGCCTCCATAACTGCATGTTGGCCTCCCCAACAAATCCAGGGCGATAGCCTGCAAGACTGTTACACCCATTCCTTTTTCACCGAGCAAAGCCAAGAGAATCTGCTTTAGCATACAGGCTGCTGCTAAGAAAAGTCCCTGAAACTGATTGAGGCACGTGACCTATTATCTAGAGGATATCTGGAAATCAAACCGAAAAACAACAGGAAAACTATCTTAGCGTCTGCCTTTTCTTCCCCTGGTGCTGCTACTCTTCTGCAACAGCGGTGCCCCCCGGGGGGTGTTGGCAGGGAACCTTGCACATTTCCCTTTTCTCTTCCTCCCTTCAGCCATTCCCAGAGCCATAAAGTTTACACCTCACACTGGAAGTCACAGCAACGTGACTGCATACAGACCAAACTTTTTTGTTGGTAACCTTGTAAGAACAAGCTGCACTATCTGCTTTGAAGCATGCACATTCCTTGATGTTTAATGACTAACCCTCTTGTTCACTCCTTCACTTGGCAGGATTATTTCTGTTTTAATATTTTGGGAGGGAAGGAATATATAATTTGAAAAGAATACAATCTTAAACTAATCATTGTTTATCCTGCTTTGTTGTATGGTGCCATCTGATCTGCTGTGCTCCCTCACGGTCCAGGACGTGTTTTAGGCCAACCTTCCTCACTGATTCTCTTTTGCTCTGTGATTCTTTTTTTGTTTATTAATTATGGTTTTGGACAGCAACAGGGTAACAGGTTTCTCTTGACTTACTTTCTCATTTATTAACAGTATAGTGCCAGGTTTTCTCCCCTGCTTATGAATACCAACTTGTAGGAGTTTTTGCCAGGCCGTTGGCAGGGCTTGTTGATGAGCACTGTATGTAGGCTTATTTCAGCATTTTATCTCTAAGTGAATGTTTATAACACCCTCTACCTGCTATTAAAATACCACGTGATCCAGGTGACAAGATCTGCCAAGGTTTGTTTCCCACATGTTCTTCCTTTAACAAATAGGGTCACAGCTCCTTTAGGCAGCCAAACGTTAAATTACATGCATAAAGCTCTGAGCACGTGACAGACACCCACAGAATAATCTGTAATATATAGCACCTGAACAGTTAATTTGATTCATAAATCAGGGAACACAAACAGCTTCCAAAAGCTCTGCAATAGATGCTTAGGCCAACTATTAGGTATAGAGTTAGGTTGTTCATGTTTAAGAATCTGAGCCTAGAGTTTTTTTTCTTTCTTCCAACAGACACTCATCATATGTTTATACGCAGAACACTGAACCTGAAAAGCCACAGTACTGATTCTAGAGAAAATTAAAAAAAAAAAAAAATGATTGTTTGGTTTGCTTTAAATTTATAAGTGACCTTGAAGAGTAGAGCTACCAACAGCAGGAGGTTTCCATTAATCTAATTACTGTTTTCATCAGGAGAAAATTATCTGGAAAGGCTGCCTCCTCTCCTTCTAGTTTTCTTACGGCAGATTGGAGGGCTATATAGCACAGAAACAAGAGGCTACTGCAAAATTTAAAGATACAGAGGTTCACTTCTGAAAAAAAGAGAAAAATACTTTGCATTTCATTTTCAAGAGAGTTTTCTGTGTGCTCTTTGTTATAAGAAAAAAAAAATCAGTGTCTTCTTCCAGTTCAATTTCATTATAAACACAGTACAACAGTATTTTATTAATGCTCCATAAGAAAAGCTGGCCTGATACACTAACTGCTTCAACTGCAGCATCTAAGCTAGCTTCCCAGAAGTTTCCCCCAGATGAGGTGCTTAAAGGGGTTCTGCAGTTGCTGGCTCACTTCCCTTGCCTTTCCATCCAACACAACCTATTCCAAGAGCAGAACATTTATACTATAGAAGAGAGGACAGTGCTGCAGTTACACTGAGGTGGGACAAGATGACAGATCTCTTTTCTTTAGATTAAATGAGCCAGTAAAGGAAAGGGTGCTAGGTGTCATCTTTCTAAGACAAGTGAAATAGGATTCCAGCTGCAAGGCTCAATTTATCTGCTGAAGTAAGCCAACAATTCCCTGCCTCCGGCCATTCATTAACTGAAGTGCAACTAGCTAGATTTATCCTAAATGATGTAATTTTTCTTTTTTCTGCTTGGCTTTCTTAGCAGCGAGATCGACGCTCAAGTGCTGTATTATAGAGGTAGCAAGAGACAGTTATTCCCTGATTCAAATGGCTCTTTTGCTTATTAACCAGGAAGGAAAAAAGACAGTTTTGAATGACAAATACTTGCAAGACCATGCTTTAGGGAGATGGAATAAGAAGATAACTGCCTTACACTACAGCCTGATTAGAAATTTTTCAGCATGAAAATATATTTATTTTGGCAAAATAAAAATATTCCCTTTTTATCGCCAAAAATTGTTCTGTAAGTTGACCTCTTTAAGCTCCGTTTCTCATATAGCAAAATCTTCTATTTCTGCAAATAAAAAGGAGGAGGGGCTCCTATCTGGGTTCCTATCTGTCGCACATATAAACAGTACTGTATGTTTTTAAAGTGATAATTGTTTCAATTTACAAGTTTAACTTGACACTATTAAACCAACATTACATTTACATTATTATCAAATTGTTAGTGTTCTAGTTTGTTTTGAAAAACTAGAAAGTTGTTATCAGTCTCTAAAGGTTGTCTATGATCCTGTCAAGAAGTGCTCTATCTTACTTAGAGAGATGAATGAGAAATACAAACTATTGCATAAACTGTAGGCCTAATTCTCTAATCATTAGCTGATTCTCAGTGAGCCTATGGCTTGCCAACCATGACTCTCAAAGTAATATGTAGTTACCCTGATAACTATATAGACGTTTGGTAAACTGCACATAAGTATAAAGGCTCTCAAAAAACAAAACATGCATATGCAGAGCCCTCCTGCCCCCAGTTATCCACATCCCAGTGCTACTACATATATGTATTTTGTTTAGTCTAGGAGTTATGGCCCAACACTTCACAATGTAAATTTTGTACTTGAGTAGCATGACAGAGTTGCTGAGACCTTTGGAATTACAATACTTTTTCTGTAAGAATGCATTACATAATATGTGTGAATATTATCTTTTAGAACAGAAGGAGCTAAGACAGTGAAGTCTTTTGTGCATGAGAAGAATACATGAATCAGACTTCAGGGTTCCCCCTTGAATTAAGGGTGTAAAACCCCCCAAATCCCAGATACTGTCAAGTAGGGATTTTAATGTGCCATTAAAGGCTCATCCCCCAATCACTCTTCCTGTCTTGCAATGACCACAACATAGAGCAATCTTTTAGCCCAATATTGCTTCCATAAACTACCCGCAACGGTTTTTAACCGCGAAACTACTCCTAATAAGAAAAGTTGTGTTTTTCCAAGTTCTTCAGTTTCAGATTGCAGATAAGCAACAGCTTTTGCATACCTGTTTCCAGGTAAGTTTTAACAGAATGAGACTATGAAAATAATAAGCCTGTAACACAAAGTAATGAAAACAAACAACCCCGCTCAATCATGATTAAAATATATATATATATTTTGTCTCCTCCAATTTTCCCTTTAGCATGCTGAACTTCTGCAATTTAGTTCTACTAGTCAAGCCCTACTAGTCTACTAGTCAATGTAATATTTTCCTTACAATTTGTTTTCTGCAGGTTGACTAAGAAGAAATAATTTATGCTTACTTCCTGAGCAATACTAGACTGTGTCCAGACCCATAGCATAACTGCGAGTGACTCCTATAGATACAGTTGCCACACAACAAATTGAGACTTTACACCCACAATATTGTAAATGTGTTTAGCACCTGCCAATTATCATAGCTACAAGAGGCTAGTTAGGGAAATATGAGGAGCAAGTATTCAATGAATGTGCAGGAACTAACTTCCTGATTCCTTAAGCAAATGAAGGGGGAAGATAGATTAGATTGAAAAAGAGGGCTTATTAAAACTGTAAGCACTGAAAACCTATTAGACAAAAGCCCATAATCCCATATTTGGTCAAGACAAAAAAGGTTAGCAACACACCAGGAAGAGTACTATTTTTAGCACTGCACCAGCAGGTTAGTGTACATATGTGAAGTTATTTTTAACATATTATTGAAACCCAAGATTTTACAGTGCTGCTGTGGTCTGCTGTAATTTGAATAGTATGAAATATTAAGATGTGCACTTTCTTGTTTCCTTAACTTTTCTTCTTTGTGCAATTATTAAAAGTTGCCTAGTCCAAGGAAGGGATGTAATCTTTTGTTTTAATTATTCAAGTTACTGTAGTTTCCCCACAACTAAAAAAAAACTCCACAGCTCCAAACCACAAAACCAATTCCTATGTTCTTCTGTTCCATGAAGACTCCATGTAAAAATTGAAAGAAAGATATGGAAATTCCAGATTGCTGAATGACTTGAACTACCCAAATTCAGGTTATGTTCCTAAATGCTCACAGCTAAGTCTGAGGGGACTACATGCATTAGAAGTTTAGGCAAATCAAAAACTATTTAAAATAAGGACTGTATTATGAATGCAGTATATTCTTCCACTTCCTCAACTTACTTTTATTAAGTTATTTTAATATAAAATATTTCAGAGAGCTTTAACCTGATTGAGAGATACAGATATTCAGCACAAAAGCTCTGTTATTGACTGGAATACCCAGATTCACTTTTCATTCTCTCATTTCCCTCTTCTGTTCCAATTTCATTCTATAGATGAAAACTCTTTCCCTGCACTTTCTGACTATTCCACCTGATTTTTTTCCCTTATTCTGCCTGCTATGTATTTTACCCTTTCCACCAAGTATTTTCTTCCCTATTTCTTTTCTATTCCTGTTTTTAAATCGGCCTTGACAGCTAGCAAATTTCCAGTTATATCCTTGACCATAAGCCCAGTTTACTGTCTCATTACAGGAAGAATGTATATTACTATTTTTTATGAGAAGGAGAGATTGATTGATTGTGTTTTTGATTCAAATCTTTACATCACACCTGGTGGTAAATATGCTCTAGGTCACCCAGCAGGTTTGGTCTGAGCTGTAAAATGACTCAGTGCAATATTCCAGTAAAGATTCTCTATACATTCTAAAGAATATTGTGTTTTATCCATCTAAGCCTGTAGTCCATTTATTGTTGAGCACAGGAAGTTTAATGGAACAAAACTGAATTTCAAATAATACATTAGTTTTCCCTCTGCTGATACTAAAGGTGAAGTCTCTACAGGAAAGACTCAAAACTTTGATTCCTGCCTCACTTCCCTGTTTAATCTTCAGAAGACTGATTTTAATACAAACTGTATGTGCAGAGGTACAAGTTGATATGCTAACTGTCGGGGGCGGTGGTGGCAAAGGGGCAATCTTGTTCTACAACCTCCGCTCACAGCCAGAAAGTACCTAGGGTCTGATCGGTGAGATACAAACCCAGTGGAAGAGGCACGTACATTTTAGATGACTCAAAGATAATTAGCTGATAGAAGAAATGAAGGGAAAGCTAATCATCTATAGGTGACACAGTGTCATCAGAAGTAAAGAAACAGCACCACGGACTCCTGACTGCAGTAAGTCTTGCCTTCCATATGCTAATTGTCCTGACTGCAGTTAAATAGGTAATCCATGTGGGTTTTCTTTTTTATTTTTACACAGAATAGTTTCAAGAGACAATACTTACTAGTAAAAACTTGAAACATCCATACTTAGATGAAAATATTTCATTTTTTGATTTTCAGAAGTCCTAAACACTGGAACTCCAGACTACACTACCTCAATTTGGGCTCAAACATTAAAGCATTCCAAAACCCTTAGAATTTGGTCATTGTTAGTTTACTGCATTCCCTGTGAACAGCCAAGATACTGTTTTAAATATTTAAAATATAATGATCTCCTCCTGACATCCATGGGAATGTTACTATTGACTTCAATTAATACAAGGTACAGAAAAAGGCCCTAGAATATGATTTGAAAGAAAAGCAAAAAAAGTTACAGAGATATTCTGAGCACCAGATTGGAATACAAATAACACGCAGATGTAAAGTTATGGGAATTGCTCCTCTCCCTGCTTCTTTGCTGGTCACCTTTAGACTGGTGCTCTTATAAAACAAAGTGTGTTAGCTCACTTAATCCTCAAGAGAATACATTCTGGAAAAGCAGTTCGCAGGGACTAACAAAACAACAGCTTAACTGATTACAAGTGACCTCTCTTTTGGCGAGGACAACAGAAATATCATGCATGACAGAGCTATTACTGGTCAATAATAAGAATTTGGCCAAATGTAAAGGCTTCTTCACACAGAAGAGACAATTCAGCAGGGGGCTGAGCCAGCAGGAATTCCACTGGGGAAAGAGGGTCCACAGAGGGCCAGACCACGGCAGAGCGTGGCCTAGCCTTTACATATCTGATACTGCCCAGCATGTGTGTTTTAATATCGTTAAATACTAAAAAGTAAAAGCTATGCAGTAAATTGGTCTTTAACAAAAGACACCTGGGGTCCTGGTACATTGTATTTCTTTGCTAAACACTTCAATATTGCAACCTAGCTTCAGAAGTGTTATGGTTTTTTAAATTATTAGGAAAATGTTAATAATCTCTCACAGATCCCTAAACATATTATAGTGCCTCTTCCAATGTTCCTTTACTTTCTGTATCTCAAAATTAAATATTCTATCAGAAAGTGTACTGAAAGAAATTCAGAGTCACTATTTTCATTAGGAAGAAAGATTTTTCTGCAGTAACAGTTTAAGTAGAAGGTGAAAAAACTGCAGCAATAGAAGCATGATCCCAAAGAAGGCCAGGACATACGTTTTCTTTATACGTTATACCGAGGAAAAAAGGGAAGAATTCATAATTAGACAAAAAAAATATATTTGCAATAGCAATTATGCATTGTCCCTAGGTAAAAATGCTACTAGGTAAAAATAGGTATTTTCAGAATCCAGCTCTAGGCTATTTTCAAACAAACGAACAATATCCCACAGTCATCCAAAGTTCAATAAATGCATTATTCCGTGCATCTGACTATCTGCTTGATTAGAATAATATAAAAAAAGTCTTAATTATGCTTTTGTTTATATTTTTTATGAAATTACAAATGGTTAATACTTTCTTATACAAACTTTCTCATACTTTTCTTCTGTAGTTTGAAACGAGCAACTCTGTTTTGTATAAACAGCTTGGAAAGCAAATACAGAAAGTAACTACATTAGGACTGTTTGCTTTTTACTGTTTGCTGTTCTGCCGCTCCCAACTTTGAACACAGAATGTTAACAGTCACACAAAAGTGGTTTCAGAACAAGTTGTAAAAAAATGCACGCAGGCGCAAAGAAATCAGTATTCACCATTTAAGGATAGTCTTTCCCTCACTTCTCCTTCAACAGTACTAAAAACATTCCTTTCAATCAGCTGAGTTCATGTACTAAGTAAATTAAAGTTACAGGAGAAGATACATCATGCATCATTGCAAGAGTCCTCTAGTGCCTATAATAAAAAGTACAGATCCAAGACACTTAGCAGGTTTTTATTTTTGTCAAAAAGCAGACAAAGGCTTTGAACAAGTGTCTTCTTTACAATATAGTTCCTGTTTCTTTGTTTTGTAGTGATATTATAATCTTTTGTCAGAAAGACTACAAATGCTTCCATGACAATGTCACTTTTGTCGACTAAGCACTATCATTTCGGTGCTAGCCAAAGGAGTATAAAGCAAGTGCTGCAGACATTCTTTCAAAAATTCAGCTATTATTTTCAGGGAAGTACAGAACTTGGATTAATTTTACATTCCTGTAAACGTACTACCTCTTTGACTATCGTTCCACTTTCAAAAGTTCAACTACAAAATAAAGTATCCGAGAAATTTTGGTGATGTTCTTGGTCAAAATATTCAGGTAAACTCTCCACAGTGGAACTCATCCAGAAAACTGATTTAGTGCAGGAACTGCTATTATACATTAGCACTCCTAAAATTCTGTTTCAGGAACATTCTGTTCCTGAAATCTTTAAACATTCATCTTCATCCAAAAAAAAAAAACAACTACACATTTTCCCATACTTATTTAATATAGAATAATGTGATCTTCAAAAAAAAGTGCCATGCTTTGAATGCCTAAGACAAGCAGAAATATGCTTATAAAAGTAAAAAAAATTAAAACGTTTCTTCAAAGAGTTGTAAATGAAAATATTGATGGCCTAAGAAATATATATTTTAAAGTGATCTAATCCCTTCCATTTACACATTATTTAGAGTGACATGCCCTTTTCTCAATCCTTTTCCAGTTCACATTAGTTCTGCGAATTGCCAGCTGGAAAACAAAAGTGAAGTGTATGCTTTGAAGTAATTTAATAAAATGAGATTTCACTTACCTAATTCTTTAGAAACTGGAGATTCAGCTGATATCTCTCCAATCTTTGCCAGGCTATCATAATATGCTCTTCCAGCCACTATCATAGCTTATGGAGGGGGAGGGGAGGGAAAGGGAAAAGGAAAGAAATTTAAAACAAAGGTTATCAAAAGAATTTTCCGTTTCCATTCATCTATGATCCCATGAAATTTTGGAGTCTGGGATGGATAATAAGGGAGAGGTATATGGCAATAAGGGAACTCTGCTATCACAGCAAGTCACTCAAGTCCCTATGCTACCTAGTAAATTCCGGAACCAGGTGACAGAAAGACAGGACACCAGAATATAGTAATAGGTTTGCAGCCTGTTCCTGAGTTCCAACTTTCAAGTATATCCAGGAGCAATCTGAATCTGTGGGTAAGTATAGTGCCAGCCATAACCCATTGGTCAGGACATAACAAAATTTCCTCAATATAGATAAGCTGTGTTGGAAAAAAGCAAAACGTAATCCCATATTTACTAGGAATCCCTAGGTCTCTGTCCCATGTTCCCAAAGTTAAAAGTCTGCTAGCCAGAAACTAAGTCTTCACTACTGAGAACTGGCTACTGTCCATGAGAAAGTGAACCTACAGTTCCAACAAGGAGACATGAAGCCCTTCAAAAATAAACCATCCTTTACTGTTCAAGTTAGATGCAACAGAGTAACTCGCATCACAAAATGATGACAAGAAGTGTGGCAGACATGATATATTGGGGAAAAAAAAAAAAAAAAAAGTAAAGCGTGAAAGGGTCAATACATCTTATAAAGCCATTCCTAGAAAATACCATTATGGATAACACTGTGCAGTTATCATAGACTGCAGTGACAAATATGATTCCTTGTCAGGGAGTGAGACCACCAGAGACAAGGAAATCCCAGGATCCTATAGGATCGACTCCGATTTTTCCACTTCAAGGAAACTTCAGGCTCCTTAAGTCTTCAAAGATTAAGTCTCTGAAATTAAGTAATCAAGTAATTAAGTCTCTGACTTAATTCAAAGATTAAGTCTCTTCAGGTTATAAACGCTTATGATAGATAACCAGATTTGGCATTCTTCTTGTAGTTTTCAACTGGTACTACTAGAGTTCCTTAGATTGTTATAAATTACATTGTTCAGCAGCTTAAGCTTTGGAAGATTTCTAGTTTCTGGGATAGATGTGAAAAATTAGCTCAGAATAGCAGTGAAAGCTGTATCCCAAGTGTTTTAAGCAATAAAACCTTAGCCAACAGGTGCATGCACCATTTAAGAAACCTGAAGGTTTCACGTTCTCAACCTGACAGTCCCTAGTGAACCCTTGAACATTTACTTTTCTTTCCAGGACAACTTTTTTTTTTTTTTGGTACCATTTTATTGTCTGTAGTTCAATTCTAGCTTTACAGGAAGCATAAAGCATTTAGTAAGTATCACTAAGGTTTCATTTATTCTCAGTTAATCATTTCCTGGTTATATCTGATTTAAACAGTGAAGCCAGTTTTGCTGGAATGAACGCAGAAACATCAAGATTCAAACTGCAGGGAGGCTAGTAGTGAGCAACAGAATACATATATAGTAGATCTGCACCACGCAGTGGTTTCCTGACACTTTCAGGGTATCTAGAACGGATCTGCATACTACAAAAATAAAGAAAGTATGAGGGGAAAAAAATGGCAAGGTTTTATTGTAAAAGGCAGTAAAAAATATTTATGAAGTCTTTATTAATTTTTTTGTTATAGTTCATTTTTTACCCCACAGTGTAATCCAAGCAGACTCTCATTGTTGACTTGAGAATATTCTTTTTTGGGGAAAACGGTGATTGCCAATTACACCATTTTAGGCCTGTATTTTATCATTTTTACTAGCAAAGGTGACATCTTTGGTTACCTAACAGCCCTCCCTGACAAGCCTGAAACAATGGCTTCCGTCTTCCAAACGGAACAAAGATTCTTTCTGAGGTTTCAGGCTCTTTTGCATTACACAAGACTCATTTCTTTAAGCTACTTCTTGCAGGTGCTTCGTATTCAAAGTTGCTGCACAGAAGAACTATAGTGGTGCTACTGCTGGAGCAGTATGCCACAGTCCCGTGAGCCAAGGGTTTATGCCAATGCATCTTTGCCTATCTAACGCTTTCTCAAGCTAGCCCCATGTCATTCTTATCTTTCAATATAGGCACACCTATGGGGGGGGGGAAGGGGAATGTGTGACCTTTTCCTGTGCTTATGAAGTTAATGATGAATTCCACCTGTAAAGTCTTTTAGGGTTACTGTGGCTGGTAAATTGTATTTCTGAAGAGAAGGAGTTTTGACCTTTTAACCTCAAAATGCATAAAGAATACACTATAAAACTTACAAAAGCTTCTGATAGATTTATGTTCTCTGTCAGCCTGTTCTGACTTGCTTGGAAAGCTGCAAAGTGTTTGACTGTTTAGCAACAGAATATTTACTCCTTGTTACAGATCTATTTACGCTGCTGAGCGTTTATGGAGAACAGCCCAAAAATGACTTTAACGTAGTTTCCCATCAGTTGCAATTAAACATTTAAATCATGTGAAATTAAACATTCATACTAGATTGCTGATGACAAATTAAATAATAATAAAAAAGAGACACAATATAATGTATCAGCAGTAAAAAATGAACAAAAACACTCTCAGAAACTGGTATGAGATCTTCCAGGTAAACACGGAAACACTTGTTATTACTTCCGGTACTACCTAAAATCTGTGAACTACATTTGCTAATAAGTCAGTTTGGGTATTACTGTGACTAAGTCAACATTTCCTTATTTTCATCTCCAGCATGCTCTGGTTTTATCTTTTTCTCAAGCCTGATCTAAAATTTGCATGAAGGGATATTTCCGTGCCTACTTGGCTATGCACTACCTCCGCAGGATCACATTTCTCAGAGTACTAGATTACGTGTAGGGTAAAGATATGCCACAGACTGGAAATAAAGTAAAGTTAGAGATTTTTACTTTGCTTTAACATGATATCCAGCAGCTCGACAGCTCTGCATAAGTGAAAAGGAGCAAGCTTTAACAGGTCCTACAATATAAGCTTTGGCAGTCTAGAGCACAGTCTCGAAAATCCATTCTTACATGAATAGTTTCTCCGAATTCAATAACGGAAGTAAGCAACCGCAGTATAAAAAGTCTGAGAGATGAGGACCTTAGATTCAAATTTATACATTCTGATTTTTGACTCCATTAGAAAGATACCGTCAGATTTAGTATGGATTAAAAAAGAAAAAAATTCTAATGCATTCCTGTAACTCTTATGCATTCAAATTGTTCTGTTTACAGGATTACTTACCTGCACTGCTACATGTGTACAGGTGAGCAGGAACAGATCTAAGAATGGGAAGTACCTTTGGAAGATACTTCCAGGAAAAAGAACACAATGTATGTAACAGTTTGCTTTTTCCATTTATATCGTGCTTCTAATATAGGTTATTTATACTTCAGTTTATTTTGCAGTAGCTCTATGTGTAACTGTTTGGGATGCAGTTTCTGCTGGACAGTGTCTGAACTCAGTCAAAATCCTGTTTCCCCTCTCATTAAAAAAAAGGGGGGGGGAGGAGATGTGCTTGTTTTTTTGTTTTTAATACACAAAAATTCAACACTGAGTTTAAGTTTATACCCAACCCTTATATATAACATGTACATTTAAATGAAAGTTAAACCTTTTTTCTAAAGTTTACATACAGAAGACTTACCGTTAACAGCTTTTTCATAGTTCTTCCCCAAGTTTATTAAATTCCTCAATCCTGGATTGAACTGTTCCATAACATTCTAGTGAACAGAAAATAGATTTGTGTTATAGTCAAGACAGTTCAACAGTGGATGAAAATCTTTGTCTGAAGGACGCTTAGGTCTAGATTTATGTTTCCTATGTTCAGCCTGTGAAACCTAGTGGACTTGGTGGGAAGAGGAAGAGGGCAAAGGATGGAAGAGAAAGAAAATTGAGCATATAAGATCAACAATTAAAAAAAAAGTTTTAGCCTAAACTTCTATTTCAGCAGGAGTTAAAGAGAAATCTGGTTGTTTATTATGTAAAAGGATGTCAAACATATGATCAGATTTTGAGGGAGAAATAAGAGTGAGAGAAATACCTTTTCTTCACTGCTAATTATTTTAGAGAAATTAGACAGTAACAAAAACTTTCTGACAACTGTTCAGGATTTGGACACTGCTAAAAAAAACTGCTGGAAAAAGGAAAAAAGAACCTGAGCAGACACTCGCCTGAGGGCAGACTTAGCGCTTCCTATTTACATGCCACAGAGGAAACCGAAAGATCACCTTTCCTAAGTTGCAGATAGCATTTAGGGAGAGTAGTTCAGACATTTTTTTAGTTTGAAAATGCTGTATTTTATTGTGTGAAGCTATAGAATTTCAGAAAGGAAAGCGAAAACTATTGGCCTCATTTAAGAGGAAGGAGAAAAAAAATCCCCTGCAGCTGCTTTGGCTGTTAAGTACCCCTGTTGGCTGGAGCAACCAGAATTTGGAATCCAGCAACCCAGAGCGCGACTGCTCTCACACCCAGCACGTTCTAGAAACTGGTGAAGCGGTAGCAATCGTGACTGGCAATTTCACAGGGCAAGAAAACAGCTAAACAGTGAACAAAAAGAAGTTTCAAGTCTTTGCAGAAAAGAGAAAATAACTTAAGCTGTGCCATATGAAAGCAAATATCAAGTTTCCCCAAGTTTAGAAGTTGTGGGGGGAAAGGGCAGGAAGAAACTTTGCCCGCTCCAAAAAGAGAAGTCACCCACAAATCTGAGCTGTCCCTGCTGCATAGGAAAGTTTCAGTTTTCCTCTTTCCAGGCAAAGACAGTAACTATATTTTTTCCAAATCAATATCGCAAAATTACTTTTACCTTATGAGCACTGAAAAAAAAAGAAAAGAAAAAAAGCAGATATGCTGATATAAATACAGCAGTTATTTACTCCCGTGAATCATGCCCTTTAAGGTGTCCTGAATACGCGTAGCATAAGTAGTGGTATTCCAACATTTTGGATGTTGGCAGTGAACTTTTGAACAACGCCTAATAGGAGTTTAATTCCTATTTGAAAGATACCCCGAGTTACTCTTGTTTGGTGGCTAGCTGGTTTCTTCAAGTAGAATTGCTATCTGAATTAGGTTTAAAGATACAGCAGCTTTGTTTAAGCTCTTCTACTTACAGAAACGTCTACAGCTGACCAAGTATTACAGAATTTGCCAGATACACTTACATGTGCCATTTAAAATTGGTAAAGCCACACTGCTCCAATCCTTCCTTTTCTCTCTTCCATACAAAATACAATTGCATATAATACCAGCTGCAAAGTCTCGGGAACACTTTGGTAGTGAAGACTTATTTATCTTAATATAAAAGCCCCATATTTCCACAGAGCAGAGCCTTAAACTTCTCTAACAAAAGTAACCATTACATTACTCTAAAAATATTAGAAACAAAGGAGGAGCATGTGGTATCTGAAGACACCAGTTTCTTGATTTTGTTACTATTTTTTATGGCACAACTTGCATCTTTCTGGGTGTTGTTCAAACTGCAGAACTTTCAAGATCGAGGAATTCAAAACAGACACTTTCTGTTTACAAGAAACAGAAGACACCAAACAAGTGAAATAATATCAGGCTTTTGTCCGTTATGCTACTAACAGAATGAAAATATTTATATTTAGTACATACACAGACCCAGAAAGAACCAGAATACCATCACATTTGTCTTATTTTCAGGCCAGGTTACTTAGCCATTGTAACATTTTATTTTAAATATAGTGCCACCATGATGACTTGTAGTTAATTTAAAAAGCAAAGAAAAGAATTAGCTTCAAATTCCACCACTACTTCAGATTTCACCAGTACTTAGCAGTCACGCTAAGTAATTATTTTTACGCAAAACTCTTAAAATATTTTCACTATTCATTTCCTTATCGCATTACATACTAGACTGGTGTCATTTAATATACTTGACCTCTGTATATAGTTTTGCTGGAACCGGATAAAATTATAAGTTCACATATGACACTGAGTGACATCCTTTAAGAACGGACTTCAGTGTGAACTTAATGTCACCCAACCCGTTAGAGTGCCGATTTTGAGAATGCATGCAATCATTCTGTTAATTGTCAAAGTATTTTTTTATTATTATTTTTTCTTTTTTAAGTTGGTCTCATGCACTACAAGGCCTCCACTACTAGCTCATCTCTCCATCTCCCTGATACCATGACAAAATATGAACCATCAGCATCTCTGTTTGGGATCAGTACAACTGCTTCGTCCAGGCAAGCCAGAAAGATTAAGGTCAAGAGTTTCCTTTTAAATCTATAAATTTAACTATTGTCAAGTCTCTGACTTTCCATTTTCTAGGTAATGGAATTGAGGAATCTGTAATCCAAGCAATTATTTTATCATTACTCTAACAGTGACAGATGATATGTCATTACACATCGGTATCACAATTCCGAGTGAACATGATACCAAAAGATATAAAAGTATTTAGGTTCTGATAGTGGTACAGCATATACAGCACAAAACTGGACAGAAAAGTAGCCCCGCTGCCTTTATTCGTACAAATTAAACACAGCTGGGACTGGTTTCTGATCTATACTATTAAACTCTTACCCATACAAACACGATCACTGCAAGCAAACTGCCTACCTACCTACCAGGGTCTTTCATCTGTGTTAACTCACAAACCACATCCAGAAATCTTTGGGGAAAGTGATTCAGTTTGGCCAACAATGCCATGGGCTATTCTAGCAACTTAACAGCACGGAGTTTCAAGCTCCCTTGCTGCCCGCCTCTTTTGCTCTCCCCACAGCTGAAGCAGTGTTACTCCGTGCCTTTGCTCAAGTGCAAAGTTGTCTCTTCCTAGTCCCATCTTTTTGTTGTTTCTTCCCAGCAGAGTGATAAAGAGGAGGTCTGCTGGCATACAGGGAGTCAATGAATCATGGGGAAAGAATGGGTGAATTAGAGGATCGTGTCAGGATATGGAGTTCAAGGACGGGGGGGAGAAGAAAGACGTGCAGAAAGTGGAGAGCATGCACATGCATGGCGGGCAAGAATCCCAGTGCTACCTTGCACTGCTGCCCCACACTGGAAATTGTATGCCCGAGAGCTAGATCCTGCTCTCCCCTCCCCAACAAGAGGTTACAAATCAAAGCCCTTACCCCTCTACACCCTTGTCACCTACCCCAAAATTTTAACGGTAACATGATAACTGCTGGTCTTGAAATTCTGATTTTTGAAATGAATATCAAAGATTCAAGTGGATTCCAGTTTCCTTGGCATCTTCCAATTCAGATTCCAAACTGTGTAAATGGTGATTGCACCTGCATCATTAACTGTTTGCATTTCAGAAGTGAATAAAACCCAGCAAGAACCTTCAAGTGCTCCCTCCTCTGAAACCAAACACCGCAGTTCTTTGCTTTCACCAGCAGACTTCATATGCATCAGGTAATCAGGTTCAGGAGATGCAGACCATGCTGTGAAAATACAGCAGGTCCACTGAAGTACAGAGCAGTCGCAGGAAGAATTCCAGTACATCTGCTCAATGTATATGTAAAACTGCTGGGAAAGATGAAGGAACAATTTATAGCTCAATGCCTTCAGTAGTTGGAAGGCATACAACTAATGGATCTTTTCTCCATCAGACCAAGGAGTCTCTGGAAGTTTTTTCAATCCCTGCACTGCCACAGCGGTTGATTGTTAGCAGAAGTGTCTGAACCTGTCTCTAGATGGGAATGCCTGAGAAATGGCAAAAACCTTAGCAGTGGAAATTCCTCTTTGGAATTTGCTTGGTTTAACACAGGCTATGCTTAGCTGATCCTCACAGCTCTGTGAAAGGCTCATCTACTTTCCTATTAAAGTTTTGTATTTGATAGACAGATACAGAACTTAATTTTGGATACCTAGAAGGTAATTATTTTATCTAACGAAATAATTTTTAGATCATTTTTCTTCTCTTCAGCAGTAGAAAGAGGCATAAAACATGTTTTTTTCCTACTGAAAACTTGATCCTCAGAGCAAACAAAAACTTGACCTGGTTTTTAGAGCTCTTTTTATAAAGTTAACCACCGTTGCCATCTTTGAAGTAGTGACATTCCAAAAGACACATTCCTAAAAGAAATATCTAGAGCACTTTTTCCAAAAAGAGAAACCGCTCAGTGGCAACTCCTTTTTCAGGATCAGATCAATTTGGTGTTGCTAAGACATGTCAGATCATTTAAAGTGATTTTTGTTTAACTTCAGAAGTTACAGGGTAAAAAAAGCTGCTCAGAAATCAATTTGCACAACTAATTATTTTCAAATGATACTTCACTACTTTACAGCTTCCCTCATTTACAGTTTGAGGAAGGGGTCATGAAAACGACTGTAGCAGAACACCAGTACAAAATGGCAAATCATACATTAAAACCAGATTTGAAAAATTCCAAAATAGCAAGGACAAAGGAGCACAGAAGAATTTCCAAGCAAGAGAACTACAAAAGCCTCAAACAGCATCAGGATCGTGTTATCTACCATATTTTACAAAGACATAGTAGTAATACTTCTGTTTCTATCCAAATATACAAGACAAAGTAAAAAAAATAAATAAATAAAGCTGAGAGATGAAGTAGCTCATGGAAGGTCACAACACCTCACCTCTACTGTGAGGAACATAACCTAGACCTCCTAATTGCCAATCTAGTGTCCTATATTCTGGTGACACACTACCTCTCACGAGCACAGTAGTTAACTAGAAGAGGACAGGAGGCACATGATTAGATCCTACAGCTCTCTATTATTTAGGATGAATGGAAATGAAGGGAAACACTTCCAAAATAGGTGCCTGGAAACATCTTTTTATGCAGAGAATTTTATAGTTGGCAGAAGTGACCTTCCATGAAGAAGCCCGAGAAATGTATTCTGGTCATTCAAGTCAATAAATCATTGTATAATCCGGCATAAGAGTTGCTATGGGCCTTTCACCACATTAAACAAATGAGAGTTAACCAGCCTGGTAGCAAGGAGCTGACTGAAGAGGAACAAGCCTGGTATTTCCACTTGTTATGTGTACATATTATCTCCTCCTCAATTCCTGACACTCATAAACACTGTTAATCTTCAAAACAAATGAGAGCCATTGTACAAATACCTTCCTGTCAATCCGCAGCTTTGCCTTTAAGTAAAAGGCACACCTCGCAGAACAATAGCTCAGCAGGTAGGAACATAGCTAAACAATGCATAGATAGACTCCCTGTAGTTTCAAGTTTACATCCTGCAGGCACTTTTACAAGAGCGGATAACAATGTATTTAGATGGAAATCTGAAATTGTAAAACTAACACAGAAAAGTAGGTCTTGATGTCTAATATTATGCGTATTATCATCACTACAGCTATTGTTAGCTAACCTTTGTGTAGTCACCGATAATTGTTACTTTTTTCGAAAAAAAAGCAAAGCTGGATTTTTCAGAAAAAGCTTTAGCATTGCTATATTATGTTTTAGAACTCACTTGAGAAGATTCAAAAAAAAAACATACAGAAAGCAAATCATAATGTTGTGTAGCACTTAAAGCATTTTGTACATTATTGCATCTTAGCTTCCTCTCCAGCTTTGGAAATCCACAACAAAGCTTTTAAAAGGCAGGATAAAGCCCTTCACACATCTGCTGTTAAGTTATCTCAGTTGTAAGTTAGCACACCAATTTTGTTTTAAAACAGGTTTAACAATGAAAAAAAAAAACAGGATGCTGGTGTTTATTCAAAAAGGCTAAATCTTATGACTAATTATTAGCTTGCTGGACACTTTTTGTTTAAGAGAAACATTATTAATACATTACCCATCAAAGTGTTTCAAATACAGACTCAGGTTTTGAACAGGTGACCCAATTTAAATAGGCATAACTCTAATTAGGTCAAAAATCAATAATCTGTGCTAAGATAAACTGGCTTTTATACACAAAAATAAATACCTCCCCCCAGCAGTTATAAATATATTTCAGTAATTCAATTCAGTCTTACTGCAGCATGTGCTAGGACCTTAGGTGAATTATAACTACCATAGATAAGTGTCCTAGTCTAATCTAATGGCAAACCTTTTTTAAAATATGGAAATATGGAGGTTAGGTTTTTAACTGATCAGCTATATTTACATTACAAAACAATTTAGCCAGTAAAATAATTCTGTGTCCCTGTTCAATCAAAAGAACACAGCACTCCATGGGATAAACTAACTTTTTTTTTTTTTTTTTTAAATTGTCTTATTTTACACTTTGGGTGACTATCAAAAGTTTTGGGTAAAATTTACTCGAATGTAGAGAAATACATTTTTACAAATCAATGCTTTTTTAGTGTTTTCTACTAACACCAGTGAATTGCAGCTTATCACACTTTGAGAGCTCCGGATACCTCAAGCCACAGGAGCAATACACGAAACACTTGCACAATCCTCAGACCACAGAGGCGGAACGACAGGTTTGTAATTCAGTATTTTCTTGCTGTGCCCCACTCCCCTTCCGTTATAGCCTATGTCACAGTTCGGTGACAAATTGACCGTTCCCTCCTATACAGCAGATAAAAATGAAATCGTAGTAGCTGTGGTGACGCACCAAGAAGTCATAGTTTTCCTGGAGTTGCAGAGTGGCATCGTTTGGGGGGGGGGGGGGAAGGAAAGGAGGTCACACCGTGGCCCTTCACGAAGTGCCACCTCACTCCGGTGAGGTGCAAGGGCAGGGCAATGTTATACCAGCGAATCTTGCAGCAGCGAGTCTTCCTTGGTGAAGCAAAGGCTGTGGCCTTCTTTAGTCATAGGCTCCCACACCCTTGGGCTGCATTGCGCACGTGCCATTCCCATCACGCATTAGAATGATTCTTCAGGCACTACGTATAGAGTAAATGTCAGTCTTGATTTTTGTGTGCACACACGCGTGTGCTTGTGGATTACGGTGTTTATTTAGTCAGTTAGCTAAAAAATGTTGAGGTATTCACTTTCCCATGTTGCTGCCCACAGAGAAGGGGAATAAGATAAAAATACAAGGTCAGTATTTAGCCACCCAGTGATGTTTGTAAGTATATTTTAAAGCTTTGCTTACTGCAGGTTGCTATGTATTTAATAAATCCAGTGGATTAGCACTATAAGGAAGTGAGAATGGAAAACAGACTAGCAAGACACTGAATTTCCTTTTCGATTATTTTCCAGCTCACCTCAAAGTTGGTGTTTTGACAAGTTGAAAGCCTGTGTTTGTTCCTGCAGTACACAGATATGTCATTATGCTACATTTAATAGGCTCGATCTGGGGAAACCATTCTTCTTTGTGGCAGGTATGGCCACAAATACCAGTATGGCCAACTAACAGTATCAGCCTGGTGTTTTAAGTGCTATATTGCTCTCATGGTACACAGGAAGAGCAGAAGTTAGGTGAACTTCATTCAGCAACGGAGAGCATGCTTGCAGCGCAGGCCAAGTCACCGCAAAAAGAGGTGTTCGTTTGTTTTAACTGAGGTAGGTGTAACTGCACTAACAGCAACCACCGAATACGCAGGCTAGTTCTCTCAGTCTTTACTTCTTAAGGGCAATTTTCAAGATTTTAGCTTTGATATAGCAATAACTTTTTTAACCAGACCCAGAATCCCTTCTCTATCTGAAGGAGCTTTCATACCCTATCCGGATAAGGTTTCAATCTGTAATGAGGGCAGGGCAGGAGGGTTTCCAGCCCTGGGAGTACTCGCTGTCTGCTGTGACATACCAGACCTCTCAGAATACCCACAGAGAAGACATTTCATCACACTGTCAACATTAACTTTGTATTACCATGCTTTTGCTGGTTGTTTCATTTGAATAAGTTACGGGGAAAAAAAAAAAACCCTAAAAACAAAAAACCACACACACACCCCAGGTAAACTTTCCCAGGAAATAAGTAATGGAAAGAAAAAAAGCCCTTCTATTTAAGAGGTTTGTCATTACTTTGAAGCCTATTTTATATTATACACGTTAAAACCATATGCAAGCATTTTTCTCCCCTCTCCTCTGCAAAACTCTGCACGGTGGCAGCCAGCAGACACAGCAGCACATTCCTTCGGTGGCACAGCCCTGGCACCACGCAGGCCACGTAACGGCCAGCTTCCTCGGCTTCTGCTCCTTGAGCCCTTATTTACAGACGGCTTTTCTGAGAAAAGCGACATTTGTGCTTGATTACGGCCTTGCCGTGAATATAACCGATAAAAGAAGCACCCCAGGCTGTTTAAGAGAAAGCTACACAGATTCTAGTGGAGGAAATTTACACTCAAGTAATCTTTTTTTTTTTTTTTTCCTTCTCCTTCTTCAGCAGTTTTGCCTGAATTTGATACCTACGTCCAAAGCGAGTAAACAGAAAAAATAAGGTGACCAATATACCAATATAACTGGGCTGCTTGAAGAAATAAAGCAGCCTGAAGCGTGTTGAAAAACTTACTGTGAAATAATAAATGTTTTTAAAGGCCTTTAAAGTATAACAACAACAAATCTTCAGAAATACGAAAACATTTGATAGTAAAAGAGTAAGATTTAGTAAACTAGAAAAAAGAACAGTCCCCTAGACAGTCTTCCCGGGGGCCCAAAGCTGCCAATGCACAGCTGCTGTAACTCCACTTGCACGTTTAAACGCATTCGCAAATTTTGCGTGCTTTTTCTAGTGCAACACACAAGACAGAGCGAAGATTGTGGCTCCAACACTGCAATCATTCCTCAGCCAAAGCTGCGTTTTTTTTAAGGCACTTTTCCTTGGTGAAGGAGGCAACGTTCAACTCGACGCGATTAGAAACAGCGCACTTTGCATGGGCACAAAGCAATAAAAATACCAAGTTTTTAATAGAAGCCGTTGAGTTTGTGGAGGGAGGAAAAAAAAAAAGGTTCCGAACAAGCGTTTGTTGCCAATACCCAAAATAACGCTCGCTCTGCGAACGAGACGTTTCAAGAAGTTTTGAAGGCTGCCCGGAGGGCCGGGGCCGCGCCGCGGAGCCGTCCAAAGCGAGAACCAGGCAGCTCCGGACGCCCCCAGCGGCCTCGCCACCGCCGGGCACCGAGGGAGGGGAACCCTGAAGCACCCCCGAGTCCGCGAAAGAGGAGGAAAAAACCGCCCGAGGGCGGCGAGGGGCGAGGCCCGCCCGAGGGAGCCGACCCGCCACCCCACACCATCCCCCCTCGGCGCGGCGGCCTCGCCCCTGAGGCGGCCGCCGCCGCCGGCCCCGCGCCCGCCAGCCGGGGCAAAGGTGGTGGTGGTGGTGGTGGCGGCGGCCGCCTCCTCCGCCTCCTCCTCCTGCGGCGGGGCGGCCACACTCACCCTGTAGGTGCTCTCCGTGAGCCTGTTCACCTCCTCGGGGTTCCGCGACATGGTGGCCCCGCAGCCGCCGAGCGGGCGGGAAGAGCTCCAGCCCGCAGGAGAGCGCCGCAGCCACCTCGCCTTCTCCCTCCGCCGCGAAGCAACTGTCAAAAACTTGTGGAACCGGCCGGGCAGCGCCGGCGGGGGGGGGGGCGGGGCCGCCTGACGCGGCGCCACTGGCTCGGCGGGCGGGGCGGCCCCGGCCCGCGCCGCCTCCACCTGCGCCGCCGCCTCCTGCGCGCCTCCCCCCCCTCCGCCCCCCCCCCCCGCTCGGGCGGCCCCGCCACCTTGCCGGGCCGCAGCTCCGGCGCGGGCCCCTCCCCGCGCAGCCGCAGGCGACGCCTCGGCCCCCTGAACGAAGACACGTCGAACGAGACAGACGAAGAATTAGTTCTGTAAGGATTAATTAATTCGAGTTGTAAGAAATTAATTCGTTTCGCCCTAACGTGACAAGCGAGGTGGGGGGGTGACCCGCTTTGCCCCTTCCCCGCCAGCGCCGCGTCAGGCAGGGCCCGGCGGTTCCCTCAGGGCCTTTCAGGCCCGGGAGCGGATTTTCGTCTCCCGAGTCGGGATCCGGGGTCCGGCCAGCGCTCCTCGCCCGGAGCCAGGCCGCCGCTGCCCGAGGTGCGAGACCGCAGACGAGGCGCTCTCCATCCATCCATCCATCCATCCGTCCGTCCGTCTGTCCACCTGCATCCACATGGCCATCGCCACGGCCTTGGGGCGTCCTTGGGTTACCTGCAGCCAGGCAAATGGGGGAGCAAATGAGATTGCAAGCTGACTTTTTCTGATTTTTTTTTTTTGTTAATATTTTCATACAAAACAGGGCCCCCCAGCCTTCTTCCTTCATGGGGACAAAAGGCTGAGGTAACCTGTAAGTTTTTGTGGAAAATCTCTCAGAGGCTGTGAAATCAAGGCACCCCAGTCGCAATGTCTTTCTGGTAATGTAATATCGGCCCTATCTTGAAAGAGCTGGTGGGAATTTCATAATCCCAGGTATGTGAAACTCAGACCCGCCTGTAGTCACTGAATGCGCGAGATGTGATGAACGTTCTTACGTGTCAGACATCCTTCTCTCGGTTGTTGTCTCCCCCTGGGTTTTTTCCCCACTTTATTGCTGCAGTAAAATCGCAGAAGGCATGCAGCAAAAACTGGACTTGGAACGGAACCCTAAACGTTGGACTCTCTTGTGGGAGAAGGTTGTTATGGACTCTCTTGTGGGAGGAGGTTGTTATCAGGTTTCGACAGTCGTTAACATTTGTTTATTCAAGTGTGTGTTGGTGTTTGTGCCTTCAGAGCTTCAATTTACCTTTTGGGGAAAAGTGAGAAGGTGGAGCATTCTCTTGAATACAGCTAAAATGCCAGGAAGAGAGGGAGTTTTATGCGATGTCACCCTCCCAAGCAAAGTCTCCTCAGACTTCTGGTATTTATTATATTAATGGCCTTTCCATAGTAATCCAATTTATAATGTTATCCTATAATTACAGTGAATTGTTTTGGGCCCAAGTCTGCAATTTTTGTTCCAAACAGTGTTTACCCGTACAGACGGTCCTTGTGAACTTGATGTGGCTGTTGGCCAGGGCATGGGATGAAGAATCAGGTTGTTTCTCCCAACGTCTTTTGTAACGTCTTAAGAGTTTTTTATAGCTTTGGAAACACATTGTGCCCAGTTACTACTGCCTTTGTGTCACCGCACACTAATAAGTCAGAGGATATCCCTCCTCCTTGCCTGGCAGGCAAATCTGAGGGAGCAGGTACCCAAAGGAAGCTGCAGAAAAAGACTTTCCCTTTCCTGACACTGCACTTCCTAAAGGAGTTGGCAGTTTTATAGCAGGATGTGTATTACTCTCTTTAGGGGTAAAGCATTTGTCTTATTTCCCCTGAAAATAAGGGAGCTCTGGGAGATCACCTAGGATTCAGCTTGTTTCTAGTTGGCATGTGAAATTCAGGCATCTTTAGGATGTTTGTCCGTGTTCCCTTATAATAAAATGGCAATGTAAGTGTTAATAAAGTATGCGTATGAGAAAGAAAGGAAAAGGATAATTTATATAGGCAGAATAGCTTTAAAATGTTCTGATACTTAATATATTCTCAAGTGCTGTGGGGAGGCTCAACATTTCAAAATATATATTTCTAAAAATCCTTTACTTTTCAAGCAGATGTGAATGTTTTAAAGGTGTACTGAACTTCATATTTTCCATTTTCTTCTTAACATTTGGCATTAGTTTCTGCAGTCTTCTTGTCTACTTTTATACAATCTTTACTCTGAGCTTTTGCATGACCTTTCCTAAGTTTTTAGAACTATAGAGTATAAAAATGAGGAAAATAAAGATTGAAATTAGCAATAAGATTGTGAAGTAGTGGGGAAAAAAGAGAAAATAAAAAGCAGTTTTTAAAGAATGGCTAAGTGGGAAATGTAGCTAGCAAGCAAGAATCCTTAATTTGGGGTAACGATTGCTTCTGTTAATTCATTTATGTGCAGGTTAAAGAAAAAATGGCCATAGGTAGTGGAGACCATGAAAATATGAAAAAATATTGACGGATGGAAAATAGCAGGACCGACCTTTCATTTAAAAATAAAAGAATTAACAGTGTTTACTTTTGATTCTTGAAATTTGCATTAGAAGTAATCATTTAGAGAGCCAATATGTGATTCAGTCATATTTTATTGAGAGAAAACACTAGTCTATATTCCACTGGAAATCATATGTTAATGTAAAAATAATCACGCAGAAAATAGTTTTCATCTTTATTTCTCTTTTCCTTTGCCTTCATAGGATTGCATTGTTTTTCCCAAATACTGAGAATATTATATGCGTACACAGCATTTGGAAACATTTTCTGTGTTTCCTTTCTGTTGATATACAAAATACCTCTAAAATACAATCTTCATAATTGGTAGTATGTTCTGTATTAGTTTACTATTGTGTTTTACTGTGTGACTAAAATGCTTGAAACTTGACATGCAAATCCAATTCTTAATTTACAAGCATCTATATGCTTGTAACTTGTATCTTGACAGTTGAGCTTATAATACAAAGACTTGCATTTTGTTCTCTTAATAGGGGCTTTCTGATCTTACACTATTTTAATATTAGTATTATGTTACTGACTTAGCTGAGATGAATCCTGATGCGTGCAAACAACATGAATTTAGAACAGGTGAGAGAGATCCCATCTGGGCAAATTACTTAAGGACACTCTTAAATTTAAACATGTGTGCAGTAGTTCTTTAGTAACATACCAGAGTGTTTTGTCTGATCAGGACAGAATACTTAATAGCTTGCAGAACTGAAACCTTACAGGATAAGTCTGTATGCCTAGATACTACCATAAATATTTATAATAAGCATACTAATGTGAAATACATTATTTTTATTCAGAATGTTCTGTTGTGTGATATTCAACAATAGCATCAACTTTTGGCTGCTGCAGTATTTCAGTACTCAGGTTTGTGCATTTTGTAATTGTTGCTTAGAGACTGTAAAGAGTATTTGCTAACTTTGCTCTAGGGAGCAGTTCAGGGCAGGATCCTGGCTGTGATCATTGATCATATGTGCTCTCTGAACTGATTGGAATTAAAGTTAACATGATTACTTTTTTTGAACCTTACTTTTAACACAGATTATTTCAATGGCCAGAGAAGATGAAGAAGGGAATTTTCTTATTCTGGTGGTGAAGGCACCCTATCATATAATTATGTCTTTTGATTTCATCTTTGTACAGTATCTCAAGCAATAACTGCCTCTCCACGATAATTTAGGTCAGAAGGAACCTAGCAGGTTAGTAGGTCACCTAGTCCGGCCCCCCATCAGAGCAGGGCTAACTTCAGCATTGGATTGCTCAGGGCTTTGTCCAGCTGAGTTTTGAAAGTCTCCAGAGTTGGAGATTTCGTAACAAGTAGCAATACTGCTCAAAGGAACAACTGTTTCAGTCCTGTTCTTCTGACAACCTATAACTCAGCAAATAAAGAAAATCCTCCATAGTGTTCTGGGAGAGATTATTGTTACATTTTATGGGGGCTTATCTTCTGAGCTATCTTTTACACACCCGAATGAGTCACCTATCCATAGTAGACCTCCTCCATGTTATAAGCAGAAGACTGTTTACATGCTTTGGTATTAGCCTGTAACACACTGCCTTTTAAGAAGACAAAACTCCTCTCCTTCCTCTCTATCTACTATTCTGCCTTACATTACACTCTCCAGATCTCAGACAGAACTATCTGCAGGCCTGTAATCATGCATAGTCTTCAGCAGACCCCCTTGAAACTGGCAGCTTAAGAGAAATCACTTGGGACTTCAGCCTTGCCTGTGAACTGGTCCTTGCGGGGGTTCAGACCTTTCCCAGGCATTAGCTAGCAAGAGCAGCTAGGCACAGGGGCTGGCATGGAGTTTCGGTCATCAGAATCTGGGCCAATACTCCTCCGTATGCTTCTGTAAAATGCAAACTGTCGGCCTGAATCCTGCGGTTGATTCCATATGGGCAAAGGTAGAATGACACAGATTTGATTGCAAAACTGCAATTTAGGGTCTAAATCAAAATAAGCACTAATATTTATTCCCAATAGAAGGCTAGTTCACCTCTGTAGCATTTAAGCTTTTGAACATTAGCATCAACAAAAACATTTCCCTGTGCAGTTGTCAGCTTTCTTGAGTTCTGTAATTGTGATAAGGAAGTGGCATTATCCACGTCTTTTGAAAAAATACATGACACAGAAATATTCCTTTGAGTAAATATATGCATTTCATTAAAATCAATTATATTTGTTACGTATAATTGTTTTCTGTAAGTGTCCTATTTGCATCTTCATGACATATACAAATTTACTTTGGAAACTATTTAAGCATTCTGTAATGACCCGTTAATGCCAGCTCGTCATTGAATCTTCAACATGTGTTTTAAACAGCTTAATATGACTGTAAGTAATTACATAAATTGTGGCTAAGCAGCAATAGCGTATGCATGGTATAGCTAGCTGTGGCCTATTTCATTCCCTGTGGTCATCAGCAGACATTTAACTCAATTAAGAAAAAAAATATGCACATAGCGCATTATTTAGTGATATCAAACAACATTTCAGAGTCAGAATAAAGTTTTCAGAGCAGGAAATTAAAGACTGTCAACTTGTTTTTCAGATTGATACAAACAAAAATATTCTTTTTTCCTGCTGTTGATCTTTTGAACAATATACCTCTAAATAAAAATTTTTGAAACATAAACTTTTTTTTTTTTGGTCCTCTGCTGACATTTTTGAGGAATTTTTCAAGTATTTTATTCCCTTCAAGCTGGCAATAGAAAAGCACAGTGAAAGTGACACAAAGTATCATTCAAAAGAAGCCTATAAAACTTTCGAAGGCTTACTGAACCTTTTGGTCTAATTCTGCTCTAGTTAGTTGAGTGGGGTTACTCCGTTTTTAAACAGGAACAAGCAAGCAGAATATCACCTTGTTCCCCACTGTCCATTGTCCTGAGCTGTTTTCAAAGCAAGTGAGCTGTAACTCAGACCCACGGGTCAATTTAACAAGATACAGAGCTCTCCAATCAAGGAAGACACTTAATCAAATGCTTAATTTAAGCATATAATTTATTCACTCAGCTTTATGGGGGAAAAATTTCAAGGAGGTGTGAAATGCTTTTTATAATCTCCCATAAGCTATTTCTTTCTCCAGGCTTTTGAAATGGAGTGATGGTTTTGTCTTTGAGGTGGGTGCTTTGGATACGTGTATTGTATGTCTTGGTTGTCTTCCTTTGCAAATTATTTTTGGCTATATAAAGTGAATTATAACCTGATTTCTTCACCATGGATATTTTTGGAGACAGTAAAGAACGTATCCAGAAATGTAAAAGAATATATAGGATGAAAGATTTTTTTTTTTTTGAATTTGCCTAGGATTAATCAAAATTAGGGTTCAAGGCAATGTAACAGGCACTACTACTAGCGCTCATGATCTTTTTCTATTGCTCATTGCAATATTTCATTCAATACTGTTATACCCGCATATTTTGTGATGGCTCATTTCTTACTGAAAGGAGTAGATGTGCTTGCTTTAATTCATATGTTGCGTCCACTAGATGGCAAGCAAGCTATACGTGAGGGAACAAAAACTTTTATAATCTTTATGCTCAAGGTTTTCTCAAAGTGTTTTATAAAGTAACAAGACAGATACCGGTAGTAAGCAAGTGGAGCAGCCTTTATATTGCTCATACACAGCCTTGGATGTTTTTTAAGAGAGTAGGTACTGTTAGGATGTTCATGTTATTAAAATCTAAATGTGCTTTGGATTTATAACTTTCCTTTGGAAGTCAGCACTAATAGCAAGCCAACATCCTGGTGAAATACTTGTTACAAACTTCTAATCCACTTAGGTTCCAGGTTTTTATGATGTGAGTCATGCCAAAAACACAGTATTTTAAATAACTACTCGCTTATTGTTCTTCCTTCTGTAATTTGTCTAATGGGGGATTAACTAACAACAGGTGTACTCTGTCCCAAATGGATAAACTGGTTTCACCTGAGGCAAAATGTGGAGTGCTGCGGCTAAATGTAGCGTAACACATTGCTGATCTTATTATTATCGCTAGAGTGCATATTAAAACCAGAGGAAGAGTTATCAATATTTATTATGGGGTAGAACATAAGGGCTGCAGTCAGGGTGTGACGCTACTGTTGTGCTAAGCAATAAACATGCACTAGATGCAAAATTGTTTTTATCAGTATTTCCAAAGAACTCAAATGTAAATTTTGGTGCTATTCTTACCTCTTCCTTTTTACCACTAGAAATGATACAAGTAGATAATAATGATAATTTGATTCTACTTAAAAAGTGACAAAAATCCTGGAACTACATTCCATAATACAAAGAGACTTGAACCCAATTAACCAAGAGCGCTTTTATGTGCTCTTACAGTAATGGACAATTAGAAAAATGTTCAGGGAAGATAGTATTAATAACAAACAATTCAAAACACCATTACATTTTTCTGGTAACTCATCATTTAGCTGTTAATGTTGTTTAGATGTTATACTTATACCAAGAGAGTAATCAATTTTTTTTTTTTTTTGGTAACAAAGAAATGATTGTTCCAAAACCATCCATAGATATTTTTGGGTTCAACCATACTGAGATTTCTTTAGATAGACTCCTTATGAGCGTGCTGTCCCAAAAAGCTGCTGAAGTAAAATATAACACTTCAGTGCCTGGCCAGTGCTTGTTCTGGACTCCGATCTGGGCAGCAGCAATCAGCAGAGTCTGCTGTGGAGACAGGCTCAACATGCACCATCATGCTGCCGTAACACTGGTGATAGGTATGGGTATAAACATCCATCACAGGCTGCATGGATTGCTCCCAGGATACCCATCCAAGCATCCATATGCTTTCGAGAAAATGTAAGGGCAACAATGGTTAACGTTCGACAACATGAATCTTGGGAGCACTCAATACTGCCTGTGACGGGTATTTATAACCATACCCATCGCAAGCATTTGTGCGGCCTGATGGTGCGTGCTGAGCCAGTCCCCGCAGCAGACTCCATGGCGGTGACAGTGTTACTGGCTCCGTTTGGGGCCTTACTTCTGGCTTGCAAACTGCCTGAGAAGGGTGATGGTTGGAGGCAGGGAGTTGTTCTGCAGAGATGAGAAGATGATGGTCAAATTAGACTGGCAAAGGCAGTGTTCTTGGAGATTGTGAAGTCTTCCTTTACTTGTACAACCAGTGGAAAAACACCTGAATCCCCTTGAAAATGGAGATGAGGATTATCCTGGTTATCTGAAAGGCAGCAGCTCCGGGGTCAAATTACTGCATTTTCAGTCACACTGGGACTGGGAAAACAGAATGCTTAGAGAAGTCAGAACGACTAGGGATGATTTTCTGCTCAATTAACTATTTTCATTGAAGTCAGTAGAGTTCCTATGGATTTGCTGAAGGAGTTTGGTCTGACATTCATCATTTCTGCTCTGCTTTCTCATTGGAAAATAAAAGTATGGGCTGTATCACAAGGAGCGATTCCAGGCCTCAAGAGAAAATGGTGCAAGATGGCTCGAATGTGCCCTGCTCTGGGCAGGTTTTCTCTGGGGCTCACTGGCTGGGTGCGCAGCGGCCAGCACTTGGTTTGGGGCCCCTCTGGGCTCCAGCCCTAGAGCTATAAGATGTAATTGTTACTTTGTTTTGTATTTTTCAGTTCAAAGTGTCTGAACTGATCCAGGGCTGTGCTGTAGCTTGCCTGAGCAGAGTCTGTGTGGAATGATAGCACAGGTATGTGTTGCGTGCCCTTGGGCATGGCATGGGGTGTGGGAGTCTGGGCTTGGGTTGCCTCAAGAGTATCAAGCTCCGCAGGAGGAGCGTACTGGGTGAACGGAGCCAAATCTGACGTGGTTGTGCACGTGTGGCCTTTAAGGCAGGTTCTTGGAATGAGTTTTTCTTGGGAAGCCCCTTGGATTTCATTTTAAAGGTAAGTTTGCACCAGAAGAGATCCTGCATGTGATCTAATGTGTGTTATGTGGATGATCAGAGAACTGGGATCTAGGAGGGAACTAAGGAGCTTACTTAGTTGTCACCCTCACCTGGCACACTAGGAGAGGAAAGCACTTGGCTTCTGAGAACGGTAAGCTGAGCCAGTGACTTCAGTGCGGTCCTAAGACATAATTCTTCCATAGTATGATGCCAGTGAGTGATCAGAGTTATATCTGATTGATATCAGGTAGGAATTGTTTTGTATTGTGTTACAGTTGAACATCACCATTGCTTGGTTATACTGCCACCAAGGAAGAAGCACTTTGCAGTTTCTTTTATCCTTTTCACATAAAGACTACAGTTTCAGCCCCAGGGACTCCTAGGAATTTTTTAGAGCTAACTGTGTATCCTGGAGCCAGAGGACCTTGAATCTGACTGCAGGAGATAAACGGAATTAGTTTTATGCTGCTTTTTACTGCCACTCCAGCCTAAAATTCACTGAAGTGAATATGAAAATTCTCATTAACTTCAGTCATCTCTAAATGGATGATATGTTAAATTTTGAAGCTCTTCTGTATATGGAAAGCCTGTACAATGCTGCTTGTCCAAACTAGGAAAGAAGGCATGGAGTAGACCTCCTTTTGACCAATCTTGTTTTATGAAGCTCATGGCTATTTGTTAAATTTAGGACAAAATTTTAGTTTAACTAGAATCAATGAGAGTTTTCAATTTATGTCATTCTATTCCTTTGTGATCATCTTTCATTTTTACTCTTTTGATTTGTGTTAAGTTTGGAGTAATATGGAGTTTGTAAAGAGAAAACAGTTCTCCAGAAACTCCTAAATATTAAGCAGAAAGCATCTGTGAAACATACTTTGGTACTATTTCTTCCTTCTTTCTCTCTGAAATGTCAGCAGATAGCTATTGAACACGTCACATTTTTATTGCCTGCTGTACATCAGTCAGTTGATTGTGCTGTGTATAAGATGGAATTTCTTTGTAAAGTCTTTTTGCATGAGTATCAAGGAATATACATATTTTCCAGTTGAGGTCTTATGTAAAGTTTTCTCTCTGCCTACATTGTTACTATTGTAATACTGCCTAGCAACTAAAGTAAATCAGAAAAACCCCCGGAGACCCAACCCCCCTTTTTACAGTAGAGAGAAAGGCCTAAGCTGCAAAATTCAGATTTCAATTTATACTTGAAATTTCCAGAGGTTCATGGGTCTGATATTAGTTTTATACGTTAAGCATGAAAAGTCATGAAAGTGACCTAGTTCTCCTTTTGCGTGTTTTGTATACAGCATTTACAGACCGAGACGCAAGAATGAAACAGAAGTGTTACCATACATAGTAATGAACATAAAAAAGGCAATTCTGATTGTTCCCTTTCTGGGAAGACCCGGAGAAGATGGCATGTTTTGCTAGGAATTTATTCTGGATCAGTGTACTAAGTCCCTTTCCTCCACCGGTTTACAGAACAGATGGTTACTCTATCTCATAAAATTTCTGAATTCTTCAAAATCCACACTGATCTGTAAGGAAGTGGGGATACATCTTTTCTACAAGAAGTCCCATACCTCTGGTCCTTTTCAGGTCTCTACTTTATATCTAAATGGGAAATAATGCTCTTTTGTTGATTTTTCTGGCAACTTTTCTCCTAAGGGATGAGATGGTATGCAAAATTAATATTGCTAATGAAAATATCAATGCAATTAGTATTACTTGAAGACTGCAGGAGAATTGGACATGGAGAGTGTCTACACTCTCTTTTCTCGAGCTTTATTATACAAGCCCATAGCCTTTCATCAGCAGCACTACTTTACTGTGAGATCTTTACCTCATTCTGAGGAATGTGATTGGTTTAGGTCTACCTACCTCCTATAGATTGCTTTTTAGGCAAAAAAGGATATTGTAAATGATAAAGGTGAGATAAGAGCTATAACAGTCAGTGCAAAAATGGCAACATTACAAAGACTGGGTAAGGGAAGGGCTGAAATTTGTGTTTGTGTTGGTTGCCTATGTGTTCATAAAGGAGTGATGGTTATGAAAAAAATAAAAGCATCCTTGACAATCAAGGACCTAAATCTGTACTCAGAGCAAACAAAAAATGTGAAAGGTGGTCAGCATATTAGTGAATGCACAGGGAGATTTTGAACACCTTGATTAGTAGCAGCAGTACAAACAAGTACTGGAATAATTACAGGTAAGAAGGGGCAAAAAAAATAATTTATATTGATGTTTTTTCTGTGTCGGGAATTGTCCAAGACTTGGAACTATGGCAACTGCCTAGCATCAAGTCAGGAATTACATCAGAATGACCGAGTCAAATGGGCCGTTTGATCGGGAATTTAAAACCATGCACTGCCTGCGTTGAAACCTGGTTAAAACCACGCACTGCCACTTTTCAGAGACATGAATGTTTTGTTATGGTGATTCATTAACTAGCAGCTGGATATTTTTCTGAAAACATTCAGAAATATTCAGATTGCCGAGTGCAGCCAACAGTTTGTGCTGTTTGGATAATGTTAATGGGTTAATGTTAAAATGTGTAATATTTTGTTAGCTCTTTCCAGTCTTTTCTCCAGCAGCAGCACAGAGTAGTCGAAAAGACGGACAAAGTGACGAGCTAGCTCCGCTTGCACAGGAGGATTCCCTAGATAGCAGGCAGCTTGCATCATGACTGCAAACTTTTCTCCAAGGCCCAATGTGGGGAAATTCCTGAGCAAAATGAGAGCAGGAAAGTTTGTTTCTGCTTCTGCGTTAGTCCTAGCTGTCAGCACAGTCCACCAAGGCAGTGGGTAGCAGCACAAGAACTGGAGCAGCGCTGTAGCTTGAATTCTGTTTGATGTTAACACTGCTCTGACTCACGCTGTGATCTACATTTTACCATAGCTGCCATAAAGTTTGAGGGCTGAAGAGGGAGCTTCCTGGCTGGCACCCAGCCCCTTGGATCAGGAGCAGCTTGATACACTTTAGATTTTGAAGCTCCTTTTTTCTTTGGCAGTTTTGAGTCTGTGTCTTGTTTGATTTCTTTAATTTGCAAATTCTTATCCTGCCTCCAGCTACTATTTCCCAATATAAGAAAATGATAATATTGTATAAAAGCAAACACACCCACACAGACTAACAGAAAACCCATTCCCTGTTTTCAGATCTCTAATATTATTATGCTCCCTTTCTCCATGCCTTTTCTGCTTCTTTTGTGTCTTTTTCCCGTCTCCATTTCTCTCTATACTCATTGATTACAGATGTAATATTCCTCATATCACATTCGGAGCGATAAAAATAGGCTGCAGTGTGGAAAATATTTTAAAGAGAGGGGCTACTTTAGTTGACCTAGTAAGGTTAAGTATCGGAAATGAGAGTAGTAACACATGAATTTATTTATCTGCAGGGAATTATTAGAGAAGTTTCTTGTTTATGTCATTTCACTCTTTTTACTGATTCATTGTCACCTGTTTTCTGAGACTGTAGTGACCATGTAGAAACATAAATAACTCAAATAACTAATGACCTAAATAACTCAAATTCATTAGAGCATGATTGACATGAGATACATATTAAATGAGTATGAAGCATGGATCTATAGCTCTATTTTTTTCATAAAGGTATGAAAATCTAAGCTATGTTTTTTATTAGCTGTAAGTTAAGGCAACTGGGTCTCCAGGATGCTTTGTATACCTGCTGTACATGCAGTGATGTGAAATACGCCTGAAGCAGCATCCTTCCCGCTACTTCCTCTTGTTTTTATTTGTTTAACTCAGGCTCTTGGGTATCTGATTCTATCTTGATGCCTGAAGATTTATTCATGTAACTCCCCATGCCTCAGCATGATACTATACTATTTATTCTCTAGAGAAAATAATTAAATGAATTACTAAAGCATAAAATGCTTGAGTTAAAATGCTTAAATATTCCATTTGATGCCGTTATATATAGCTTAATGTAATTTTTATCAGACAAAAATAAGAGTGCGGTATCCTCTTAGTCAGAATGCTTTGTGCAGTATCCTCTTAGTCAGAATGCTTTGGCTTTCATCTCCATTAAGTGGAATAATTAACAATTGATTCCAGTTTTGTCAGGGGTGCTGCGATAAATTCTTAAACAAGCTCATATTGTGAAAAAGGTCTTATTTGTGTATAAATTAATAGTCAGAGGTCAGTGCAATAGTGTTATTACTATATATAGATGCAGACTTCTAGATTGCAATTACAAGTACTGTGCTATCTTAGGAGGTTTCTAAAATATGACAGGAACTTAGTCTACTGACTGACTGAATAGGAGACATCGCTCCTGGGAAAGGCATGTTAGTCCAGGTTACGTACAGCTATTGCAAAGGAAGTGAATACAACCAGTGGTGAAGCAGGTAGCAGAATTCGTTCTTTCTTTGAGGGAACAAGCATGAAAATGCAGTTTCCGAAGAGCTGCATGTGACACTCAGCAGCTAGTGGATATTCATAAAGTTCCCAATGTCTCAGCCAAGAAAGCTATCAAGTAAGGGCCAGTGGTATGATAGCTAGATGCTGCTGATAGCCAGAACAGTTGATTTTTTTTTTTCTGATTTTTTTTCTAGAAAGTCTAATTAATTGAAATTGAACTTTTTCATGAGAGATGGTTTAATTTTTGAAAAAAAATCCTTTTTTAAATCCTGAGTTTGTTTAAATGTCACTTATAAAAATGAAAACATCTTCTCAGTTTAGATTTTTCCATGTTTAAAAGAAGATCAAAATCTGAAATAAATCTTTTGAAGCACCCATCAACATTTTTTTGCTGGAGAGTTTGGAACAGAACTTTCCTGGGTTTTTTTGCCTTAATTCACTATGGAAGCAGGTATCTTAAGGCCCAAACTTTGTATTGGAAATGCAGCTGAAACTCCCCTTTGTATTACAGCTGTAATATTAATTAAATATATATTAAAATAAGCTGTTACTGAACACAAAATTGACTTCAAGGACCTCATCCTAATACTTATCTATCTTCATGTGACTGTCCCTGTTTCCTGCTAAATCATTTTCTTTATGTATTTAGACATTTATACAACGGCTCTATTGTACTGGAACTTGAGCACTGTCCACTTATGAGAGAGGGACACAAAGAAAAAGGGAGAGATTTTTTTTTTTTTTCCCAGAAGAATGGTACGTGTATAGATTTCATAGTCCAGATGCCCTCTTCCCTCATTGCATTCATTCGGCACTAATGGTTTAGTTCAGTTCTTCCTAATGTCATGAACTGAAACAGTATCTAAGTGCAAAATTCATCTTTTCGAATTAACTTTCCTTTTTGGGCATGCTAAGAAAGTCCAACTTATAATGGCTCTGTTTGTTTCTAATGCTTACTGGGAAGGCAGAGAGATCATCAAAGCTTGCCGATCCATTGGCAGCAGCCCACTGCTGTGGTGGTCATAGAGCCCTGTATACTTTATGAATAAAATGTAGTGAACTTAACAATGTTGGCATTTACTCCAGCAACTTCCGTGTTTATGCTTTGACTTGGAAAGGAAAGTGATAAATAGATTAAGCTATAGCATATTGTTGATTCACACTTCCTCTTGTGCCTGGTGTCCATGTAACACTGATTTTGAGCAGATTCTGCACGCGTCAGCTTCCCAGCTAGAATCAATTTAGCAGATCTACACAAAGTGCGAGAAACTAATACGTTTTGTTCATCTTTAAAGTAGCTTTTGCGTCATTCTGTCCATCCCCCTCCCAAATACTTTTCTCACATTGACGCAAATGATGGACTTTAGGTCGGAGAAATCTAGCGCTAACTAATGTTTCTGGTCATGGAGAGACATGCAAACGTAAGAAGAAAATTGATATGCCAGTGATCTAAAATGTGGACGTTCGTTAGGGATGTATTACTGAGGTATCTTTCATCTGAGTATAAAGGGGGACCTTTAATTTAATCTAAACCAAAATGGATAGGCCTTTTGGCACCAGGAAGTGCAGTTTAAAACTAGTATACAACTTCAATGTTTGTGTAAACTTGAATGTTATTTGTGTAAAATAAAAGAGATGGGCTAGTATTTTTGGAATAGAAATTGAAAACATATTTTGGTGCTTGTAAGACTATTACAGTAGAACAAAATACATTTTGATAAGATAATGTATTTTCTATTGTTTGCCCAAGCTGACAGTTGCTCAGCTACTTACATTAGGAGGCCCCTAATCTCTGCTCCCGCTTACTCTTTTGCAATGCTTACGTTAGTGTTTTTCTGCTCATATAGTGAAGTCCACATGCATGGGATCAAGTATGAAGTCAGAGGCAAATCTGAGATTGAAATTTTTTCCCCCTCTGGTTGTATTTCTCTTCAGGAAAGAGAAATGCTTTCAGAGAAGAAAGCATAATATGTTTCTAGCGCGAAAGCCAATTGATAGCAGTCACGATGACAGTAAGATCAGAAGGACAGTCTCATACTGTATCCAGCTTTCACCAGTCCTTGCCAATGAGCTGATCTTTGTTGTCAGCTACTCAAGCTGGTATGTGAGTAGCTGTGCTGTTGTGGCAAGGACACGCATATAATACGACTCTAGTCGTGGTTTCCTGGAGACTTTCTTCAGGGTGCTATTTTGTCTTGCTGTTTTGTCCAGGATTTGGAATTTTGTCTGTTGTACTCTCTCACTCCTGGAAATTCACACCTTCACAGTGTTGTGACAGGAGTGTGGGAGAAAGGGGCTCAGGCTTTGTACCCTGATATGAGATCACATACACTGTCACCTGCCTCCATCTCTTGTTCTTGTTTTTCATTCTCTTTACGCATATTTGCACTTAACTTTATAGTAGGGTATAAGTATATATACATGTGTAAATATTGGTAGGATATAGACTAAAATGTGTAGGTGGCATTTGAGGGTGAGCTAGCATCTTTTATAGTGTGAAAAAATAACAGTGAATATGTACTGGGTAGTTTGTTTCTAGGAAATGGTGTATTCAGAGGGTCTGAATTTCACCCGAGTCTTGGTGCTTGCTCTTTCCTACTGGCTGGCGCAAGGTGGCTCAAGGTGGCTTCTCTTCGGAGCTTCTCCTGGGCTCTGCATTGCTTTTCGGAAGTGTCTGGGCACAGGTGGCACTTAAACTCCCTGAATATACTTACTTATAATAATATCTTATCTTTAATTTCTTCAGGAACTGCTGCTCCTTTTTCCTGCACTATTCTTCATCAGCGTATTTAACCTCTTTGCATGCTTTGCACAGCTGTTCTGTGAATAGCCTTCTACATGGTGTAAATTCAGTTGATTTGGTTTGGGAAGAACTTTGCAAAATGAAGCTGTAAATTATTGGGAAGTGTTTAAATTGAGAACAGTCTTGCAAGTCTCCCTTGGGGTTTTAAGTCTGATTAACTTACAGAATTGAAATAGGTTTTTCAATATATATTCAAATCATATTCATTGTTATTTTCTTTACTATAGCTTTTTAAGAACTCCAAGGGGAACATCTCTCTATAGACATATGTCTTCTTTACAGTAAGCTCAAGCATCACCTTTGACCATGAGTATTTTCAAAGGGAGGAGAACAGGGGAGGCAGATAAGTGTGATTTCAGTTCCCATTTAAAAGACATCTATTGAAGTGTGCCATACTTCACAAACATCCTTAACTTTGAAGAACTCTGCCCTTCAAATGATGTGAAGTCTAAGTATGGCATTTATTTTGAATGCGTCATAGAATGCCAGGTAGTGCTTTTCAGTTATTCAGGAGGATCATGTAAGATCCAAAAAAGATTCTAAGCTGACTAAATTCACCTCCAGCGTGGGCTCTCCTCTCTAAAATTGTGATCTTGGAAGTTATGAGGGCCAAACTTTAGGACACCTGAAGTTGCAGTTCTTTTGGTCAGAAGTGTACCGCTATGCATGAGAACTATTTGAGGCTCATTATAACTGAGTGTAAGCGTGGGATGAACTAGGTCGTAATATTCTAGTGATCGTGAAGTCAGCTGTGAGTAGAGAGCCTTTGAAGCCAGACCCTAGTCCTAGAGCTACTTCTATATTTTATCTAGTTATCTAGTTGCTTACTCTGTAACATTTTTTACTTGAAATACAAAAACAGTGGATGCTCTAGTTGAATATAATCATGTTTTCTCATGAGAAATGGGAGCTGTATCTTTGAGTTACTTCAGCTTGAAGCAGGACTTGAACCTGGATCTGTTGTATGTTGGGTAAGAGCTGTAATCGCAAAACCAGGGCAGTGAGCTGTTTTTGTTGTTATTGTTGAAAGTAGGATTTAGGAGACAGTTCTAAGTTAATGGAGGTTCATTGAAAATATGAGAGAAGTACCTGAGTATCTATAACCTCTCTACCCCTTTTCATTAATCCGTGTGGTGTGATGTTCCTGTTATAAGTATGGTTGCAACTGTAGTGTTTCCAAGCCCTCTTATTCAGACAGGGTTTGCACCTATCCTTACCTATCCCAATTTTTTTGTTCTAGACAACTGTTTCACGTGTTGACTTTAGGCATCTCTATCCTTAGTGTACTGCTGTTCTGCATGCGATTTGGAGGGATCTTGTTTTCCCTATGCTTTGTATAGAGGACTTAGATATCAGTGCACTGACACCTGAAATTGCTATTCTGCTTAACTGTTATGTTTCAGAGTCTGTTATCGCATCCTTTCTCCGTTATGGTAGTGGAACAGGATCTTAAACATCTTTTATATTTTCTACTGAGTCAATCCTAGAATAATTTGTATAGCTTCTGTCATCGTTGTCTCGAGGAAACGTTCCCTAACAGGCTTTTATAGTGTTTAAACAGGCTTTTATAGTGTTTAAAGCCTTTGCCAAGCTGATGCGTTTTCAGTGCTGACCAGCATGTGTAGGCATCTATCCTGTGTTGCAGAAGAGTATTGTCTATGCTGCAGGGCACATTGTTTTCTAGGAAGACAGTGTTTTGTCTTACCATACTTATTTGCAGTTTCATTTAAAAGTTTTTAAAAGTAGTACTTTAGTGTGATTTGTAACAGTAATCTGGGATTTGTTTGACAACAGTTTTGTATTTCAGCTAATGACAGTTGCCACATCAACAGAAACCTTGAGAGGCAGGTAATACAGTTGTTCTCTGAGCCAGCGCTGTTATTACTGCTGATGAGAGTCAGATACTGTAGTTCATTACAAGTCTGCATTTCAGGTAAAAAATTGTTATTCTGTCTCATTGGAATTTGTAGTATAGCTTTGTTCCTGATCCATTTATTTGTATTAATTTAGAAAAACTCTGATATCACCAATGGAGATGGTAAAGTAATTATTTACCATCCTGTAGCATCTTTTAGGAACAAACGTAGATATTTGCAATGAAAACCTTTTTTAAGGTGTTTCAAAGCTCTGTGAAGATAGGAAATTTTAAGCTTATTTTAGACAACTTGCATGACTCATACAAAGTTTAGTGCAAAGTCAGGAACAGGAAAAAGGAACTTGTAAGTCCTGAGTCTTTTACAATTTGTTCTAATTATGTGGAATTGTCTCCTGAGCTTAATAATGGTAAAAGTTTTATAGTAATTTAATTCACAAAAGAAACTCTTTTTATTAATATGTGTAGATTAGAAGAAACTGCATATATTTTGGGTTGCTATCCTTCTCTACTAATGTGATTTTTTTTCTTTATTATCCTGCAGTACTTTTTGCTTTCATCAAGCCATCTAAAGTCTAACAGAATAAAACAGCATTTTGCATATGGTATTACGCACAGCTTGCCTCTGAATTGCGAATAGTTTTATCCTTCTCAAGCAGATAGTTTCTAAACAAAATTTTTTCAAGGCTCTGCAAATGAATAGTTATTCTTCATATTTAAAGCTCTGTGGCAGCATTATTGTGTTGTTGAAGTGTTAACGAACAATCACAGTAATAGCTATGCTAGTGATAGACTTTTTGAAGCTTTTTTTTATAGTGTGGACCGAAGTTGTGTTTTAGGTAAGGAACATTTGTCGTTTATATGAAAACTTTAAGATACGTTAAGTAAAAATGGCAGTAGAAGGCCCAGTCCATTCTGATTGTGTAGTTTTAGAGTAACTCCACAGGTTTTAGTTGTTTCACAAGTGTGCCCCGTAGCTGTATTTAAGTTTGTCTCTGTTTCAGGAGTAGTTAGCAGGGCCCAAACTCAGTCATGATATGGAGAGTGTTTTGTGTCAAGTCATAGAAAGTATGGTAGAAGCATGTTAAAGAGGAGAATAAAGATGTTCAAAACATTACAGAAATATGAAGTGACATTTTATTCATTTGTTGTGACCCAAGAGGATAGTGTTTCCTTTGCTGAAACTGAAAAAAGAGAAAGGAGGGAAAAAGCAAATAAATTAGTCTTCAAAATTATAGTAAATTTGTGGTGGAAGTTCCAGTAGAAATTTTACAGAAGTTCTCGGAATAACAGAAATAGCAAGACCATAACTTACTATTACAAATTGTGCCTGTGCCAGAGATTGAACAGTACTCAGGTTTGTAATCATCTTTTAAAAAGTGAACAATTCATATTAGATAAATATGAAGAACCTCAGTTCAGAGCCAGGAAAGCTCTTGAGAAGACCATAAAAGATAACAAAAATCTCTTTATATATCTATATCTACACACACACATACACACACACGTATGTATAGAGATGTATATATGAGTGATAATTATATAATTCAAAGGGCAGATCGACATAGCTTCTATAAAATTAAATTATGTCTTTTCAACTGCTGCAAATTCTTGAAGGATTTAATGGAACACAGAATTAAAGAACTGAGAACCATAAGATATTTAGACATTGGAAGGGCTTTTGCTAAAATAAGTCATGCAAAATTATTTAAAAAATTGAGAACTGCTAAGGCAGAGGGAAAGTTCTATCCGTCATGCAAAATGCAGGAAGAGGTAGGAAACATAAAAAGCTAATTCTCTGGCTGAGAAGGATTAGAAAGAAGTCAGATAGTGGGATTATTTGGGGCTTTGTACACCAACTGATACATCACTATGTTATCTGTCTAGAGCAAGGGTGAAAAGCAGGATGTCAATAGTTGCTGATGACATAAAATTGTATTTAAATTAGGCAATATTACAGAAGATTGCTACGGGCTCCAGGAGAATGTAATAAAACTTAGTAATAAGATGTCAAATTAAATTCAATTTAGACGAGTGTATGGGAATTAAAATATAAATCACTTCGGCATGCTCAGTTCTAAATTAGTCCTTAAGAAACGTGCACGATCATATATTGGTTTATTCAAGAAACAATGTTGTGATTATGTAACTAAGGATTATAGTAAAAAAATACAGTAAAGGAGAAGAGAGATTTTAAAATTGTATTTTCTGTATTCTTATACTACTTGATTGTTGATCATTAATAATGCTGATTCTATAAAGTCTTCCAAGTGGGTGAGGCCCTGTCAGGCTTATGTGGCTCAAACCACAGAATTCCCTTCACAGTGGGCAGCTTGGCAAGCTGGTATCTGGCTTACAGATTTAAAAGTAAATGTTCAGATGTGAATGTAAATTTTTCACCTTTTTTCACTAAGAAAGAAAAAAAAAAATCCCAACTGCACTGAAGTCACAGCGTTTCCAGAACTCGCTCTTCCCACGCCAGACCTATGAGATCTGGGGAGGTGTCTCCTTTCGGACGTGGGCTCAACGCTGTGGCTCCTGAGAGGACAGTGTGGTGTTAGACGTTACAGCCTGCACACTTTCAAAGCCGGAGAGAAAATGTATTACCTCCCTGGTAAAAGCTTTAAATGCACAGCTTGTCGTAATCTTTGAATTAGAAAAATGCATTTGTGTTGAAAGTGATCTTGGAAAATGTTTTCTGTGATGCTAACTTGCTACAGTAATAGACTGCTTCATAGTTGCCCAAATCAACAAAATTTACTTCCACAAAGTCACAAAAAATAATAAATATTGTTGATATAGAAGAAAAAGCAAATATCTACTCTTCTCAAAGAGATGAGGAGAGTTGGGAACCTTTGAAGGATAGTCCAGCTTACCTACACGTGGAGCATGGAGGTGTCTGGCGCTAGCTAACATGAGATACGTGAGGGTTACTGACTTCTCCTAGGAGGTGGGGCATGTGTATGTACCTGGTTCTTCTGTCCACCCAGCATCTACCTTCTGGGGAGTGAGGGGCTACTTAACACTAACCTTTTTGAAAGATAGCAGTGCCACGTACCTTTGGTTCTGGAGTTGCCGGTTCAGACATCTTATCGAGGAAAAGCGGACTGGGATTCAGTTCCCTTGTCAGCTCTGCAGCTTCAGATCAGGGATATCCTCATCGCCGGCTGTGGGCCGAGCAGCGGGGATTGTCCTCCCCAGTCCTCTTGAACCAAGGCCACTGTGAAGTCAGAAAAATGGGAGTCCAGAAGGAAAGGGTGAATAGCAATGCCTTATTCTGTAATCTGTTTGTTAGGGTAGTTATCTGGAAAGAGAGTCCTTGAACTGAGGACTGTTTATGCACTCGGTAATATGGAGTCATTTGTCAGAAAGTGGGAATAATCTTGAGATCTGGGAATGCAACCAATGTCTTTCCCTCCTAGGACTCCTACTGAATTGGCTTCTGCAGGGATTTAGGCAGAGTGTCAGCAGCTTTCCACATCATTTCTGAATCCCAATTAGCTAGGAGCAGGCTCCAAAATGCTGCTGAACCTGCCTTGAGTTTTGGTGTTCAAAACAGGGGTGTTGATCGAGTATAAATGCTTATATTTTTAGGTGTTCTTGGAGAACAGCTTTCTGAATGGTCTTGGATTTAATCAAGTTTGAGGAGGCTATTTTCATAAATATCTGAAAGCTTCAAAATGTCAAAAAGTTGCATGAGCAGAAAATAACCTTATAAATACACTGTAATACTGTAAGCATCATTTTTCACTTCCTTTCACTGAAAAGATGGCTGAATTCATATCTCTGAATGTTTAGAAGTTACAGCTCTAAACTGAAACCGAGAATGGGAAATTGCACCCCAAGGGATGAAAACTAGTATTTTTCAACCTTATTTATTCTACTGCTTCCCTAAAAGTGCAGGAAATTCTGCTGCAGGTGATAAATGCAGTATAGCCTGCAAGTTTCAGAAGCCTGTGTGTTATAATGAAAATTCTGACATAACCTAACAATTGTAGCGGCTGTCAGGCAACTGCAGTAAGAGTGCTTGTAACTAAATCAGTTGCAGATTTGACCCTGTCTTTTATGGGTTTTCGACTAGTATGTGGTATAGCTTCTCTGGAGAATGAAGGCAAATCCAATTTAAAATGGCTACATGATCTTGTCGGTGGAATGATATTATCTTTAAAAAAAAAACAGTATAAATATTTAGATAGCTTTGTGCTTACTCATTTGTGGTACCTGTTGCTGCTTGCTGCATAAGGTATTTATATAAATAAGAAAGTGTTTTTAAGTGAGTTAAAAGATAAATTTGACTGGACTATGACGTCACTTCAGATTTCACAAGGAAATCTTGATATTGTATATGTATGTAGGCGGTTATATGTGGTTATTTGCCATTTGGCTCTTTCCAGCTTTTTAAAATATCTTTAAATGGGGGCGAAAGTTGTAGAATTAGAAACTGTACCACAGCCAAACATAAATAATGAAATGATATAGCCTTGTTAAAAAAAATACCAGACAGTTGCTTATGTATTCCCTTTGATTTCTCATTTGCAGTTGCAGGGATATAGATCTCTTCTAGGTTGTTCCCTACCTGTCATTTATTTATATGAAAATAATTCATCGTAAGTCTAAAAACTGCAAAGCGTGGACACTCTTGATATTATTGCCCCTTTTTCATTACATTCTTTCATATTCAATAAGTAGAATCTAGTAATATCAAACACAGGCTATAAAAATAATGCAGGGCTGATACCATAGTGACAGTAGGGGGGGAAAAAAGGCATGATAAAAGAAATTAAAGGACCATTAGTTTAGGAATTGGAGCATTAGTTCCGGAATTAATGATATTTAATCTGAAGTGGTTTACATAGTACAGAAATTAAATTTTTGATTCTTCTGAGGTCTTTGAAGATATTTCTATCCAAGAAAACTGTGTATACTATACTGCCAATGAAAAAGAGTGATTTCAAAAAGTATTTTTTTGTGGAATCTTTGACTCTAAGATTCCAGGGCAGGAAGGGCTTTCCAAATTGTAGGTAGAGTGGGAAGAAGCTAATGCTGCTGACCTGATTCATCAACAGACAACGTAAGAGAGCAGAGAAAATCAATAAAAATAACGGTACTTTTAAACATTATCTTACAGAAGCAACAGCTCCAAGATGGAGGATCAGATTTTGATGTTTCTACAATGAAAGGAGTAATGACCTATTGGAAAAAAAAAAAAAAACCCTAATGCAAAATCATACATTCAGAAGGAAAATTCTAAACATTTGGAGAAATCTAGCTGAGGAGAAATTCTAGTCTGTGTTTGCGAAATCTAGGACAGGAGCTATAACTCTTTTCTGGCAGTAAGCAAAGAATTCAACTGCTAGCTCAGTTTTTCCATTTGATGCACTATTATTTGGATAATAGGTACTGCATCTTCTGGTAGTTTTTGTTCTCAAAACACTAATGCAAGTTCCAGTTATAATACTGCCAGTCTCAGGCTTTCTGAAGCAAGAGAGGCCTCCCAAAATTATAGGAATCACTTAGAGTAAAAATGAGATTTTAAAATTGCGTGGGGTTATTTTATTTTGGATTTTTAAACTGAAGCTCACAAAAGAGATTAGTAACAATGCTAAGATGGGAGAGCAAGTTGAATTTTACTTCTGGACTCTTACGAGAAGGATAAGCGTTTAGGACTACTTTATTTTTAGAAATTGCAGAGTTTGGATTTAAATCTGGGAGAAAGGTTTCTCAGAGTCAGTATCAGGTTCAGACTCATCTGTGGATGTGAGAAACATTTTTCAGAGTCTGAAGCTATGCATGCTGTAGGGGTATGTATAGTTGCAATTCCAAATGGAACATGGAATATGTGACAATTTTTGTAGAAACTCTTTTCATGGATTTTATCTGTTGATGTACTCAGTACATGTGATCCTATATGTTTTAAGCAATAGGCTATATTTCATATAAGCATAAGAGATTAGTTAAACTAAAGAGGGAAACAATCACAGTTAGATAATGGTGGTATTAAAATGGAAGACCGAAACATGCAGTTATGAACAAATATTGCAAAGTTGCCTATATGTTCATGTAATTCACCACAGTCTGTTCCAAAACTCTCAGTCCTTTAAACCAGAATCTCAGCACTTCTGATAATGTCATTCACAGGACAGTAACAAAACTGTGACCCTTAAATCACATATACATTGATTTACTGGCTGCTAAAGCAGTAACAGAGTGCACGTAGCCTCTGTTGATAGTTTTGACACTACTGCTGTTTTCTCCATTGGTTTCTCCATTGGTTTCTCAACAGCTAACTGCTGTGGAGGACTCCAAGAGAGGACGCCTGATTGCTGCGGTTCCTCAGGAGCCTGCGTCCGATTCTTGCAGTCCTGCTCGTGCTCAGCGTGAAATATTCTTTGTCAGTGTCCAGTTATCCTCGGGCTCTGGTGAGATTGTTCCTTGTCAAATGCTTGTCACCAGCTAATATGACAAATTCGGTAGTTTAGAGGGAGGACATTGATCACTTGAATTCTGTGTTATTAATAACTATTTTCAAATCGACATAGATAAAGGATGTCCCAAGCTTTGTCATTGCTGGCATGAGGGGTGTGCTTAGTCACTGCAGTTAATTTTGGCTGTGGTTCCAGAGGCTTATTATGATGAAGTTCGGTCTCTATTTTTGGTTGTCTCTGGATTTTTGAAAAAAAAATTAGGAACAGTTTTTAATGTAAGGTTTTGATGCCATTTCGAAGGACATTGGTTGCCTTGTCCGAATGTTCACAGAATTTTTGTGGAATTCTTTGCTTTGGTACTTTGTTTCACCAGTACAGCTAAATCTCTGTCATTCTTTCCCGAATAATACATGACCAGCTTGCTTTGCCACACAGGGGATTAGTATAGACTGCTTGCTGTTATGTTATTTAATACCATCTGGAGAAAAAAATTCCTCTATATCTGTTTCCAGAAACATTAAAATGTTTTACAATTTCATTTCTGATAATGGTCTCTGATAACTCTGTGGTAAAGTTACAGAAACAATAAATCTTTTCTATCTTTGAAATTCTTTGATATGACTCTTTAGGGTGGTCTCCGTGTTGCAGTTATTTGCACGTATTCAGTAGGAAACATATGTCATCATAGTTTCTACAGTGCTTGTCCTTGAACGTTTTGCATCCTTCCTGTGGCCTACAAATGCTCTGTCTTGTGGTCCCCGTTTATGCCCTTTTATTTGCTGCATAGGTCTCATGTTGCATCCTTTGTATCTTTAGAGTCTATGGAAATAACTGGTTTTTCGCCTGTTTGAAGGGCCAAATCAGCCTCACCCTTCAGTTCCTCTTCCTACTAACTGCAGTTCTACAAATTGCAGCACGGAAAGGCACAGCCCTGCATCCGCGCTTATCCTGGCTGCTCCATCCCAGCCTCACGCCTCCGCCTCCCCAGTGGCCCAGGCACGATGTTCAGGCAGTAAATTGGATCAGGGAGCAGACTCGGCTTGTCACTCGTGATCTCTCCCGGGGCTCTGTTTTGCTGCATGGCCTACAGGTATGTGAGTCAGCTCAGACTGACAGAGAGGCACAGGGATGGAAACGAGTACTGGAGATGGAGAGGCACTGCATTTTTCCTGGCATTGCAGTATTTTACCGTTAAGGGAATGGTAAGGGTGGCTGGTGAGGAGGTGACGCTCCTCGAGGAGGCAGCGGCCGAGCCCGGCACAGCGCTGTCGCGGCGCTTTCCTGCTGTCGGTTCCCGGGCGCACAGCCTGTTGCTGTGGATCGAGTCCCTGTATCTTTTCACTCACGACAAAAGTGCTTCTGGCAGCTGCCTGGGTGACTTTGCTGTATACAAGCAAGGGGACAGGGCTCGGAAGTTGATGCTGCGGTCCCTTGTGCCTTATAAACAGACTCGGGATTTTTCTGTAGGGAAGTATTGCCAGTTAAATGTGCCTAGATAAAATACCTGTTTTTCCCTGAGTTTCTGAGGAGGACCTTGGGAGAGGTTTTTTTAGATTTAAGAATTGCTCAACATTATGTACCTGGCCATTTTTTTGCCAGTGGCAGCAGTGGTCTGAAGCATTATACTTGAAGTTTCTCTTTCCTTTACTTTTTTAAAGAAGATAGGACTGCTGTGATAAGATATAGCGTATAGTATCCTGCTGCTGAGCCATTATTGCAAATTTAGGCAAGAAAGGAATTTCTTTCCCTTTGGAGCGTCTTTCAAAATTTTTTTTTTCCTGTGCTTATATGGCAAATGTAGCTCTATTTGTATCCAAAACAATGCCTAGATCTGTTGTACCAACATTGTCTATATACTAAGTGTAATTTTGGATGTGGTTTAGAACCATAAGCAATATCTTTCACACTGCTTATTCTTTGCAGTTTCTTTTCCCATACAACGACCTGCTAGGACATTGTAAGAAATAAAGTATAATAAAGTAAAGCATCCAGTAACTGGGATGGGAATGACTGCATTGAGGAAAAAAAATGCCAAGTTCGTTTGGGATTTACCCTGTTTATATTGCTGTTAAGTCTTTGAACATGTCTGTGGTGAAATATATCCCTATATTTACAGAACTCTGAACAATGTCTAACTGAATTTCAGACTTATGTAGTTAATAAAAGAGCCAATTCTCTTCTGACAGCCTTGAATTCTTATTAAATGTGTAAGTTTCATTTTAGGCAGCAGGTTTCTACATATTGGAAGCCCCAGGCTAAAGCAAAAAGAACAGGGAACTTGTATATGTTGGTAAGTATAATGCAGAAAAGAAAATTACTGTTTCTGCTGTCAGGTGGCAAGGTGTTTTTTTCCCCCTTTAAGAAAATCAGGTAGGAAATACAACATGAGAAGAACTTTATTTTATTTCGGGCTCTGTTGACTAGCAAATGTTGTACTCCTGATTAGGAAAGGGGTATTGAAATTCCGCCTATTTCTGTTGAAGGGGGAAGCCAATTCTGTATCTTAATAAAGCTTATGTGTCCTTTACACAGAGCAATAGAAGTCCACTTGAGAATTTTCATTGGAATTAATGGGACCAGTTCCAGAAATGATACCTAATGTAAGGAATGAAAAAACAAGGTCTGAATTAATAAAGCCTCGCGGTGGTACTATGTGGCAAGTGCAAAAACGTTCTTGTTTCTTTCACAGATGGAAAACTAAGGCAAAGATGCTGGAATATAGCACAAAATGTTTGTGTTAGAGCCAGGAAGTGAATCCAAATTATTAATGCCTGATGCTATCCTCCACTTCTCTCAAAACTAACAGCTTTTTATAATGCTTAGAGGCAGTAAAATCATTGACATATTTGAGATAAAAGTACATGTGGACAACATTGTCTTATTTCAAAGGCAGAATTGAATCAAATGAAACAAGGCAATGAAAACTGCTCTTCTAAATAGGCTGCTCTTCACAGCAGTACCAGGATACTTGTAAAACCTACTAAAATCAGATTTTTCTTTAACTTGGTGCAGCCAGTGTATCATTGAAAAAATATTCTCATAAATGAAGTGCTGCTTTGGGCTTTGCCATTCAACTTAATAGCTTCCATTTCCAGGCCAAGTGGCTCTCCTGAAATCTGCATTGTTTTCTTTTGCCTGACAAAAAGCTAATAATAATTCCTCCTGGAGGCAATCCCATATAGCACGCAGGAGGGTGTGTGGAAATGGATCTTTTAAAAGTGCTTAGCTCACCTTCTGTGTGAAAAGGATGGGTGGTAGAAGTGACAGCAAATTTCACATGGAAAAAAGTTGGGAAATAGCTATATATCACTGGCGCTTCTGGCTAAGGCTAAGCACTTGTAGCAGCCCAACATGACAGCAGCTCTTGAACCAGCTGCTGCTGTGAACAAACACATGTGAAAGTCTTTATCTGGAGTGCCAAACCTTAAAAGTGTTTTGGAATTGTATCACTGACATATGCTTTAAATGAGACGAGCAGAATCATTGTTGTGATACAGGCTTTACCAATAAGAGCAGGAGAACAAGAGAAACTAATGAAAGGTGCAGAGCGTAATGGAGTGATTTACAGAGAAACTGGATGTGACAGCACTAGTCAGTCTAAAAAAACCCAACAAACCCACAAGTTAAAACAGTGGAACAGCTTTTTCTTAAAGTGTAATGATGAAGACAGAGACGAATGTGGGAGGAATAAAATAAATGAGCTGTTAACACTCTATTGGAAATCACTTTTAAAAGAGAATAAAATGACTTTTGAGTGCTTTTAAAAATATTTTGAACTTTTAATCCTTTTAAAAAGAGATTAAAGAAAGCAAAGAGTATGTCTTGCGTCTATACTTATTTAAAAAATGAAAAACGTGTTGCCCAATTCTATGAGTGTGTTCACATAATAAAAAGCATTATGGCAAAACATCAACTGTTAGTTGTGAGAACACATATTCCTCAACTCTATTTTAGCAAGTGCGGTAAGGTGACTTAACTACCATCAGCTGTCATGACTTTACCTTCAGTCCAACTTCATTTCATGCAAAATTGTGAGGAAGAGATGGGCTTGGCTCTGCAAAGAGGAAATTTATGAATTTGACCCAGAGGATGTTCCAGGTTTGAGGGTTCGGTGCCAAAACCACTGTCTGCAACTTTCTGCCTAGGCTTCACTAGCATCTTAATTGGACTTACAAGCTGATAAGGGTACAGCATATATACTCGTGATGTTAGATGTTCAATAATGATAGTTCACCTAAGCAAATGATCTCATAATCTCTTCCAATATAGGTGGAAGCCCTAATGGGACATTCTGGTAATGAGTTACAAGATTTTTTTTTTTCTTTAATCTGAAGATTTTTAGAAGGTCTGACTTTCCATGAGGATATCCATGCCATATTCAAAATTATAATCATGGAAGTTAAATTAATGCTGTAGACTGCAGTTCTGAAGAAATGTAGACCAAATAAAATAACTGGAGAGGGGCTAAGAGCAGGATATCCCAAGCAAAACTTCTCCAAAGTTCAGAAATGGATGTATCCATAAGATTTTGTTGTTTACTTCCATCATAATAAGATACACTTTTATTTTGAAGCAAACTACTAAAGTGAGTATCAGACACTAATCTGCTTTCTCATTCTACCCCCTAAACTCACAGGTTGCTAATTAATTTGCAAAAACTGCTAAATCATAAAGGAATGAACGTAGACTATTTTGTATGCTGATGAAATGGGAAATCTTTTAGTTTTCAGGTATTAAGCATCTCAGCAGATACATAACTACTTTAAACAATTTCTGTTGCTACAGCCTACTGGATGTTGACAAAACTTAAGTAGGTTAAAATTACTTTTCAGTCTTCTTTGTATGTTTTGTTTTTGGTAATGTCTCTTGTTTGTTTTCACTGCAGGGTAAGCGAAATCACACAATCATTTTACAGCTTTGGTATTTTAGTCACTATTGCTTGCTGCACACATTTTTTTTCTCAGAATAATTAAAAGGGGGCAATGCCAGTATTAAAAATAAATGCCTTTCACATGGAATCATAGGCTCAGTTTTTAAAGGATGTAGCTAAACAAATTAAAATGTAGGCATATGTGACCAGAATCTGTTTTTTGTCGTCAGAAACACTAGAAGTAGAACATCATGGACTGAACAACAAGGGAGGAAGGTTTGAAAAAGAAAAAAACAGTTTAATTGTCTCTGTTGCGCTGTGGAGATGGCAGTGGGCACTGTGGAGGGTGAGCCTCACATGCTGCACTCTGTTAGTACGGACACTTCAGGGGAACCTCAGCTTCTCAGATTATACACGTACCAGCAGAGCTGCTACACAGCCATCCTGCGTCAACTTCTTAGGAAGGTATTGGTCATTCCTCTCTCTGAAAGGAGCCTACTTAGGGTCTGCATGAAGAATTTTGCTAATACACTGTTCAATATTTGAATACCCTATTTAAGTATCCACATTTATAAATCAGGTTCTGCACTTTCTGTTTTTTTCTGTAATTTGTCATTTAAAATAGATTTTCAAATGCAGGAGTATATTCTTGTAATGCTGGCTGAATTTATTGCTCCGTAGTTGAGGTGGTGTATGATTGATCACTACATGGTGGATGAAGTAAAACGCGCTTGTGGTTGTGGTATATGTTCTGAATATTTCTGTAGATGTGTTATGAGATAACTGCCATTTTGCTTTAATTATCTAATGATTTTTTGCCTGTTTTGCAATCAAATGTAGAGACCTAGGTATGTCAGGGGCAGGTACTTTGCATATAGTTTCACAGAACTGTTTTAGCATTCCTAAACCATAAAGTGTCATAAATTGTGATAGTATATCTTATAAGGTAACACACATGATTACACCTCAGAAATGCGTTAAGAAACTTAAATGAGTCTTAGATATGAATTAAGTGCATGAAAACATTACTTAGAAGATCTTGTAAACTCCATTCCACTGTGAACAAACTGTACCCGTTGTTAGTGGTGGGAAAGGAAAATATGTAATTCTGACAGTGCTTTCTGTCTGTGGATTTCAAAGGGCTTTTTCAAAGGATCGTTACACCTGTTTGCAGATGAGGAGATTGAAACAGAGAGAAAAGAAGCAGTTGATCCAAGGTCACCTAGAAAGCCAATGATATGGCTGGAAAGAAGACCGGTGTATTCGCAGGTCCAGGCCAGTTCTCTGACCACGTGTTGTACTATCTCCTTTTCTTCCAACCCTTCCTAGTTTCCTAAGGGAAAAAAAAAGTTATCCCCACCATAGCTTCCAACCAGAATCTGGTAAGCATTCAGAGAAAACTGTTACCTCCGCTACGAATTTTTAGTTTTATTGTTTGATTCTAGCAACATTGCAACATTTGCCTCAAATATTAGAGCAACATTTGAGTGAAAATTTTGTATTGGATACCACTGTAATTCTAATGTTGTTTTTTGAAATTGAGTTATTTCATGTTTTCTTATGTTTATGTATTTTTGTTGATATAAATGAAAGCAGTTTAGCACAAATTTTCTACATTAGAATTCCTGATGTTCCGTCTTTAGAAAGAGAAACACTTCCTGCTGCAATATAGCTCATTAACATGGACATTGTCTATACATACATGTATAAATAAATATTAATAATAGATAATATATACATAGATAACATAGATATGTATAGATAATATATACATAGAAATTGTAGCAAAAACAAAATCAGACCGAAGGCTTCACATTAAATAACTTTGATACAGAACATAAACACCACGTCTTAGAAGAGCACCACCAAATATTGTGGTATGGCTGATTTTAGCCAGAAATTATAAAGGAACAAGGTACCAATAAAGTTAGGATGAAACTAGACTTTGTGTTAAATAATTGTCTTATTCAGATTCCAGTTATGTATAAAAGTAATTATTTTTCCTAATAGTTCTTGATTAAACATGAAGCTGCTCAGTTTCTTTCAACAAATGATACCCTACTCCTTGGTGAGTTCATAGTACTGCAGTTATAAATCTTATCTTCACAAAGTCTGTTTGCTCAAGACAATGCTGTTGTTGCAGGGTCAATAACAAAAAATGTATTTATTTTTTTAAGCGTTCTAATGGAAACGTTGCTGGTTAGAGCTGGTTGAGAAATTTTTAACTAATTATTTTCACATGTCTAACAGAGCTGGTAACTTCTTTTCTTTTAGCTAGTCTCTTAGTCTCTAGGTTTACTGACGCTACTCAGCTATGTCATTGTGACTCAGGAGTAGTATGTCGTAATGGATTGGCAGGTGACTCAACTCTACTAGGAATAAGGTGAGGTTGCTCCTCTTGCTGACCACTCAGCTATTATAAGCAGAATTAGTAAAGCACAAACTTTTGTAGACTTACGAGCAGGATTTCATATGAGTAATTGTGCTCCCATTGGAATTGACTGACATTTTGTTAATGGTAATGCAGCAGATATAAGCCTTAAAGGGTCAACATTTTCTGTATTTAAATAGATACCTTTCGTATCGCCGTGACAAGCCTAACAATGAGCAATGCTTGTCTTGTGCACTGAAAGAAGAAGGGATAATGTGGAAAGCAAAGTAACACCACCGTATTTCTGCATATGTGTGAGGAGACCTAAGTTGAATAAACACGGACAAGTTTAATTCTGATGTTTATTGACTCATGGATACTTGCCTTTGCAGGTTAAGATAGACTGTGTGTGTACAATATTATCTTAAACTGAACAGATGCCTTTCCTTATCTGCTTAGGTTTAATTTTCATGAGACAATGCAACAGCATACACAGAAGTGTCTGGACTAGTTGAAATTTATGTTTTTTTTTCTGAAATCTGCAAAACCATTGTTTTGCAAGGGATACCAAGTGCGGGTTTTGATTATAGGTTGTGTATGCTTTGAAAATATTAATGTTAAATTTTCCCAAGAAAAAAATAATAGCCTAAATTTTTTTGTGATCTAAATACGACCTTTACTTGCTGTGAAAAACCAACCTGCAACTTTGGGATTCTATGAAAATTGATGTAGCGTGTTCTGCGTCTTAATGGCAGAGATCTTAGTTTGTTCTCTCTTCTGAAATCTGAATATTTGTACATAAATTTCAATCCATAAAATTAATGCAAGAACAACTTTTGCCTTTGAGATCACAGTTAGTTGTATGCATTCAGTTTCTTAATATTTTCATCATAGCATCATTGATATCTTGTTCCTTATAATTTTTGGCTAAATTCAGCCATACCATAACATTTGATGTGTTTTTTTTAAGAGGTGTTGTTTATGTCCTTTATCAAAGTTTCCTTTTCCCTATTATTCAGTATTTTATATACACCTGAGATCTATTTTCTATAGAAATTTTTTTTTTTAGCATTTTGATATATTAAATGACAATAAAATGAAATGAGTTCTCTAAGTTTTCTAAGAAACCCATTTGGGTGGTGTTCTATTGAAAAGACATTTAATTAGTTTTTAAAGCTTTTTTAGTCATTTTGGCAGTGTGTAGTGTGTAGAAGTTAAGAATATGTGACTCCAGAGAGAATTGGTTGATACTCATTTTGAAAAAAATCTATTGTATTCATATAGAGTCTGAGCTGAGACCCAGGGGAGCAAGCAGAATGCTATCCAGTCTATAACGAGGAAAATCTGTAGCTGATGTCAATTAGCATAGCTCAGTTGACTTCAGTGAAGCTACACTGATTGACAGGAGCTGAATATTCTTTTCATGGTGGTTGTGTTATTCTTGTTTATTTAAACACCAGCTGTGCTTAATATTGAGCAGAATGGAAAAATAGTTGTCCCCAACCCATTGCCCTGTCCTCATTGGATTTCCTTGCATTTACATTAATCAAACTGGGATAGGAATCTGGCTTAATATATACAAAATACTGAGAGGTATATCTTTCTTTTTTTCTTGCTGCTTTGAGCCACTTTGTCAGATCAAAGCTAGTTGAAAGCTGAGCTAACCAGATGGCTGGGGATTTCCCTGTGGAAGACTATCCTGGGGGGACGCAGTACCAGAACAGGGGATTACTTGATTGAGGGGTACTGAAAAACATTTGGCTTGAGTAGTGCTGTGCCCAGGTGATCACAAAGTGCTGGAATGACTGGAGACGGTTGCATAATATAGGGCATCCCTAAAGCTCTCCTTCAGTGAGCTGGGGCTGAGATGCCTGTGGGGTTAGCAGGTAGAGGAGGGAACGTGCCCCCTCTTCTCCTGGTTGTATGGGGTGCATCTCAGCTAAAATGAAAAATTCAGTCCTGTGAGTTACAATTTTTATTTGAAACGTCATAGTTGTATTTTTGTTTTGAGGAGTACAGTTGTGTAGGCAAACCTTCTCAAGCATCAAGATGAGAATATTCTCTAAGGTGTATTACTCCTGCTTCATGTACGTGGTTTTGCAATTCATTGAACTCTTCTCTTCTGCATGAAAATGTTAGTTCATATAAAAATCTGTAATATAAGTCTATAACGTGACGTATATAACCATAATGGAGTACATTTCTGCTAGTTACATTCCAGTTACTCTGCAATTTGTGAACTTAATGAGTGTTACAGAACAAAGAATGTCCCTTTAGTGTCATTGAAAGAAACCTAGGATGTTTTGGATTATGAGTATTGCTATTTTATTATAATATTCATACAAATATTTCCAATACCAATAAAGATTTTTTTTTTGGAGTCCTTCATATTATTTTCCAGCGCTTAAAATCCATTAAATCTGTGTCTAAGTCACAGTGTGAATTAAATCTGTAATCCCCAAAAGTCTTGACTCTACCTCTCTGAGATTGTATTTTTCTCTCTGGGGAGCGCTGTGACAGTTGTAATTTTCTAATAGAGCAGTAGTTGCAACCATCAAATGGATGGCAGCTAACTTTTCAGTCAGAAGCCAATCACAGTTGAATTGATGATGGATGTCATATTGTGTGATGCTATAGGAAAATATATCCAACAAAATTTGATATATTTACAAAAATTTCCTTTCATACCATTTGTGTTGTTAAAAATTGTGCCTAAATTTAGTCTCAGTCAGCCTGTACTTCTGTTGTTTATATGAGTGTGAGTTGGTACAAATGTGATGCCCCTGTGCTATATACAATTAACAGAAGAAGAAAGAATTGAGTGTTTTGTAAACTGAGTTAATGTAACTTATAAAAGTTGCATTAAAATTGAGTCCTGTAGGCTGCTGCAATACTTAGAGGAAACCTTGGCCAAACATCTTATTTGGTCGTGGAAAATCAGCCTTGGAATAAGAATTAATGTCAATATTTATTCATATGGGTTTTTCATTTTTAGTTTCAGCACACATTTCTCACATCTAAATAATTTTTTTCTAGATGATGCACATCTAGATGCTGGGTATCAGTTGGGGCAGTATTTTTTAGCTTTCTCTGAAGACTACTGCTGTTTTGGGGGCCTTTGCCTAATGAACAAGGGAACAATGTTGAAAGCTGCATAAGGATTCCCTTGCTATGGGCAGGGAATACTACCTAAGGAATAGTCCTGGTAAGTTCACAAGCATACTCAAAGAAGTTACCTGAAATATCAAAAGGCATTTTTGCTCCTTTTTTCAAGGGTGTATAGTGACTAACCCTTAGAAAATATTTATTCTTGTTTCTTGCAAAATACAAACCCATGTGTTGACAGCAAGCCAATTTTATCATCTCCAGCTCCTATCAAATATCATCATTTAAATTGTGCACACTGACTCACTGAGTTAAACATCCCAGCGTCCACATTATTTTTGAAAATGTAACACCCAATTGCCTTTAGTTGAGATGTCCTCACCATCTTTTATTTAAAGGGAAAAAAACATATTTTAAAATAATTCAACATGTCTTACTGCTGTTTCTTTTGTTAAAATATCTGTCTTTAGAGAAACCAATGACAGTGTTACTGGAGAAGACAAAGACAGACTTGGATTTAGTTTCAGGCTTGAGATGGTTGTCTCCAATAGCAGCAGACCAGTCTTGATGATCTAAGCTGTTCCTTCCACTTTGGTGCTCTGTAATCACCTAGCAATCACCTCTGAAACACTCCTGCCTAAGGAAGTGCACTGTTTGCCATTACTTTTGTACCTGTTTTGCACGGCTAACATAATTGTGTAGAGTATAAGGCAGTCAGTAATTCAGATATTTGGCCTGACTTTCCTTTTTTTTCTTTTTGTGATTTACTTTTCCCTTTTTTACTTGGTTCTTTTTGATGAAGACAAAATAAGTCTTATACAGACCGGATTTCTGTGTAGAGAAATTCTCTGTAGAGAACTGTGTCCTTTTTGTTCGGATTTCTTGAGTCTGTATATGGTTACTTCACATTGTAAAGCTATATACATCATTTACTTCTTTAAAAGCTGCTATTAACTTGATTTCAATGAGTCTGAATTTGAATTCTCTATTTTTCAGATGTCACCAAGGCATGACCAAGATTCTGCTATTTGCACCTGTAATGCTATTTGCCAGGGTGCTTCTCTTGCTTAGTGTGCATAAATTTAATTTTTTCTTCAGGAATAGATTTTTAATTTATTAATACACACAGATCAAGGATTAATGGATTATTTTTATCTGGCCCCTGCCCATTTAGTTGTCTAGATCAGGTGAGCTGTGAAAAAGATATTTCCTCCTGTACAGTTCTGGGAATTGTTTGAACACAAAGAACTTCCCCTTACATCAAAGTACAGCCTATAGGGAAGATAAATCACTGTACTTCACTTTTTGTTTGTGGGCTTGCACCTCACAAGTAGTTGGCAGCCGTATGGACAAGCAACGGGAATGAACTGGAGTCACGGCATCATAATTCCTTTGAGTTATGGATAGCAACAGGTAGCAAATCTAAAGGAAAAGACAGAGAAGAAGATTAAAAAAAAAAAAGAGTCATGGACGTAAATATACAGGCCTAATTTAAAACTAAAGATAGTATGTTTTAGTTCACCTGTTAGAGTTTAAGGACAAGGATGACCCTATGAGAAGCAGCACTTTCCTTCATCAGTTCTAACTGTGTGAACTCAGAGGGGTTAACATTTTTTTTTGTAATGTTTTAGTTGTTTTGACTGGAAAGTGATTATTTTACTCTCTGTAGGCGTTCATTTACAAAGACAAAGGGCAAAGAAAATCAGTTTGGCTTAGCAGCTCTGCGCAGGAACGCCAGCTTCCGTTGTGAGTGCTTTTAAATCCCATAGTAACAAACAGTAGTGCTGATCCTAAAGGCAAGAATATATAGATTTCTTAGAATCCTAGTATAGTGGCAATGCTATAAATCACTTGTTAAAACTCATGTACTTCAATTGTTAATTGTAAAAGCTACATGATTCCATAGTTGCTCACAGTCAAAACATCAGTATTATGAAATGTGAAGATAAAATAATCACCTCTTTAATACAGCTTTATGAAATTCCCTGCGTGGAGAAATGCAGATTTACACTTCCTTTATCTTTGGTGGGTGTAAGAGATAATGGGAGTATAAATCTCTGTAGGATAATACAACCTGTAATTTAGAATCTCTTCTTGAGATTAATATTGTATAATGCCATACAGTTGGCTTTTTTTTAGATCATGAGACTAATATTTTCATCAGTTAGAGTTTGCCTCTCAATCAAAATAATCAACTGACCATATTATAATTGCAAGATTTGGAAAGTAAGAAAACTCATAGGATTATTATTTTATAGGAATTAAATTGTCCCATACTAATTTTAATGTGGACTGTTAAAACTCAATTTTTCCTCAGTTGCCAGAGACTTTTTATTAGGTACATTTTGATATTCTTTTTAATTTAGGAGTTGATGCTTTCTAAAAATATGTTACACTGTGATAAGGAAGAAGTGTAAATACAAGGGAAAAAAGGTAGTATGTAATGGAGGAACATTTCATAATAGCAGTGTAAGTGCTGGTAACCAATATGCAAGAAAGATAGAGTAATTTTGTGACATACTTTGTATTACTAAACTTATGACCAGAGGTTCACACTTCTAGTTCTGAAAGCTATTGTGTTAATGAACTCAGTTCAGAGAGAGACACAACACCACAAGCCTCTTAAAGCCCTTTCTTCCTGTTTTGTAACAAATGTTGCGAGGCAGCATAATTCAGTGTTTGGTTGCTAATGGGAAACACTGCCCTGGCTGTCCTGCAAGGTTTGGTGTATCCCCTCATTTTCTGTACTTCCCTTACTCAGGTGCAAGTAAGCATAACAGTACGAAGCTGCTTGGAAGATTCCAACTGACCGTAGGCAAAATATAAGAGTTACAGGATGCTGTTCAATAATTTTATTGCTAGGAGTTAGCGTTCAGCATGCTTGTTTTAATAAAACCACATTGTGGTTTTGTTTATGTGCCTTGAAATATTGCTTCTCGGTGCATGAGAATGCCCTCAGACAAGTGGTTCTGTGGTCATTTCTTCTTTTTAAGCTTTGTATTGCTTATTGTCCTTCCTGATCTTTTTTTAATGCTCTGTAATTGGATTGGATCCATTTTCTCTTTACAGGATGAAAATGGTTTCTCTTTGAGGTTAGGCTTTCACATTCAATCTGCAATTATACCATCCTGGAATTTATCTTTTATTTCTGATTTGAAGATCATTTCATTTATCAGCAATCCATTTAAGAATCTCCTCTTCTTTTCTTTTTACATGCCTGTTACATAGTCATTTAAATGAATATATACTACTTAAATGAAAGAAATGCTTCAAGATTTTCTGTAATTTTACAGGATCTTAAGAACTGGCTGAAATCAGTGTGGAGTGTGCTGTGGTTCTCTTTTCAATCCTTTTTTGCTGTAAACTCAGAGTTTGAAATATTTATTTTCAGCACTTGGTAGGAGTATCTCTTAAATATCCTTCAACAGAAATGGGTGTGTGAAACATGTTGCAAAATTTCAGTGATTCCAGCTATTGGAATATACATTTTGCTCTGTCCAGGAAAGCGTTTGTCAGAAGGTATCATTTTTTTCAAGCTCTTCAGAGTACAGTCTAGCCTTACTGACATTACCCTGCCCTATCTGCTCCACCTTGCACCAGCTTTGTTCATCAAGTGATGGTGATAATGCCACTCTTTTAGAAATCAGTTCTTATTAAAATTAAACATTATAATCAGGTTACAGAGAAAAGAAAGGAACTGAAAAATCAGTTTGTTTTTCCACTTAAAGAAGACACTTTGCCATATACGTAGGCAGTACTACTGAGCGAACAGTTTTGTGTACTATGCAGAAAATAGTCAAGGTTTACCTTTGATCCTGAGAAACATACAGAATAAGAAAAGAGGGTGAGGTGGAACTGGGTGGAAGCGATGTGCCTGGGAAAATGCTTTGAAAATACCTGACACATCGTGTGTGCTGCATTATTACAAAGACAAACGTTTACTCCTCATAACTGAGCTTATGTTATAAATCATTTCTGGCAGAGCTCAGTTAAAAGGATTAGAAAAAGTGGAGACTCCATCAGAGCCAAACAAATCCCTTTAGCCTTTTCCTAAAATGGAAGATGAGAATACTGTGAGCTGCCTTCTAAACATTACCGCTGTGCGTTGTATGTGCATTGTGTCCCGGAAAAAGAACAGACTTGCTTTGTAGCCTTCTTCCAAATACCTTCTATAATGTGAACTATTACCAGAAGGATGCTTCCAAACCACAGTCTTCAGGGTTTAACAGTGCTCTTTTACTCCCAGTTCTTCAGTCCATGTTTTGCAATTGCAAACTGCAGTAGCTTGGTCTTTGGATCTGTGTTTCTTTCTGTTTATTCTGTATCTGAGTAAGAAAACAGCTGCATGTCCTTTCTTCAGTCCGATGCAAATTATGCAATATTTTTTTGTTTGATAATCTTAAAACTGGATAATAGTGATAATTATACTCAGGTTTTATGTTATACTTGATGTGTTAAATTAATTCGAAAAATTATTTAGGGAAGGTTTAATGAATAGCATTATTTTTGCTTACTTCTGCTTCTCATTGTGATAATGTAAAAAGTTTTTATTTTTGTACTATAGGAGGCCACACTGCATCAAGGCCAACAGAGAGTTTACACAGAAATGACATATAAGTTCTGTTTATTCATATAATACAGTGAAGTAAACTGACGTTGACTTGATTCCTACAAGTTTCCATTATTACAGGTTCATAATTTTATTTGGAAACTGCTAAAATTTCTTTGTATAAATGCCAGTGATGCTGTTAATGATTGTGTCCAGGATGAACATAGTCTATCACTGATCAGACTCGTTGCAGCTTTATCTTAAATCCAATGAGATATTCAACAAACCCATAGCTGTTTACTATAGTTTCTTTTCTGATATTCTCCAGCTATGTGAGTTGGAATTGGAGAAACATTAAAGAAAGATCTCCAAATTACAAATCTGTCAATAATGGCAGCAGCAGCAGCATTATGATTGATGTAACATATTATAAGATTACATGGGGGAGACTCAGCACAAATGGTTTTTTGTAGCACTTCTTATTACTCAAAGATTTTACAACCAGTAAATTTAGAATGATGACCATCTAGTATGTTTCCCTACAAAAACACAGCTGATTGATGAGTTTTAGCTAGTGGTGCAACTACAGCCTTGGTAGCTCAGATTCCTGTTGATGATTCTTTAGGTCCTTTTAAGGGTCGGGGATTACAATGTTTAATTTCAATACTGTAAGCTTTGTGTGTGGCTGTTTCGAAAAACCCTTGTGTAGTCATGTCCAGTTTACCAAGCAAACTGTCTTGTTCTTAGTGACCTGACCTGTCTCTACTCTTTTCCATTCTATCCATCCTTGCTCTTTTTGCAAACTTTATTAGCTTTATATTTATAGTAAAAGAATACATTATGCCACTGGCTGAGTAGCCCAATCCTCCTGGTAGCCCTTCACCCTAAATAATTGATATTTACTTATTAAAAAATCTAGCATCAAGGAACTATTTTCTGATTTGATATTACTATATAATGTTCGGATATTGCAGTCTTTCAGAATCAGAAACTTGTATGGTATTGAATTAAAAACTTTAAGCATGTTCAGGTATACGTTTTTAGCAGTTGCTCGCATTTTGTTCATAGGAGTATTTGATCTGACAAGACTTATTTTCCCCCCAAACTTGATGATTACTACAAATTATATTTAATGCTTGAAGAGTAAGTAATAATCCTTAATCAGTTACTGCATGATTTTGACTGAAATCAGTATTGAGGTGGGTGACTCATAGCAGTGTGTGTCACACTATTTACTCTTGAAGTATTGACAGGACAATGAAATTCTTCTACTCGTATAGATTTTTTCCAGGACAGATTTATTCTAAGAAAAGCATGTCAGTTTTGTGAAATTCAATAAACAGGTAAAAAATGTCCTGAGACATGTCTAACTAAGACACTATCCTGATGGCATTCTGCAACAGCTGTAGCCAGTAAAGACCCAAACTGGATTTGGGATTTGTAAGTATGAAAATGGAAGGGCTGGTGACAGGGTGTGCTCCAGCAGGACTCTGGTACTTGGAACTTGTTGCTTCTACGCAGGTGCAGTAGCAATCTTGCGACTTATTTGTAATGCTGCAACGCATACCTATTTGACTGGGCTCTCAGGACAACGTGAGCTGTTTCTTCATCGTTTGCATATTAATGCTGTTGGAAGTTTATGTTTTCTTAATTGTCAGAGTGCCTTTTTATAGGCAATGAAAACATGATCTGGAGAAGAAGGGGGAAGAAAACTAGCATTATCTGCCTGTGCTTCTGGATTGTCAACAATCAATTGTCAAACTTTGATGCCAAAGTTTGAAACACACAGAGATATACACCTCCCTACGTATATCAGTTGTCTTTGGCTTCCCCAGGATATCCAGCTTCCCTAGAGCTCCCAAGTTCTCTGTGTTTTAACTTGTGTAAGAAAATAGGTTCCTGACCTCCTGCAGTCTACCCTTACTGATGAGTAAGAAATCCCTGAGCCGGCAAATCTTTCTTCACTGCTGAGAAATATTACAGAAAGCTGCTAAACCCTTGGCACATGTTACCTTGCCAGACTTGAGCACAGCTGTATTTGGGCCCTCAGTGGGCTGATCTGTGAACAGTGCTCCTGCTCTGTCTATTTACAGCCAGGCTGTCACCTCTTCTAGAGTGTTGCACCTTGTGTCCCCCATTAGAAGCCTATTGTAATTTGTACATAGTGTCAGAAGTCCCATGCAGGGATTGCAGGTTTTAGGAATACTTTTCCCTGCTCTCTCTTCATGTCCACCTCCTGCACTGAGAGTTCTCAGACAGAGGGAAGTACAGGAGGCATCTAATATCAACGAAATTTTCATCTGCAAAGTCTTGCTGGGCCTAAATTGAGTTTGTTTTTTGTACCACAGCACTCACTAAGGTTTGAGGCCCAGTGTTTTTCACAAAGCTATAATAAAGTTGGATTTTTGGCAACCTGTAATCAGCATCCATCCCAGCACTAATATTTTGATCCATCATTAATGAATACATATCGTTATTCACGCCCCTCCTGCTTTACTTTTGATTTATTGAAATGTAGTCAAATGTATTTGACTTGTAGAGAATAATCCCTTTGGATTTGACCTCAGTTTCAGCTTGGAGAGTGCTTAGAAACTTTTAATCTGATTTGTCAGATCGGTAGAAAGAGGTTTACATAAAGCACTATGAAGAATTTGCAGTGCTAAAATCAGTGGAATTTAAATCTTACCTTTTGTTTACTATTTCAGCTTTATGAAACTTTATAACATATTTTTAAATGTTGCTGTCATGTTTTGGCTTGTCATTGTCCTGTGTTTATGTAGTTATTTCTGAAGATAGATTAAAGTTAGATTGCTTAAAATATCTGTAGTGTCCTAACCTGGCTACTTTCCTCCATTGTCTGTATAATAGAGAACTTTGGCTCATACCTTATTCCCAGGTTAGAAGTTAACTTCTTACAGCTCCGTAGTCAGCCAGCCAGATGCTGCCTCCTTCCCTCCACCCTTGGGATACTGAACCCAGTTAGGTATTGGTGAGTTAATCATTCAGCATCTATCAACGTGCTTAAATCCATCCTAACGTGAATATACACCTTTCATTTATACTGAGGATGTCCAGAATATTCACTTCTTTCTTTGTATTCATCCTTCCAGGGCTAGAGACTCGGGAACTACTTTCAATGCCAAAGTTGATTTTTCAGTTTATGTATGAGTTAAGCCTATCTTCACACATGCATGTATACATATGTCCATGTACATCTATATGTATATATAAAATATGTATTTGTATGTAGAAGAAGTTAGACATTGGTATTAGTAGTCAAGATGGAAGTTGCGTTTCTCTACTTCAAAACAAAGCAGCGTTCTTTCAGAATAGTATGCTCATTTGAAGAGCAATCCTGATCGTTAAGAAAAGGTTACAGAACAGGATAAAATTTTCAAAAGTACTTTCTATAATCGGGATTCTGAGTACCCCCTGGACACCCCTGTTCTGCATTGAAATCAAGAGCAGGGTAGAGCTGTAGATGGAACTAAACTGGAATCCCGTTTTGTGCCAATACAAGCATGAATTATAAAGCATTTTAAACAAGAAATGAGAGATGTCTGTTGTTTTCCCCTAACAACTCACTTAAGAGCTGCATAAAGATTATGAGCATAACATAGCTTGCTAGATCCTGGTCCAGCAAAAAGCTGTATGGTATTTATAATGACTTGAACTTGATCTCCAGTTTGAAAGATAACTGTCCAACAAGTGATTACTGTCGAACTGAAAGAGAGAGAGAAATACTTCCGTTTTTGTCACAGTCAATTCTTGTAGCCCTGTGATTTTTTTTTTTTTTTGGTCTGTGGTCTTCTACGCAGCTATGAACCTTTCAAGGATGATCCTGTTTAGCTTGTGAGATCATAAATCTTACTCTGAGTGATATTTACTGAGCTGACCCTTCTGGTTTTAAGGCTAGCATTTATGAGGAATATGGAAAGAAGTCATGTCTATTCCGATTTTCCTTTTTAAATATGATATTTTATTATGTATTAATAAAGTAGATGCTAAAAAGTTTGTAAAGTATTTCCAAGGGCTCACCAGGTCTCTAGGAGCACAGTTAAGTGTTTCATTTAATGTGATACAGCTGCAAGCTGAAACCAAAACCCTTCTCCCCTGTTCTCCATCGCCAGCTGCACGTTTCTACTGCATCCCTTGCTGCAGGTGCCGCTGGGACGTCGGAGTGGTTGTGCGCGGGGGCTGAGGGCAGCTTTGGACCACCTTTTCAGTGACAGTTCACTATTAGGGTGGATTAAGTACATTAAACTATGATTTTAGTGCTGTGAATGCACTTGCCCCTGTACTGTGTGAACTATGAACAGAAGTGCTATGAACCTCTTTATTCAGTTAACTGGACTGAACGGTTTTTGCCTGAAGAGCATCTGTTTAGGCTAACTTTTCTATTCTAGTGAATGAAAATCTCTATTTGTATATAGAGTAAAAGTGGCATGCAAAGAAGGAAGTCCGTGTTCGTAGGAGGGAATACGATCAGTGCACCAAATTGGACCATTCCAGGTCAGAAGCAGGCTGAAGGCGAAACCTTGTCTCTCACGATTGCCCTTGTTTTCTAGCTCACCATTTTCTGCACTGGGCCTATTTGGTGTTAGAGATTGCTCCTTCCTTGTGGCTTGCCTGCTGGTAACGGGATGGCTCTAAGGGAAGCGGGGTTCACCGACGCTTTTCACCAGGCTTTTTCCCGCTTGCCCGCATCAGTGCGGGAATAACGGCTCTGTGGAAAGAGGCCCCCTTTTCTGACCCTGAGCCCTTGTAGATAGACAATGCGAGCTACAGCCCCCTCCTTCTCGTAGCAGTGCACGTGAATGAATCTAGCTTGCAGGTGAAAAAGCAAACAATGGAATATCATATTTGGAGGCAAAGTCTTTTTCATCCGTTGTTCATGTGATGGGGGTGGGGGGGGATTGTTTTGGAGCACTAATGAAACCAATAGCGTTCTCTCTTTATAAGCAATCTTTCCTTTTCTTTCCTAAGGAAGGAGTTCAGTTACATCTTTAAGTTAGTCTCTGATGCCCAGTGTAGATTTTGCTTTCCAGCAAAGTATAATTTGGTATTTTGCCAAGGGCATAGATATCTGTAAGGTACAGGCTCTCTCTTTTTTTTAAGAGCTGCTCTGAGACTTTGTCTATCAGATGGTGGGAAAGCATGCCTTATTATGTGTTTGGGTTTTTTTTCCCTGCCTGAAGGTTGAGAAGTATTTTTCTGAGGTACATCAAAACTGGAACTTGACAGGCCATTACTTTTTTTTCATATATTCAATAGTAATCAGTAAACAAATACTTTCTCATACCCACTCAGTGTGTTTTGGAAATGCATTTTGTTTTTGTGGAGGCAGATTGCTGTCAAGTTAGGGGCTCCAACATCATTAGTAGTATCTCTTAATTAGTCTCTATTCACAGGAATTTGATCATATAGAGTTAGCTGGAGCTGGGATTGAGTATTGGCTCTGACAGCGTATTAGTTCTCAGATATTTACTTTGTTCCTCCTGCTGATATTAACTGGCACAAAGTTTGGCTGTACACAAAAGATAGCCAATGGTAAAATAGTCTTAGATTTCTGTTCAGTAGTATGTATGAATAATAGTCTTATGATTGCTTTTTCACTTTCATCTGTGAATCCTGCATTCTTTTCTGCGCAGTAGAAAAACGCCTATAAAGGACAGGAGGAGGCTGCCTTCTCCTCTGAACAGCCATAGCCTGGAAGCTACTTTTCCTTAGATGGTGGGAGAAGAGGTGTTGTAGCCTTTCTGACTAATGAGGAAATTGAATCTGAGTCTCCTACTGCTAGGATGAGTTTTCTGATCTCCAGACAACTATTAAAATAGACATAACAAAATAAACTCCTGTATCTTAAAAGAAAAACTCACTATCTGTATATTACCCATGTCTTAAACTACCCTGAGATTAGACCCCTCAGCAGTCTGGATTTTAGAACTGGACTGAACTGCTCAGATTGGTTAATTTGAGCTGCGCACAGAGGAGAAGCTGTAAGTGTTTAGAGATCTTTAAGGCTGAAAGTAAAGCGCCTGTGGAGAAGGAGTTCCTCGTTGTTTAGAAGGCAACTGTACCAAGACTGTTTTGAGATTTAGGAGTGGAAATTTTGCCCAAATGTTGCTTGAGGTACCTCTGTTTTATATACCCTGAGAGGAAGTTTTTAGAGACCCACAGAGCTTTTTTCCAAATGTTTTTGAGAGATGAAGGATCAATTTGCTTGTTATAAAAACAGTATTTTCATACAAACTTTCATTTTTAGAATTTGGAGTATTCGAGTAGTAGCAGTAAGGATCACAGGAGAATATTGATTTTTGCAACATGACATTTTAAGGTGAAGACTAACTGTTTTACATGACGTGCTTTTCAGCAGCAATTATCTCCATTGCGAAAGTCTGATGGTTCTGAACAATATGGTAAAACGTTATTGTCTGTGCATTTGAGTACATCCATAATTGCAATGCCTGTATTTTATTACTGTGTCTTGTAAAAATACAATACAAATTATGCAGGCAGATGTTAAAGCAACTGCATGGTTTTCAGCAAGTTTGACAACTTCTTGTACTATTGACCTAGACAGAACGGTCCTCTGAACAGTCATTTGCCAAGGGTTTCACAGTCAAAAACCCCAGGCAGACTTTTGTGTTAAAAATACATGCTCTGTATGTTAGAGCAGCAGTTAAATGGATAGACGTAAAATGTTTTATGTTGGTTTTCCTGTTGTAGAATGCATTACATTATTCATGACGCCAACCTGCCTTGGCAAGCTTAAAGGCATAGCATTTAACCTCAGGTGCGTATCCAGATCCAAACCCACAAATTGCAGTGTGACATAGCCTCTACCAGTCGGATCTAAGCATGTCCTAATAAGCCACTCATACATCTGCCACTTAGTCACTAGAGAGGAAGTATGTGAATGGCTAGCTTGAGTATAATCAAATTTCAAGTTCACTGGAGGAAAAAAAAAAAAAAACAAACCATCTATGGCTGTTGCCTTGCTAATTCATCTTCATTACAAATGGTAAACTTGTTGGTAGATATGAGTGAAAAGCCTATGGAGGGTACATAATAAATGCTTATTCCAGCTGTATGAAGAGCTTTACATTTTTGAAATGCTGCCAGTATTTTTGCTTTTAAATGGATTACATTGTTACATTGCACTATGCTCTGTGCTAGGTCTTTGTCTGTGTTCATAACTGTTTGTTTTATATATTTGCTAGCATAAAATGTCATATGCTGCAAATTAAACACGAATGGAATGAATATTCAGGGAATTCTGAGCAATTTGTAGTATTCTGTATGAGCACAATGGAGATGTTTAGGAATTTCTGTGCTCTTGACAAGTAATGCATTATTTTCTTCAAAATGTCTAAATTGCAAATATACGTAGGTGTTACTAGGGTAAGGTTTGTGTGCTTATGATATCTGAGTTGTACCTAGGTATAACTTGCCTTTGATTATGACATTAAATCTCCACTAATGCCAATAGTAAATGCAAGCAAAATGCATACCTTTTTAATTTTTTTCCTCTACAACATTTCTAACCATAAAAGTAATTGAAGTCATGTTGTGTGCTAAGTTTTCCATTGACGGTCAGTGACACTGATTTCTTAGTAGTCCTTTATTGCCTCTGATGTGTCTTCCTTAATGTATAAGGTGCATGTCAATATATTCTAGGCACAAGATAAATTAGCTAACCTTTGCAACTTCCTTTAAAAAGTGCAGTATGTATCTTTATAAGGTACCAGTTATCACTCAGTAGCCAAACACTTTTCTAATAGCAACTCCTATCAGAAAACTGCAAAGTGAAATCTTAGGAACGAGGACTGGATTGGCCTTAGATTTTCTTTGGCGACTGTTAACGCTGTTCTTCCTTTGCATGGATCTGAGAGTTGAGTCAACTGCAGAAGTAATTCATTGTTACTAGTACATAATACTGAATATACATACAGTGCATGTGGATGAGATTGTATGGTGGATCTGCAGCATTTAAAAACAAATACATTACTCTTTTTAATAAAGGGTGAAAACAGAATTATTTTCCTAAAATAGTCAATTTGCATGACTATTTTTTCAGAAAGGAGTTGCAATTGAGGACTGGAAACTAGTATTTATTATCTGTTTGTCAGCACCCTGTTGAGATATAGTTCAAAGCAGTGCATATTAAACCAATGATAAGTTTCTATGTTGAAAGACTCATGCTGTTTATTCTTTGCATGAAATGAGAAGAGGTAAGAGAAAAATGCTGTGTGTTGGTGAATACTCTGTGAGATTCATAAAATAACCAAATCATAGCAAGCTATAGCTTTTGCATAGTTTTCTCTTTTTAGTGTGAATCAGTCTATTGCTAAACCACAGTCTGATTCCTTTCCTGAATTGTCTCTGCTTTAAAACAGATGAAATTCTAGTCGGAGACTGTCGCCTTCATTTCCTTAATGCGTGGTCATATAACATGACTCAGTTTTAAATAGTGTCTGCAGATAGAAATTTGATAATTGCACATTAAAGATTATTGTTCCACTGCAGTCAATGGATGTTTGAGCCGTCTATATCACTAGAAGTGTGACTAAGGCATAAGTGCAAGAAGTTTTGCAATGAAGGCAAAGCTTCAGTGGTGAATGGAGAATCGTAGTTGTCAGAATGTATTTAGTATACAATTGTATGGTGAATTCAGAACACAGATTTGATCTCCAATTTCATTACATTTTCTTCCTAAATAAATAAATAAATAAAAGCTTCCTTCTCTCTTAGGTATAGGGAAATCTCACAAGAAATGGGTTATACTTATACTGCAGAATCAGGTGTTTAGCTGCTCCTTTCCTGAATTTGCTGCTCTCTGGACATGTGTTGCCTCAGGCTGCTCGTTCTCAGCTCACTAAGGTATTGCAGCGCTCTCACAATTTCTTACACTTCTTTTGAGGGCAAATATGTTTGATCTCTGCTTTGTGCAGTGCAGTGTTCTGGCCCTGTTTCATCATCATGAGTTAAATCCTCTTCAGACTCCTTCAGAACCTCAAAGAGTCTTGACACAGCACAACTTTGGCAGCTGAACTGCACTGTGCACCAGAAGTGCATCCCTCCTTCTGCACAGAAGCTTTCGGTTTTCCAGCATGGGCAGGTCTGGAGAATTAGACCGTTCCTGAGCTGAATCTGAAAAGAGCTGAAGAGCAAATGCAAGAGTTACTGAAACCAAGTGGCAATTGTGGAATAAAAGCACGCGGTCAATAGACACAGAAAATAAAAGAGAAGTCACTGAGTCTGGGAACTCATTTAGGGTCTGGCTTAACAAGAGGGGCAAATGGAAGCAGATGATAATCAGCTCCTGCACTGGTGGTTCAGAGGGTGATGAATGAACGTTTACGGCCTCTGTTCTGAGAAGCCGTACTGGGTTAGCAGCAGCATTTGGCCAGCTTGGCTCTGATTTTTTATTACCAGTGTCAGTAGCTTGTGTCTAGACTGGTGCTTTGGCAGCTAATTGATCTCTAGCATTTGATATGCTAATTATTTCTTTCATAAAATGCTAATATGCGTACAAAGAAAAAATACCTTTTAAATGCTACCATGATATCTCAGAGGCATATCTGGAACTGAAAATAAGACTGCTAAATCTTTATTTAGATCACTACAGTATACACGTCAGTGAACGCTTATAGTTGTGGGAATTTAGCTTAAAAATGGGGATGTTAAGCCTGCTAATATTTCCCTATACTAGAATTTCCCTGAGTGATTAGATATAATTTTATTGTTTTCCTTCTATAGCAGCTTTTCTATGGAGAGATTACATTGGTTTACTGAGGACTAGATATTCTTTAGTCATGCAGTGACTGTACAGGGCATGTAACAGGATATGCTGTACAGCCCAAACATGGCTTGAAAATTCCTGTGCGTTAGGGACTATACTACTCTGTTTGTTCAACACCCATATCTCAGTAGAACCTGGCGATCGTTTTGCCTCTGTTGTGTGCATGTTCTTTCTTTGGGAGGCCAGTAATCTGGGCTTCACTATCTTTATCATATTTGGTGATAGGATATTTGGAGAATGAAGAACTAATAGTAGAGAAATGTAATTGAACTGCGTCCCACTTCTCTTTTAGGATAACATGTGCTGCTCTATATTAAGACCAGTTCTCTAGGTAACTGAATTATTTTTTGGCTTTCTGTGCGTTCCTACCATTAGACCATTCAAAACTGAGATACTTAACTGCTTGATGAGGTGCTTGTGTGCTCAGCAGTTCAGTCCCAGTTTTCTATCCTTTCCCTTTTTTGGATTCTCTTCACACTCTGGATACTTTTAAAATACAGTTATATGCCACTCAGTCACTAGTGTTCTGTAGCTTCATGTGGAATCATAATTGTATGCGTTCTTCACTCTGAGAGAAAGGCACCATCAAGGAGAGTTTTTATGTACATTATATTTTGACTTCCCAATTCAGAGATTTTTAAAAATACTTTTATCAAATATATGAAAACATAAATATTTTGGAAAGCTGTCCAAAAGTGAGTCTGTGAAAGAGAAACTATTGAGCAACCTTTATAGGACCTGGGACAGCTGCAGGAGCACATTATATCTATGGTACAGAGCCACAGGCAGAACCAGGATTCTTACTGGCCTTTGGAGATCAGGCATGTTTGGCGATTGAAGAATTTAATTTCTTTAAATATTTTTTGAAGAAACCTGCAAGATTTTCTTGGTACCTATACTCACACCTTTTGCATAGACTAATAGTCTAATAGTCTATCCCAGTGCCATTTTGTGGATATTAATTAGATCATTAATATGTGTTTAGAGTATTTGACTTCAGTCACTGGCAGCGGATTAAACACCTGCCAAGTGTTGTGAGTGCACAAGCAGATCCTACAGCTGTTGCTGGGATGAGATTCCATGTCTGCTGTAATAAGCTTATGTGCATACTCGGAGCCCTAATCACTCTCTCGTTGACTAGAGAGGACTTTGATATTATCTACAGGAGTATAAGAATCTTATTATGTAGCTCTGCAGACCAAACCAACCCAAATAAAACCATCCATTCATTTTACACAGGGAAGTTAGTAACTGATTGCTGAAAACGAAGTCAGTGGAGCTAGGCTTTCTAAAGGCTGACATAGAAGTCTGTTATGTCAAGAGTTATTGCAAGGTAATTAAGTACAGATAAATTCAGCTACAATTCCTGCAAATGATGTGGAATCACAAGACTTTTCTAGGCAAAGGGGTATATTTTTGACTGAAGTTTAGTGTATTATATTTACTTTCACTCTTGACATCTTCAGAACTCATATATAACTCCACCAACAAAGTAGAGTTTCTCATCCAGGCACAAGTGTAAATGATAAGAGAAGCTATTCTTCCGTAAATGACACACATTTCTTGTTCTTCTAGCTCACTTTTCAAACATTTAATTTTCTTCACTTGTATAAGTGGTTTTAGGAAGTAACAAGTGTCTGACTTTTTGCATCCCCCCCGCTTAAGCTAGGGTTCTTAAGGACATCATTTTGATTGAAATTACAGGATAAAATGTATTCTTGATCCAAAGCAAGGGACTCCTTGATATATCTTATTCATGGCCCTTTACCTCTGGTTCAGGAAATGATTTCCTGAATGCACTCTAACTCCACAGCAAGTGACTTGAGAATTAGTTAATAATACATTACAGGTGCTACATCCAATAATAAGTTTTAATATACTTACAGTTTATTCAACTATAACGTGGACAGGTAAGGTTACTGAAGTACACGTTTAACAAGAGACATGCTCAAACTGTTTAGGTTATTGAAATACAGCTTTAATAAGGGAGGTAATTTAAGCCTGAAAGGGACTTAACCAATGAAATGTGTTAACTTCCCTACAACGAAATTTGATGTGCTTCAGAAATTTCACGCACATCTGGGTTGGCTTTGAAACAGATGTGTTTTGAGACTGTTTGTTTAAATGTTGAGCTGAATTTATTTTAGGGGCATGTTGGTGCCCCTTGCATTTGCTTTCTATAAATATTATAGACAACAGGAATTATGAGTGGGAAGGTTCACAGAAAACATCTCAGAATATTTTTAAGCAGAACAGTACTCTCCATAAGATACAGTATCCACATGGGAGATTTGGTTTTACAAATTACACCCCTTCAATGAGTAAAAGAAAACATATCTTTGAAGAACTAAGGAAGATGAGTGAAATTTCGGATGCTGAATGCTTGGAAGATAATTATAAAAATAACCCATGAAAAAATTAGTGGGGATGGGGACAGCTGACTGGTAAAGGATACTGCAAAAGAATGGTGAATGCTCAGGAAGAAAGAAAACACTAGAGCATGAATTACAGGTAAGAATTGTGTAAAGAAGAGTTAACAAATAAATATTAAAGGCATTTCAATTAAACATGGAAAACTTAACGTGCAAAGAATATAATCACTTAAAATTATAAATATTTGTTTTTAAATGAAAATATTATGCCCTTTTAAAGTGTCTCATTCAGTTACATCAGTAGGTTCAGATGCAGGATGCTATTTCCAAAGTATTAGTTATACGAGCAATACACACACATTGACAGTTGGATTAGTGGTGTTCAATGGATTAATTAGAGGCTGCCACTGCAATGCATTCAGTACTTTCTGACAGTTCAGCAATGCATCTAGGATATATCAGCTTGTATTCTGTGAAACAGAGTATCCCAAAATAATTTTCTCATGTGTGATTTTTAAGTAACACTTGAATTTTTAAACCTCTTTCAAAGAATGCTTTCACGCACTCCAGGCTAGCTTCAGACAGGTTAGGGACTCTTGCTTGCTGGAGTTTGGAGCTACTCTGCTTTTCTCAGGTTGTGTGTTTTAAGTACATTCAATATCTATTTAGCAATGTATACAATATACTGAGTTATTTTTAGAAGACTTGAATACTCAAGCATATTCTGAATGAATAGCAATGAGTAAATAAACCATATTATACAAGAATGTCTCTCACTAAAAGATCAGCACTGTGCTTTCAGCTTGGGAACATGGGTTGTTGAGCGGGCCTCAGACTAGGTAGCTCTGTCCTGCAGGCTGGTAACTTAAAGCATGCTCACTCAGGGATTCATACCCATGTGCACATTCACTGATTTTGAGGAAGTACAGTTTGGTGATAAATACACCCCCAATCTTTATGCTGTTCCCTGTACTGTAGACGTTAGTATCATATTTGGCAGTTTACAGGATTTTGGATTGAACTGAAAATAGGTATCTGCAGAATAATGAAAACTAGCTCAGGAGAATAACGTTGAAGGGAGAGCATACACCTGTTAAAACTCTGAATTATAAGCTGTGGTATTTTTTCTGCTACTAAAATACTGCATCAACTTTACCTACCCTCCTTAGCAGCCACAATGAACTGTGCTGTAGATAAAAATTCTTGAACGAGACAGTAGCCTTTTAACTGGTTCTTACTGAAATAATCTCCTTGTCGTAATCTAAAGCCTTCTGGTTGCTGCTCAGCAGTCTTTTTTGTATTTAAGTTGCATTTATGTACACTTACTATAAGGATCAAGCTATTTATTCAGGAGTCCCAGTGCTGCAGTCAGCAATGATGAACTCGTACAAGTCTTGGCCTTACTGCAGTTGAAGGGAGACTGTGGAAAAAATCTGATTGTGTAGTGAAACTCGTTCACAGGAGCTCCCTCTCTCTGTCTTACTCTACAGCAGTGCTTGCACTTGTTCTCGTTCTATTCTGTTTTTATGTTTGTAGCTGCTAAGCATCAAGAACTGATGTATTAGTATGTAATCTATCTCTCTAGAATAAAACCCAAACAGTTATCAATAACTAACTAATTCCACACTTGAACTATCTTTCTGATTAAGAAAAAATATTGTAACTTATAACAGGAGTTCTTTAATCATCGGGAGAGAAGATGGCTAATTTTCCCAGCAATTAGTTTCATCACTGTTGTGTTAACTCTATCTCCTACCTTGGAAAACAGAGGAACAGGCTTGGTGATTGAGCCCAGTGTAGTATATTACAGACCACAACTCTGAATTATAGCGCAGAGGCAAGTCAGTCAGACAAGACTTTAAGAATATTCCCTTTCAAGTAGGGGCTTTCATTCATAAACAATATCTTATGTAAGTATGGCTGGACAGCATTGAAAAGATAAAGCATGGATGCAAATTAATAATCCTTTTTGCAGCCTGATGTTTCTTGCACTTTTAAAAATGTTTAAAATGTTCTTGCAGAAAAATAAATATTTACCATTTCTTCCTACATTAGGGGAAAGATTCCAAAATCCCCTCCTAGTTTTAAGAATTTCACTTATCTCTTCACAGCAGGCTGGTGGCACATCAAACTAGGCATATCTGTAACTTGTGGCACACAGCTGTGCCTGGCTGCCTTTGACTTCCCAGCTTGAACAGCTAAGTACTCTTTTACCACTCTTCTGTCTGAGCGAGGTCTTTGGCACACAACCCGGGATCAGGATTTGAACTTACCCTTTTGGATTTGTAGCGCTTGCTTGAACAGCTCTGACATCAAGTCCTTTTACCAGATAAGGCAATAGAAAAGGAATTCTTTGACTTATTGACTGCTGTATCTTTAGTGCTATGTATGGCATTATTTGCCATTGAGCCACACTAAAATGGCATCATACATATATATATTGGATAATGTCAAGCCACAATTTTTGGAAGGCATCTGATTGCAGTCATTTCACAAGCACAAGGAATAAGTGTTTCTCTCAGTCTCCTCTCTAGAATTTTAACAGCCTATGAAATCATATTGTACTTCCATAATCATGGATAAAAATGGGGTTGGTATTTGTTTTATGCTTCACAGTGTTAGTGAAATAAATAGATGGCTAAGGCTCTTAGCATTGTACGAACAAATTAATTGGATTTTAATGTATTAATTAATCTCATTAATTTAAGATTTTGTAGGTAAGTTTCTGCTTTACCTATATTCGTCATTACTGTCAATGTTTCAGATAGTTTTATGAGAGCTTAGACTTGGATGCTTTAATCCTCAGTTGTTTTTTAATCATTTCGTTTAGAAAGGGTATAGCTTTGTAAGAGCTGCTGTGAAAGTGATCTTTAGTTAAACCTGTGAAGTGTGAAAATCATCTGTCAAAACAGATGTACAAGATGTTTACTGTTAATATTTCTCTGGCCTTTAATCCTAGTTTTCCGGTTTGTGTGGGCACTGACAGTTAACTCAAGTTTCAATCAAATGTAGACAAGTAGGATTTTTTTTCCTGTCCTACAGATAGTCAGATGATCAGTGATTTTTTTCACACCATTCTCAAACTCATTTAGGCCTTTGTTCAGACTGGCTGAGGCACAGCAAGGCTTTAGAACGTGCTCTTTCATAGTCCAGGATATTTTTCATGGGCTGAAGAACATGAATTTATTGACAAAATATTTTTCATTTCATTTGAAAATGAAATCTATTGAACTTGCAGCTGCAAATTTTCTACGCGCATTATACAATGAAAACACTGAAGCTGGATCTATTTCACAAGTGAATTAATGCAATGGCATTCATTTGAGAATATGTAGAGTATTGGCAACCAATTTAAATTAAGTACAAAGTATTGAGAATTTTTAAATTGGATTGCTGCTGTTTTGGTATATGTTTTCTAGCAAATATATATTAATCTGCTAAGAAACAAATTTAGTCTGTTGCATCATTTTATGATGGCATACGTCGTGAAAGAAACTGAACAAAGCAATTAAGGATGGATATAAAATTACTGATGAATTTAGATCTCAGATAACGATAATATATGGGGTAATACCATTATATAGACTGATTATTTGTATTGTAATCTCAGTGAGGAGTTAGCTGGGCACCATAAAAACACATAAAATGGACAGTCACTTTGCCAAAGATCTTATCATCTTAAATGATAATAAGTTTATTTGGATTTACCCCTCTGAAAATATGATTGCAGTCTGGCCAAACAGAGTTAATACAATGACAAGCAAAACTATTTTTGACAAATACAATCTGAAAAAATATGAACTGGTTAACCCTTCTTCTTACAGACAAGCACTTGTTAGCAAAAATAAGCTTACCAGAGCCAGGGGATGAAATACTGACCCTATTCAGGTCAATAGTAGAGTCCCCATTGATTACACTAAAGCCAAAATTTTTCACAATCTAACTGCCAATGTAAAGAAAATAATCACTAGATTCACTACAATCTATAGCTTGGCTCCAGGTGTTCTATCTGAATCATGAAACAAAACTTGGTGCAGAATCTTTAGCTAAAGATTGAAAAAACCTGCATTTTGTCATTTTCTTGTGTCAGTCTTCTTCCATGGGCACATTTTAGTCTCTTGTAAATGTACCTTCACAGACGATGACTTCCTTTTTTTTTTTTCTTCGCCTACAGAGACTCCACAGAAATCCTCTATGGATCATTACTTTGTCACACTCATTAGAACTTGAGAGGAAACCTATTGAGGAGACTTAACATCATCTCAGAACGCCAGGTGCTTTAGCATTTCCAGTGTCATATGGGTCAAGTCATAATAGCATCTCTAATTGTCAGCCACAGAAATAGTGAAAAAATACTGAAAGGAGGAGGGAAATCCCTGTAGATAGAACTCAAGGTTATCACTCCGTTTCTGAAAGAACTGAAAAACTAACTACATGAAAGCCTTAGCTTCTTCTATAGTAATGTTCTCTAATGGAAAGGCACAGAAAGTTGTTCTGCCTTTTGTCCTGGATTTCTAATCTCTCATGTATTCTTTTCCTTCATTCTTTGTCACAAGAAGGGTTGCATACTATTCTGTGAATTCTAGCTCTAAATCCAAGCATGTATTCCTGGAGCAGTGATTTCAAAAATAAATTCAGTTAACACATATTTGTGAGTGTGTGTGTACATCTGCTACACACATGTAGTAATATAAATGAGTATATAAACATATATTTGTAGTCTGTGTAACTCTGCATTGCAGAAAGAAATGAAAACTTTCTCGTATCGTAATGACAGTGAACCACCTGGTCAAAGAACAAAATTTCACTGCCAGCAACAGGGAAACTGCTGAACTGCTGCTGAACTTTCAGGTTTATAGGACTGAAAGGATTTCAAGGGGCTAGCATAAGCTTATTGACCTGAGAAACCCACCAAAGCAGGCCGATTATTTGGTCTGTAATAATTATCCCTATTGCAGTATTTTGAGATGTAACCAAAGGTAATTCATCCTGTTCCTGTACAAAGCATTGAGGCACCTTCAACTGAGTTTAATAACCGTGTATCATAGCTACTGCACTGCAAGCTATAATCCATGCAGAAAACGGTGCTAATGGAGTTAGTAGACAGGAGATAATCTCAGCACTTGTTACAGAAAGAAGTACAACATTAGGTCTTCACACAGGAACATCGTATTTTGCAAAAACCCCAAATCTGAGTGGAGCTAAGTAGACTAAGAGCTTTGAAAGGAACTTTGAACAATAAACAGCCAGTTCAGAACATGTAAAAGCATTTGATGCATTACAATATATTACATATTTCTACAGACTTCAGAATATATTAACATGTATTTTGGATGTCTCTTGCCAGATTCTGTGGTTTATACTGCACTTGGAGTTGGGCAAGATTCTTTGTATTTCAGGGGGATTTGCTTTAATAAGAATTAAGTGGTAAAGGCCAGTGAGGGTCTCAGGATTTGTCCTCCATGCAACTAACCTATTTTGCTTCTCAAATATATTTCTAAGCTTGGCATTTGGGGCTAAATGTTTCTGTGGAGTATCAGGAAGATAATAAGGTCCTGCAGTGGCTGACCCACTGTTTCTGTGGTTGATGATTAGTATCACTGTGTGAGAGACAGCTAATGTTCTGGGAAAAGTCTCCTATTTCTATTCTTTAGTCAGCAGCAGGATATGGGTACACTAGAGGCAGCAAGATCTCTTGAGTATCGTATGGTCTTGGAAAGTTCCTGTAGTGATTCTCTCTGACAAAGTTAGTATCTGCATTGATTAACTCTATAGTAAGTCCTGTTTCCCTTCTGCTGGAAGGAAGATCATCCTGATTAATGATTCTCAGAAAAGTAATGTATCATTTAGATCATCTAGAGAAAGCCTGAATCGATTCAGATCAATGGCAAAAATCTTGTTAACTTAAAAGGGAATATGTTTTCATTTGTGCTTTTCACCGAACACCCTAGGACATGGAAATAATAAGGGAATATATCCCTTAACTAATGTTTTCTTCTTCTAATATTCCACCTGTATTTTATCCATAAAAGCTACATAAGACAGGAGTAATAAAAACGTCTAAAGTATGTTAAACAAAATCCTCATGTTGCAGTTTCCCTAGCAGGTGTGAAATTTTATTTCTGCAATCAAACCCAAGTTTCATATTTCTTTTCCTGTAACTGGTTAATAATTCCCCCTTCCAGATGCCAAAAGTTTCTTAAAAGATACTTACAAGTTTCTGAGTTCAGTTTTGTGACCTGTCTCTAATCAGGAGCCAGGAAACATTTATGCAGTCAGAGGTAGATATTAAAGATTAAGTAAAAAGCTCTGATTACCTTAGCAAACATGCTAGGGAGGAAACTGAACTGAGTTCATGATTTCAGGCATTGCTGGTGAATGATTCTATAGTTTTGCCAGAGTTATGATATAAATGTAATTGGTCTTTTTTTGACAGTGATACATTCTTTAGGGATGACTCAAATCGTGCAAGATTCAAAGGACAGATTTCTTTGTTAATTATTTTCTTTGAGATCACTGCCTGTAACCTACAGAATGCTATAATAAATGTGCAGTAGTAATATAGACTTCTGTTTTTCTTTCAGAGAAACAGCTTGTTTTAATATAAGCAATATGTCTGTAATTTTTTTAACTTGGACTATTCTAGAGAGAGATGACCATATTTTTCAAAGAGTTTCTAAAGAGTTTATTCCCCATTCAGGCACTGAAATGAAGAAGTCATTTCAAAGTGATTAGCTCTCTGCAGCAATTATTGTTACATTGAACAGCCCCAAAATCCTGGCCACTTGTCAGAAATTCATGAATCAGTTCAGTGGAAAAAACTTTTTTCTCTCGGTAAGCTTCTAGGCCATTTAAGTCTGCGAATCTCCTTTCTTTACTTTGGAAAACCCAGCATTAAAATTCAATATCAGCTTTTCCATCCATAAATTTTGACTTTTGAAGACAGAGAAATCAGTATTTCCCAATTATTATGTTCACATTTTTCAGTTGTTCATGTTTTTTTCTTTCAGTTTATGTCTTTTTATTTATTTTTTTTAATTCTGAGAGTTATAAATGGTAGCCCAAGTAGGATTTTCTTTTAAGTCCATGGACTAAATAAACTAGTATAAACACAACTGTGATACAAATAACGAGCATCAAGTGACACTACATCCCATGGTGATGCACAGACATACAGAAACAGACAGTTCCTGCCTTGTGAGAGAGTTTATAATCTGAGAAAGGGTAGCAAGAAAAAAAGAGTATGCTCACTTCACAGAGATAAGAGGCCTAGAAAAAATAATTTTTTCAAAAGCCCCTAGGGCCAGCCTGTAAAATGTATTTAGGTACCTATGGACTCAGATATTCAGCACTTTTGAAAATTTCACTAGGCAGTTAAATGCTGCTTACAATTAACTTACATTAACTTGCAATAAGACCCGAGTTTCTAAGTCACCTATAAAAATGATCTAAACCTGGATCTACAGGTGTAGGCTAAGTTGAGCTTAGAGCCTTCAAGACAATTAGGCCAATATTTCCTGTGAACTTCTGGACAATGATGAGTGGAACAAACCCGAAGTATCCAAAGACTAAGATGCCTATGTTTCATTGAAAGTCAGTTGTACACTGTCTTTTATAAGCCTAAACCACACTTTAAAAATGAGGCACAGTTTCCTAAGTCATTCAGAGGTTTTCGCAAGATTGTTGTAGTGATTTGACCAGTGTTATAGGTAGAAATGTGTCAGCAGAGTTTTATATCAAATCTCCTGAATTCAAGACCGGTATCCTAAAGACAAAAACTATTATTGAGAGTCCAACTGCTTTTTAAATATTAAAGTTCCAGTATTAGATATTACAGTTGTGCATCAAAGATAAAGAAAGATAGCAGCTAGCATGCAAATGCTGTATCCAAAGAGAATAAAGGCCTTTTGAAGGCAGTAGAAACTGTCAAAGTTAAATTAAAAATTAAAAATCCATTCTGTGTGCTGCGGAGATGCTAGGCTGCCTGACAGCCACAGCATCCAGAAGTTTTAAAAACCTCTCAAATGCAATAGCAAGTTATCTGTACTCACTGTGCTTCCCCCTCCACCCCAATCAATTTTTATGCCATCGTGAAATATAGTCACTTTGCCTGCAAAATGTTCATCTTAGTCAAAAGAAAAAAACTCTTCCCTGCAACTGTTTTTTTAAACATCTCAAATTATAAGTATTCAACTTGCATATGCCTTAGCATGTAATATATTGGTATAAAAATGTCAAACTTTCTCAGTTTTTTTTTTTATGATTTCAGTCTCATAATGTACTGATGCATGTTAGTCGCTCAAAATGAAGACTGACGTGGCTTTCAACATTAAAAAACACTGGCTACAGTCACAGGCAGTGTCTTAATAAATTACTACATGCATTAAATGTAGGTCTCAGAATCTGGAAGTGGAGTAATTTTGTTTTTTTGGAAAGCACTGAAATGCCACAGAAAAACACTGAGGATGTTAAAAAGGACAATGGATAGGATCTACCTCTCTCCATGTGTGTCCTCCCTCCCTCCACACTTTGCTCTCACTGCAGTAGCTGACGGCTCTGTCTCTTTGTCGGGATTCTCTCCTGTCCTACTGACCTCACCCGTCAAAAAGGAGTACCATAATAAAGGACAGTACTTTTGTCGTCATAAGCAATTTGCCACCATATACTGTACAGAACTGTGGAAGTCAGAGGTGTATTACTTGCTGCTGTTAGTATTATTTCCCAGTTTACCTGAATAAGAGATTATGACAAAATCCAGCTATAGTTCAGAGTGATTCTGAAACAAAACCTTCCAGCTATACGTTGCTTGAACCTCAAAAGAAGCAATGCCTTTATCACTGTCGTGGCTTGAATGAAAATCTTTTTTTGGGAACACCCCTGAGTTGTAAAGTGGGATTTAAAATCTGGAACAGTTTTGAAGTCAGTTTATCTTTAGGTTCAGTGAGGTTATTTTGGTAGGGTACTATCACAGTTCTTATCGTAGAGTATGGACTCGAGCTGTGTAAAAACAGTAGTCTACTTTAGTCCTACAGTAGGGTAACGTGCCTTAAGGACAGGCAAAAACAGCACGAGTGATCATTTATGATGATTTTAAGGCTTTTCATACTGCTTGACATGACATTCTCACAAGAAATGAGCTGTAATGTGTTACAGGCTGAATCTAATCTTAGATGTAGAGCAAGAAATCAGTAAATTATTGAATATATGTTTTAATATTTCTTGCACTGATGTGGGCTGGGAAGACACTGAGTTGACAGACAAGATGTTCTCAGTGTACTTGCATGGTCCTCCTCATTGTAGCATCCAAAAGCTTAATTGTCAGAATTATTTAAGCAATGATATCCTGTTGATTTCAAGGGGAGTTAGATGTCTAAGTAGGAATTAGGCTTTGTATTGAATGGGTACTTCTTTTCTATTCAGTTAGGAAGCAGTATAGTCTCACGAGACCTGGTTTCCAGACGAAAGGAGTTCAGACAGAAATTGGAGCTTCTGGTTGCTTACTGAACTCAGTCCTTCATTATCTCCCTTCGAATAAGCAATACCAGCTGCATCTCTCACTTGCATGACCTAACAGTGACTCTAGTCAGCTTTGACTAAGATGACTTTCAAACAGGACATTGCTGGAGGGACTGAACAAATAAACTGTATGGACTTCATGAAACAACCATATTTAACTATCTCTGATACACACTTCTTGAAATTTGCTAACTCATTCTGTAACATAAAGCAATTCATATTTTGAAATAAAAAAGCTGAAAGTCTTTCAAGTTACATATTCTTTATTATTTTTTAGTCTTTATTATTAATTACATAGTAGTAATAATGTTTTGTACTGTGGTATAATGTCTTTAATTTCATATTTAAATGATCTATAAACATGCAATTCTAGTCCCAGGTTTTAGAGTCCTAAGAGCAGCCTCTGCTGATGCATAAAGAAATTGTTTCTCTATTTTTCCAGTAGAGGTTACAGCATTAACTTCACGGCATATCTGTAAAGAAGTTTGCAAGGAGTGTTCGACTGGTATTTGTACAGCACTTGGAAAAATGTATAATACTTCACTGATTATAAATGCTAAGTAATTGTGGTCAATGTTAAAAAAGACCAGGTACCGTGAATAAGATAGCTAAGACTACAGTGGTCTTATGATCATAAGTTTCTGCGTAAGTTTTGCATAAGTTTCTGAAGCTTCTTCTTGCAATGTCCCTTTCCCCTTCCCTTCCACCATTAAATTGAAATAGTGATGTGTAATTTGAACAGTGTCTGTTTTTTTGTGACATTTTCTTTTAGCTCAAACAGCTCGTCCTTGAGCCAGCACCACCCTGGGCTGTATCAACGGGAGCGCAGCCAGTAGCTCAAGGGAAGGGATTATCGCCTTCACTCAGCACTTGTTAGACAATATCTAGACCTCATTGTGCCCAGTTTGGGACCCCCAGTACAAGCGAGACATCGACAACTGCAGCGAGTTCAGCGGAGGGCCGCCAAGACGGTCAGGGTTTGCAGCACTTCTCTGTGAGATGAGGCTGAGGGAACTGGGCTCGTTCCGCCTGGAGCAGGGAAGGCTCGGGGCCACCGGACAGCAGCCGCCCAGCACCTGCGAGGAGGTTTCCGAGGAGACCGGGCCAGGCTCTTGGCCATGCTGAATGGTGGGAGGGGGAGAGGCAAGAGGCACAAGCTGAAACAAGAGCGGCTCGGACTGAGCGCGGGGAAACCCTTTCCCCCCGATGAGGACGTGCAGGCAGCGGAGCAGGCTGCCCAGAGAGGCTGGGCCATCTCCATCCTCGGAGGTTTTCAAGACTCAACTGGAGAAAGCCCTGAGCAACCTGGCCCGACGTCAAGGTGACCCTGCTTGGAGCAGGAGGCGGGACCAGGGACCTCCGGAGCTCCCCTCGGGCCCGAGTCACGCGGTGACCTCTCCAGTCACTCCTTCTCCGTCACTGAGGGTCGTGCGCCAGCGCTTTTCCTCGGCGGATCCCGGCCTTCACGGGGAGTCCGGGCAGGCGGGCGGCGACCCCCGGCCTCGGAGGTGCCGCCGCCTCCCGCTGCCGCCTCGCTCTCCCCTCTGCCTTGGGACCTTCCCGAAACGCGCTGCACGGGCTCCGCAAGGCAAAGCCCCCCGCACCGGCCCCGGCAGCTCAACTCCCGCGGGCCGGGCCGGGCCGGGCCGGGCCCAGCGACGCCCGTTCCCCAGGGGCTGGACGCGGCCGGCTCCGCTCCCGCTCCCGCCCCAGCGCGGCACGCGCGGCCCCGGCCTCAGAGGCGGCTGCAGCCAACCAGCGCGCGCGGCGCGAGCCGGGCCCCCGCCCCCGCCCCCGCCCGGGCTATAAAAGCCGGCGGGCCCGGGCTGAGCAGCGCGGGCTGCGTGTGGAGAGTGGTGAGGCGGCTCCTGTCAGGGCGGCGGACCGGGCGCGCTGCCCCGCCGGCCCCCTATGCGCCGTTGCCCCCCGCGGCGGCCGAGATGTTGCCTGTGGTAGCCGGGCTGCTGCTGGCCGTGGCCGCGGGCGGCCGGGCGGCGGGGGGCGCGGAGAGCCCGGCGGGCAGCCGTTTCGTGTGCACCTCGCTGCCGCTGGACGCGGGCTGCCCGGTGCCCATGCAGGGCGGCGCGCTGCCCCCCGAGGAGGAGCTGAGGGCCACAGTGCTGCAGCTGCGGGAGACCGTCCTGCAGCAGAAGGAGACCATCGGGAGCCAGCGGGAGGCCATCCGGGAGCTCACGGGCAAGCTGAGCCGCTGCGAGAGCGCCGACGGCAAGGCCGCCACGGCGGGGTGGAGGAAGGAGCTGGGCAAGGGCAAGGACACCATGGGCGACCTGCCGCGGGACCCGGTGCAGGTCATCGACCAGCTGAGCCGCACCATGCAGAGCCTGAAGGACCGGCTGGAGAGCCTGGAGGTAGGAGCGGGGCGGACGGGCACCCTCCCTGCCCAGCCGGGGGGCTTGGGCCGGCGAGCAGAGCCCGGCCCGTGCAGAAACTTCACTGCCCTAACCTGTGACCGCTGTTTGGACCGGCTGCTGGGTGGATGCAACCGAAACACTCACGGCATGTGCGGTGACATTAAACCCAAACTGGCCAAGTGCAGGGAGTGGGTTGCTTGATTGGTTTGTCTTGTCTTCTTGATGTTTATCTGTTTGTTTTAATTGGGGGGGGGAATTGAAGGCTTCTTCCATGCATGCAGTCTCCTGTTGGGTGGCTTTCCTGAGTGTGTCCAGCTTAGTTTTCTGTATTAACAAGTCTAAATGTCTGTTTCTGGGAGTGTGGCTTCATAGGGTTTTAGGTGTAATGCTGACATCTTGGGCAATAAGACCTTGGCATATGGTGCTGAACAAACAAGTGGCGGTGGTCACGAGGAGACGGTATTGGACAGATTGTGAAGATGAGATGCTTTATTTAGAGCTGGCCTCCAACAGCATGAACGTGGTTCTGAATAATTCTGTGAATACAAAGGGGCTTTGGTCCAAGCCTGCTGACAAATGACTTCCAGCAGTCTTTGGATAGTGTCTGTGGTAGACTGGAAGTCATGGGGTGGGGGGGGAACCACTTCTGGTAGAAAGTATCCCAACAGGAATGGTGCTGGATGTTGTTTCATTTTCCAGACCGTGGCAGCTCTGTGTGTGTCCTCCTGAGATCCTCCAAGCATTCACTGATGTTTGTGAAGAATTAGAATAACTTCCTAAAGGTTCTTCTGTAAGAAGATCTGGACCCTGTTGACTGTTTTTTCAAGTACAGTTTTGAATGATCTGGCTGTATAACATTCTCTTAATATTACTGCTGTCTTTTTGAGGCATCTCATATTGGCATTCCTTTTTAGGACTGGGGAAGGGAAACTCTACCAGAATAACATGGTAGATAGAACTACTGATTTTAGTGCTCCTTAAAGATATTGGTAGTATTTCAAAGTGTGTTGGTGGTTTTTTTTTTTTTTTTTTTTTTGCAGTTTAAAAATAATTTCAGTGGGTAGTACTTAGAGTTGATCTAAAGAACATCTGGCTCACTACTTGGCAAACCAAAACTGAGAACTTTCATTTGCTAAATTCGCTTTAGAAATAGTTCAACTTTATTTTAAAAGAGCAATTTTTGTTTACTTAAGTTGACAATGTCTCTTGCAGTAAGCAAAGCTAAGATTTACATATTTCACTTTGGTCCCCATACGAATGGGGATGTGTTTGGACCTGGCTTCTTACATGAATTTTATTGATTATAAATTTATGAAGATTATTTGATATGAAACACTGGCAGCCTTTAACAAAGGTGTCCTTTTGTTTCGGGACCTGTTTAGCTACAGTGCTGATAAAAGCACTGAACGTGACAGGGCTAAAAAGCAATGCCTCTTCGGTAGCTGCTGGGGATCTCAGTGACCTCTCTTCCTCTTGAGGCATGAGCATATTCACGTTTCACAATCTCTGTTTTAGAGAAAGCATAAACTCTTTAAATTTTTCCCAAAGCACCAACTCCGAGCCAATGTGTCATATGCAGCGCTGCCTACTGAGCTTCGAGAGATGCTACAGCGGAGGCTTGGGGACCTGGAGCGCCAACTCCTGAGCAAAGTGGCCGAGCTCGAGGATGAAAAGTCTTTGCTTCACAATGAGACATCAGCCCACCGGCAAAAGACAGAGACAGCCTTGAATGCGTTGCTAGAAAGAGTGTCTGAATTAGAAAAAGGTAATCTGGACAGAATGTAAATGCTTCCATATATTGACTGATTAACCCCCCATCCAGCACAGTAGACTAAATGTGTGCCTTGAGGGAAATACAGCAACCTTCTGATTAAGGTGCTGGACTAAATAGTAGATGACAGTACACACATCTGGATTTTTGTATTTGCTTTTGTCACAGACCTGTTTGACAGGCCCTGCATGGCTTGATTTCCTTTCTCTTTCCTTGGCGTATGTAATTCTGTAGGTGGTTAAGGTGAATCTTTTAGCACTTGTGGGATGGAAAGGTATAGAAGGAGGTGGGTGGGGTGGAGAGAAGTACGACAGTGGTATCATAAATACCTAAAGAATGTCAGGTATACCTCTAAGTAGAGCTGCCTTGTCTCATGTGAACTCAAAGTCACATGGGCTAAACTTGATTAGCACAACTGCCTTTGTAATGAATGGGATCTTATACTGGAACCCTTACCTGCTGTTTTAGAAGCACATAGGATAAAATCTTTCATTGCTGGCCATACCTTTGAGTTACTGCGGACCCTTGAATTGCTTCCTGTCCCAAGTATGCAGCCTTTGGAGCTAATAGTAGATTACACATGATGCCAGTGGGGCATACTCTTTTGATTCTAGCCATTTAATTAGATATGCAGATTAAATACTGTGGTCTGTATGCTTGAGCAGAGTCAGTCTGAATCACAAATGCCCATGGAAATGAGCTACAGAACAGGACTAGCTGTGTTGACAATATATTCCTGCAGAGTGGAGTGTGTAGTAGATTGCGGTTACTAGAGTACCACTAAATACTACTGCCCAGTCTTACTGCTCCTAAATGATTTCCCAAGGTGAATGGGCTCTCTACTTGAAAGCGCCTTAATGGACATGCTTTCAAAACAGTGCAAACATGTTCATGAATTTTAAAGTGCAGCCTAATGGATCCATTTGTATAATACAGTATGTATTATTTTCATTTTAAAAGTGTGAAGGATGGGGAAAGGGAAGGAGGAAGAAGAGTTCTTCTAATTGCTCTGTCATTTATTGCTCTTCTGAGAGCTAAGGTGAAGCTCAAACTGCAACAAAAATTCCGGTGAACTGGTAGTCTGTTAATACGCCTTATGTGGCGAGTATTGCTAGTGCTCATCTCTGGAAGAAGTGACTCATATCAGTAAGTCATCAAAAAGAGAAAGGCGGTGGTGGGAGAACCAGAAAAAGAATGTGTAATTTACCTAGGTTAAAAATAGCCCCTTTCCCATCTATTTTTTTTCCTATGTGGAGATGGGGCTCTCTTCCTACTAGTTTCCAAAGAAGCAGAGAATTTGGGCTAGGAACTGAGACATGGGCTTTCTTTTGGTTATGTAGTTTGCTGTCTTTTTAAATACCATTAGCTTAGCTGTCCCGTGCCTTTAGTTCCTCAGTCAAATCAAAGCGAGGGTGGTAATCAAAAACTTAATGACTTTGTAGATTACAAAGTCCAGTCAATTAATATTTGGACTGATTTGACATCATCTGAAAACAGCATTGCTATTGTGATTTTTATTTCAAATGCTGTATCATTTAGCATCTATCATCAGCAAATTGGAGTATCATGGCCTCATTGTTATCCTGAGACTGTATATGTAGAAGTAACCTTTTTATAAGGTGGATGAAATAAAGCTTGGGGGGGAAGGTTGGTTTTTTTCCTGTAGTTTTAACAGTTAGCTCTCCTGCCCCTAGCAGGAGCAGAAAAGCTTGAAATTTGTGCAGCTGTCATGATTCCCAAAGTCTCTGGTTGTGCCAGGCTAGTGGAGGTTGCTCGACATTAGTCCTAAGATCCTATTTTCATTTGTTTATAAGTTTGGAATATTTGTCTTTGGTTTACAAGTTCCTCAAGACAGATGCGAGCATCAGACAAGCTTTTTCTTCCACCCCCTCTTTCTGTAAAAAAAATGCAGTCAAAACACTTCAGCTGCTTCTGAGAATGGGAGCTGAGAGAATGCCAACAGTTAATTACATATGAAAATTGTGGCAACTTTTGTGACAACAGCTCTTCATTAGGATCAGAATGTGAAATATGGCAAGGGGATTGAATTTCTTTTCAGGAATGTAAGAAGAGGAAATGGGTAGGAAATGGAAGAAAAGGTTGAGGTAGATGCTCCAACTACAGCAGAAACATGGGGCTTTATATTCCGTCACAATGTGAGATTTGTTTCTTCTGTTTAGTTTTTTTAATCTAGAAAACGATCCATAAGCAACTATATCAGAAGTATATACATACTACTATATTTGCAACAGTGTTGCATCAAGTTTTTATGAAGCTGAGAACTCTTACACCAATATTTCTTTGGAATTTTTCTGGCTTTTTATGACATCTTCCAGAAAAAACTATAGTAGTCTTAACTTTTGCTTTTATAGTGTCTAACGTTTTGATAGTTCACAACTTTATATTGCATTTTCCTTGATGTCATTTTAAAGTTCAGCTTTACATTCTGATTCAGGTCTCCTGAGTTGTCTGTGTAATAGAGATTGGCTCTACTACGTATTCTGGAATGTACTAGTTATTTCAGACTGGCCATCCAAAATGAAAGTCAACCTGATTTTCAACCAGCTATCTGTAAAATGGGAATAATGCCGCTAGTTCACTGTGTAGGAATAGTAGGAGGGAACATATATTTTTGAACTCTGTTTTAATAATGAGCCTACCAGAGAATCCGTTTAATAACGGTACATATCTTTAAAACAGTCTGAATGGTGTGAAATAAGAAGGCCTCCAGCCATAAACTGAGCAATGCAGGAGGAAAATATTTAACAGCCTCTCATTAGCTGCATGGCATTTAGCTTTTTTCCTGCTCATCTAGAACAAAAGAATAAGTAATTAGCACGATGTATATACAGTCTTAATTCTTGTTTTTTAACTGTGCTGCACAATCAACATTCAACAATATTTCTCGAATGTGGTTTTTGTCTACCTTCTCTAAACTGAGTAAAGTTAGAAAGGTAGTCAATATCAAATATTTTCTAACCTGAATTATATACTTATTAAACAAAACAATGTTTAAGATTCTTTTCTCCATGTAATTCTAGGTAACAGTGCATTTAAATCACCTGACGAATTCAAAGTGTCCCTGCCTCTTCGCACAAACTACTTGTATGGGAAGATCAAGAAGACTCTGCCAGAGCTGTATGCTTTCACTGTGTGTTTGTGGTTGAGATCAAGTGCTTCTCCTGGAATTGGCACTCCATTTTCATATGCTGTTCCTGGGCAGGCTAATGAAATTGTTCTCATAGAGTGGGGTAATAATCCAATTGAACTTCTAATTAATGATAAGGTGAGAACGAACAACCTTCTTAGTCTACGTGGCCAGAATAACAGTGGGTGTTTCAAGGCCTGAACCCTTAGTACCTCTCTAACTTTCTTACTCTCTCGGAGAGAAGCCAGCTCAGGGCTCTCAAGTTGAAAGAGTGTGTGTATGTACTTTTTTGACTCTCTTAGTATTTGTTGCAGATTCATAAAAGTATTCTCAAAGTAAAGTGGTGCATAGACTTGTATGTTGCTTGAGACAGGACAATGTAATTTAGGTGAGCACAAATGTATGCTCATACTCTAAAACAACAAGCAGACGTTGGCTTCCTGTGTTTGAATCCCTTTCTTGAAATGAAGTAATTTTTTTTTGAAGTTACATTATTATAAAACTTGATCTAAGCCAGTTGCATAATTTTTCTTTCTAATCCTGGAAATTTAGATATGTTAGAACTAATTTGGCACAAAGCAGAGACCAAAAGACAGCTGGGGTTGGTTTTGATGTGTTTTAACTCTCAGACCTAAATTTAAATGTGACTTTCTCAGAATTTATGTAGACGCAAAAAGCAACAGTTGTCCCAGGCTACTTCATACCACTAGTGGGTTTCTGACAAGCTTCAGAATTAAACCTGAGGAAAAGTTGAACTCGTAAAGCTTGTCTTTAAAACAGATTATAAATACTGCCATTTTCTTCACCTTCAATTTGGACTAGTTATAAAATGTAAATAGCTGATGATAGCTGAATGACTTTATTTGAATCAATATGAGCAAAACTAGATTCTTAACTTGGCCAGGCAACATTGTAGCATCACTTGCCTTCAGGCACCATCCCTTGTTTTCCTTGGTCTGATAGGTTTCCTAGTAACTCACTGTTCTCTGGGGGATCAGGTGTTTACAAAGCTATAGCACAAACTCAGGTGGTTCAGTTATGTGGCGAGTTAAGGACTCTTAACAGTCCTACTGTCCTCCCAAATCAGTAACAGTGAAAGGCTGGTTATTTTTAATGATTTGTGGAAGGATAAGTAGACTTAAGTTTTCTATCCTTAGCTGTAACTTTCTCTTCAGCGTTTTCGTCAATTGTATTAATAGTGTGAGGCTAAGTGGTTTCTTATTTATCTCTCATATTACAGAGCTGCTGCACAGCCCACTGCATTTATATGTATATTGACTTGAGTAAGTTTTAGATCAAGTTCCTAAAGGAGTTTAATCCTTCTTCATTTGGAGCCCTATGTTCAGCTCCCACAAGCTTTATTGGAAGCAGACAGATCTACTTGTCAAGTAAAGTGCTTACTGCAAATGGTGCAGGCAAACCCAGACTGAAGGAAAACTTAGCACAAAAACTGGATGGAAAGTTAGGGCTAAAGTGCTGAAACTTAGGTGACAACAGATGCTGCAAAGTAATCTGCAGCATCAGTGAACTGCTAGCAGCTTAGACTCTGTTCCAGCTCTGATCAAATGGTGAGTGTCAAAGCAGCGCTCAGCTGGAATAAAAAGCATGCCTATATGCCTGAATTTCCAGTGCATTCATATATAGAATTGTGGAGATGATTCTCAGTCACTACTAGCTGGGAGAGAATAGAAAGATTTGGATGGGGACTAACTTCTGCCTCCGCAGTTTATGCGTCTGAGGACAAGTGGATAAATGTTGTGCTTAAACAGCCAGACTCAGTCTTTGGCATTTTTTTGTAGGTTGCCCAGCTCCCCCTCTTTGTTAGTGATGGAAAATGGCATCATATCTGTGTAACATGGACAACTAGAGATGGCATGTGGGAGGCTTTTCAGGATGGAGAGAAGCTTGGCACCGGAGAGAATCTGGCTCCGTGGCACCCAATTAAACCTGGAGGTGTCCTGATCCTCGGTCAGGAGCAGGTGAGTGGAAGACATGGTGTGTTCCAAAGGTGTGTGGTTTTTATCTCTTTATAAAGAAAAATTAAATTTCCAAACAAGCAGCAGCTATATGAAAATTATTTCCCCCGTTTATGTTAAAGCCTTGGTCTTGTTGCATGTCTAGAAAATTTTACGAAGCAGCAAATACTTGATGCAAGTGCATACTTGTATGTTTTGTTCAATTTCTTTAATATTCAGGATATTCATGTTGCAGCTATTCCTATTCCCAGTCTTCATGCTACAGTGTGAAACTTCACTAGTGATCTGACTATACCTTAAATGAAGTCCTTTGAACTAGATTGTTAACTGGCTATTAAGAAAAGGACAGAGTTGGGCAAACCTGTTATGTGTGTCTGAGTGCAGTTAAAAAGGAGCTGCCTGAAGTTAGACCAAGTACCATACTTGCTTTTTGGTTAGTTTTTAAGCCAGATTACCCATCCTTCTATGGTACGTGGTTTTTGTTTTCTCTCCACCCTCCCTTCCCCCCTTTATCGCAAGCATAGTGAGAATGTTATTCCTAGAGCCCCAGAATAGACCAAAGAATGCCTGTGTGTTTGGGAGTGCGGGAAGCGACAACCATGGGCACTAGAGTACTTGTGGATATATTGCCATCTTCTACATGTGTCTGCTAGGGAGAATTGTGCTACATACCTGCAAAGCTTTAGAGTTAATGCCACTAATTCAGAAGCTGGTATCTGCTTTAAAGGCGAGTCTGAAGTCAAAGGAATGAATTCTATGTTACATATTTGGCTTCTGATTAAAGATGTATGTAAACAACTCTCCCAATGCAAACGTTAATGTCTGAATATTGATATAGCCAATACAAAGTATTCAGGAGACTAAGGATGAATCCTTTTTGAATAAGGAAGAACACAGTAGTTTAAATAGGATTTTGAATCTCTTATTTAATGTCTAATTATAAATAGCATGGCTCTGTTTTATTTTCAGTTTTTATCTTCCTATTCTTGCATATGTTTATACACTTTGATATCATTATTTTACTAAAAATCATTGATTATAATGAATAGCAAGAAGCGTACTTTCTCCAGAATTCCCAGATTAACAACCGAGTGAGGCAATGAAAAACTAATTTTATCCTGATCCTTATTTCAGTAGATCCTTATCCCCAACATAAGTAAATTACACTTAGTAAATGGCATTTAATAGATTCAGAAGTCTAGTGCACTTTGCATAGCAGGTGTTCCAGCTCAGTTTTAAAGGGCTGATAAAACTTTTCTGTAACTCTCCCATGCAGCTTGCCTCTACTGTGCTTGGCTCTGTCATGTGCTATAAATCTCATGTCAGTATGATCACAAGATGTGTGATCTCTGTCCTTGAGTACTGGGTGGAGCAAATCAACTGTTACTGCATAAGCCTCAAATGCTTGAGTTACTAATTTGATATGGACAGCAGAAGCCTGTATACTTGATCCAAAGCTCCTGTCTTCAGTCCCTGCAGACAGTTGGTCCAGGGCTGCAGTTAGTTTAATCTATAACCATAAAGCTTTTGGAGTTATTCTGTTCATCTATGTGGTTTTCACTGAATTTGTCCTGTGGAAGGTTTGCAAAATGGGTCCTACATCAGCCTCTGTATTTAAAGCTACTTTACTGCTTGGCTGTAGGATTAGTTAGGTACAGTCTTTTTGTGGTAGTATATAGTAACTGTTTGCTTTGAATTGTTTTGACATGTGTATTTCAGACTTCAGCTTTTCAGTGTTCCATGGAGCAATGTCCTGTTCAAAGTGGCCCTTCTAGAAACTTAGAGCTAGATCATACAGATATCAACTTCATGCTCTCTTCCCCCTGCTTCTAGCAGGGTGGCTGTGGGGGGAAGGGTCTTCAAGTCTGAAGAAGAAAACGCTGAAATAACCTGCTCATCTAATCCTAATTCTTATGTGCCTAAAGGACACAGTAGGAGGAAGATTTGATGCAACTCAAGCCTTCGTTGGGGAGATGAGCCAATTCAATATATGGGACAGGGTCTTAAAAGCTGAAGACATCATGAATATTGCCAACTGCTCTACCAACATGCCTGGCAACATCATACCCTGGGTTGATAATAACGTTGATGTGTTTGGAGGTGCAACTAAGTGGCCTGTGGAGACATGTGAAGAGCGCCTGCTAGATTTATAGCTGGAATTGTTTCCCAGTTAAGTGCCCCATTTTAGTAGGACAATCTTTTGTGCAATCTAAAGCACTTATTTTTCTCTCTGCCCTTCCCTAACTCATCAGAAAAAAAAAAAAATGAGTAAACTGCCTGGGTGCAGAGAGAGCTAGCAGTTTGGGGCATTGAGCCTGACGATGCAAGAAGCACCTCTTGGCTAGAGCAGCCCTTACTTTCTTACAGCCTGGTCTAAAATGTGCTTTGGTCTGTAATAGCCTTTTGGGCTATTTAGTACATCAGTGGCAGGGAGGGGGAGCAGCCTTGTACATGTTAACTATAGTACTCCTTTTGATAACATGCAGTGCTGACAAAGCACTAAGATTAACAGGCTAAAGGTGGCCTGTAGCCTCCATCCCTTCTATCCTTCCCCCTCCCCTTTGAATTCAAGCAACACTCTTTTTAAGTCCTTTTTAAAGACATATGTAATCCTCACCCTACCATGATTGCTCTACCATGGGTAGAGTAGAACAGCTGCTATCTGAGTACAAGGGTCTTGCTTTTTAACTTACAAATTAGAAGTTGTTTTATGACAGAGGCAATATATTAGATGTAAATGCTATTCTGGTTCAATTCAAAGAAAGGGCTGGATACCCTGCTTATGTAATGAGTATAGCTCCATTGAAATCAAGAGATGCTTCAGGTAAGGCTCAGTCCCAAAGCCTGTCTTTCCCTAGCCAGGATCCTCATATAGACAGACAGATAAATGATTTTATTTGCATCTTCTGTAGGCTGAATATACTGAATTTGTGGTGACCTGACTTGTAAACTTTTCTCTGTTTCCCTTGCTTTAGTCCATGTCTTTTTTTTAAAGTATATAAGCTGTGATTAAGTGAATTTCAGTCTTGTTTTGCTTGGAAAGGCCTTTTTATGAGCAAGTGCCAAAGTTCAGTTTCTGCTTGCTGAGAATCACTATATATTTTTCCAACTGAAGTCTTCTACAATGTTTTCTATGTTATAATGGTCCTATGTAATATAAACATGTGCTGTTTTTCAATTCTTGTTGATTGTCTCTTCTGTAAGCACTAGGCTGACAACTATATTTTTTATCATCTCTCAATATTTTGCAAACGATGTTGCTGTTTTCTTGGCATTGATGTGACTACTTGGTTTGTGGCTCACAGATAGCAAATGCACTGTCCTGGGAAAGAGTTAATACTTCTGTTTTAAAGAAAAGATTTAAAAAGGGTGGGGGGAATTTATAAAGCTAAATATCCTATTTTATTTTTCATGTTTTCAATTGTAAGAATAATATGGTGACAGTCCCATTTGTAGGATAAAAGTTACATATTTCCATTAAAATGTAGTATGCTGTTCTTAAAAGAAAATTCTTATAATGAACTTTTAATTAAAATAAATTGTAAAATGAGTCTTTAATTCATTTATAGTCGCATAAGACACCATTCTCTTTCACAGTTGCTATGAGGTTTTTTTCCCTCCCCCACTCTGATTTCCACCCCCCTCCCCTCCCCTCCCCCCCCCCCCCCCCCTTCCCAGCAAAAGAAGCCTTCAGTGCAAGATCTCATTTTTATCTCATGTGGGCAGGAGAGCAATGGAGACATCAGGGCCCCTCCATCAATCCTTTCTTCATCAGCTTCTTCCCCCTCCCCCCCCCCAAAAAAAAAAAAAAAAAAGCTGTTAAGAACTGTGAAGTCTGGACTTTGTGCTGAAGTCTGCCCTCTCAGCAGATAGCTTTTGCACCCTTCAAGAATAGACTGAAATCTGCAGTGGTGAAATTGTCGTCTTTTGGATGTTTGTATGGCTCAGATGCTGTGTTTTGGAGGTGGTTCATCATTAAATGCTAGCTCAGGATTTGTATTTGTTCCTTGTTTGATGGAAGCAAAGGGTCTTTGTTTCAATGGCCATGCTGATCTTTAGGAGAGCTATTTAAATGCTCTCTCAGTCTTAGGTCTGTCTTTATCACTGACTTTAAACACCTGAGTAGGAGGCCCCACATGCATGGGGAGGTGTTTGTGGGTGGGGGTACTAATTGCTTTGTTTGGTGCACCTGGATAAACCTGAGCTGGTGGGATTGTTGTTGATTCGGTTATTGCTGGTGAGTGGTTGGCTGTCTTCCTCAGGCTCTGTCCTCCTTCTGGAAAGGATGAGATGAAAAGACTAAACTACAGAGGAGTGTGATAGATCTTCTTTTCAGTGTGGAAATCAATACTAGAAATAGTTGCTTTTTCCGAGGTATGTCAAGATGCTTGGGTGAGAGGGTGTTTGGGGACATCCATCCTCTTATAATCTGACATAGACCTGGGATGGCTATGTCTCTGCTACAGATAAACAGCTTAGTCCTCTGGGAGTTTTTTGTTTTGTTTTATTTTTGGCTGGTTACATAACCAAAATGGGTGGTTGTTGTGAGGGTTATTTTCTTTTTGCTGTTTTCTTAAAGATACTGGTTCCTTAGTAAAAGTCAAAGCTAAGCAGTAGGTGTTCTATTGAGAAGGTTTTTCCATATTTTAATATTTATTTTCTTTTGTGCAATACTACCTTTTTCACTGAAATGGAGAAAAAATGTTTATTTTAATTTATTGTGCTGTTGTCTTGCAATGAAAAGCTATGGGTGTTATTCTTCTGCTCCAGATTCTGGCAGTCACAGGTTTTGTGTGCACTATAAGCAGATGGTAAAACAGGAGTAAATATTACCATTTTCCAGCAACTATACTGTTTATGGAGTGTGGAAGTGATGAGACAACCTTCAGTTCCCAAAATGCTCTGAATACACAGAAGTAACCACTTATGTGGAGCTGGCTGGCAACTGCAGTACTTGGAACATGCAGTAATGTGGATTTTTAGAAAATCTGTTTCTATTTAAACAGAGAGAGTATGTCTGAATCCAGGTGATATTCCTTCAAATACATGTAGCTCTTTGGCTAACTGACCATTAGAAAAGCATAGATCACATTAACATACCATTGTTATTTGTCTGAGGCTTTAGCTATATACTTGTGCTCTAAGTAGAGCTGACAATTTCTGAGTGTTAAAAGACCACCCCCTGCCTCTAGGATCCCATTGTGAATAGACCTACTCCCTTGCTCAGATGACTTTCTGGTGGGCCACACTTGTTCATTAGTTTTAGTCAGGAATGACTTGGAAAAGACTTGGAAAATTTTTGTGAGAATGTTTTGGGTTGTATTCATCTTAACTGAAGCTTTCTTAGTGGTGGCTGCTTGATCCAGCAGAAGGCAAGAGTGTTTTCTCAAGCTGAATCAGCCTGAAGTAATGGCAATATTCAGGTCTCCAAAATGTGATGAAGACCATGGTAATTCTTGCCAATAGAGTTCTACCCTCATTTTTACACACAGGTTCCTGACATTCAAATATGTGAGGTTGCAAGAGAGTAACCGATTCTGTTTTGTTCTGGACAGCTGTGTTTCACAAGTCTTCTCTACAGGTGAATTGCAAAGCTAATGCATTGTGTTAGGTTTTTTTTTTTTTAAAGCTGGCTTTTTGCTCAGTCAGAATTGCTCTCAAAAAGAGTTTATATAACTACAGATTAGACTTTTATTCCTCCTTTGCTAATGATGTGTATTTCTCCATACAAGGATTCTTCAACGTGTTCAGTTATTGTTGATATCAGTTACCCAGGTTGGGAGAAAAGGTGAGCCTTCCTCTACTGTGTCTCACTGGGGAGTCCACATACAGGAGAAAAAGGCCTGGTTGAGGCACTTACCAAGATGTTATTCCCTGGGTGCTGCTGTGGGAATCTAAGGACAGGCACAGCAATAATCCCCGCTGAAGTAGAGCTCTACTGATGGAGAGAGCCAGCTAGCATCAAAGTCACTAGCTAGTCGAAAAGTCTCTGTTGGTAGCCAGGGGATGTGTGGGGTTTGGGACCTGGAGTTATAAAAGGACTTCCCCAGAGGACTTCCCCAAAACGCCACCTTCTGGGAGTGGGGCAGAGGTGTCACGAGGAGATAAACTGGGCCTTAATGTGTTTGCAGTTTAGAAATGAGGCTTAAATAATATATGAGTTTTTGCATGAGTTTTGCAGAGCTAAAACTCTTCTGTGAAGAACTGAATTAATTGCATTCCTGGCTATAGCTATTTTGAAAGGTTGCACTTAGAAAGGTATAAATTTGGACAAGGAGTCTGAAGGTCAATTCCCTCCACAGGAGGGCTGGGGTGGGTGGAGGTGGATGTTCTGGCAAAGCTTCAAATACAGAAGCTCCCTCATGTCTTTATACAACTGGGAGGAATTGTTTTACTTATTTATTTAAAAAACAAACAAACAAAACAAAAAATACCCTTTGGCATGTCGTCTGCGGTGTCTCCCAGTGCCCATTTGTCCCAGCAGTCTGGCTCCGAATGGCACTGTTTGCTGGTGCCTGCTGGTGGGCGCCTTCTGTGCGAAGGATGAAGGGCGGTGTTTCTAAAAGCTGCCTGCTTATTTTCTTACTACTGGTCAGCTTTGACTAGTTCATTGAGAGTAGACTTTATCTTGAAAAGGACACTCTCTAGCATCTGTGGTGCATCATGTGCTCTTCTCTGGAATAAGAAATGCTTGCAGAAGTTTTCCACTGTTTTTTTGGAGTCCTGAGTCCCCTACGGGGCTTTTGGGGTGCTTGTCTTAACAAGGATTAATAATAATCCTAATAATCTTAATAATTAATGTGTAGATATTCAGAATGTAACTGGGTGAATATTTCTTAGAAGGGCTTATAAGGCTTTTAAGTTGGCAGAAGTTCTTTTACGTCTTATCTTTCAAAGGGCCTGAAACCAGCTTTATGATTAACTTAAAATCCTTGTGCTATTGCAATGGAGTTGGGAACTCAGGCTTATGTCAAAAAATAAAAGATTGCCTTTCTGAGCCCTGTGGACAAAGGCAAACCCACTTAAAGGGCAACCTCATGCGTAAAAGAACATGCTAAAACCTCAGAGATAACAGCACCAGCTAGGCAGGTGATTTATAAGAACTTTCCATTTTGTGGTCATACTTGGTGGCATTGCTGCCAATCTGCAGTGGGAATCCTGCCATGCCTTTGAGCTGTGGTCCTGGACATAGCTATTTTTTTCCTGTTACACTATGCAGTTGACTTCCTTCTGTTTCAGCAGGGACGGAGAAGGCAGTTGCCTTCTAGTTGGCTCAAAGCTGGAAAGAGGTTGTTCAGTTCAACCTTTTTTTGTCCCTGCAGCTAACTGCAAAGGGATCTTGGGAGAAATGATCTGCAGTGGCTCTTAATTTTGTGTGAGATTTGTCTAGAGGAGATGGTTTGTGACTGACAAAATGGAACAGACCTAGATTTGCTTTCCAGGGATGGTGTAGCTGGCAGGAGCGTGCTGTGTTTTAGGCTAGGGTGTTTTTTTGTTTTTTTAAACAAGTCAGATTGTTTTCTTTATGACCAATTATAAGTGGTTGATAAACACCTATAATAAAATACAGATATGCATTGGCAAATCATCCTTTTTTTCCATTAAAGAAAGCTGTTACTTACTGTTTAGAGAGTGCAAATCCTCCTAAGAGAGCAAATTATTTATGGCAGTGTATTAATTAGCTTTTTCAAGGCTTCTAGGGTCTTGGAGCTACTTCCAGCTCCAGGGATAACTGCAGTAAGTAAATATCTCTATGCTGCAAGTATAACCTAATACAACTGGAAAACAATTGTCAATATGATGTGTTCTGGGCCTCTGGCCTGCTGGGGGCCTCTTGTCAAATGGAAAGATGGCATTTACAAGGTACTTGTAACTTCCCAGTTGAGTAGATATGGTGGTCACAGACATCCAAACAATTCTGGGCACTGCCAGACCTGGCTTGGTTGCCAGATTTACTCGTGTAAACCTGTATTATCTTAATTCTGTGGCTGTGCTAGCACTCCTGCTTAACCGTCGTGACTTCTGGATTCGGCCCTCTCATTTCCATCTCGGTAAAGAGGAGCTGTCACTGGGCTTTCATGCTCTTCAGCGAGCCCAGTGCTTTGGCTAGTGGCTGTGCTGTTTTTTCCCAAGATCCATGGTTTGTGCGTTCCACTTTTGGATTTTTGTGTCTCGGTTCACAAGTATTTGGTGTTGTTCAAATGTGCTGCTATGGTTACTCAGGCACCATTGACTGTGCAGGTCAGCTTGGAAGAGCTTTAAACAAAGTATTCAGGGCTAAATGCAACTCGCGCTTGTTAGCCAGCGTGCCAGGTTTTAAATTAACAAGTTACATGGAGGATAATGTCTTTTTCCTTTTCCCTATGCTTAAGGTTTGGAGGGGAAAAAAAGATATTGCCTTGATGCCAGCCCAAGCAATGACAGTGGCTCTTTCTGAAAATAGAAACCCACCTTTTTGTTCTGGGAATTGGCTGCAGGCTGGCAGGGCTTTGTATGCACAAGTGGAAGTAGGATGTACAAAGCAGAGTAACCTATTGAAGAGCACAGGCCTCCTCAGCTGCGTCACTGAAAATCGAGAATAACACTGTTGATGTGAATGGGCCAGGTCTGTGCACAGCAGGATACCTGGGCAAATGCATTGCAGGGCCAAATTTCCCAAACCTCGGGAAGCAGTAGGGACCAGTATGGGATTTTCAGACCTCGTGTTACCACTTGATGGTTCATGGGTAGAGCGTTAGCAGCTTGCTGCTAATGGACTGAGGCCCACGTTTTGAGGTGCTGCGAATTTGCCTGTTTGGGGCTTGGCCGTGGTGGTGTCCATCTGATCCCAAGCCGCTCTGCGAGATGAACCCGTGCTTGGCCTTGTTCAGGCAGTGTGGGTACTGCAGTGTGGGTAGGGTTTGAAAAGGGACAACTCTAAACTAACGTTAGATACGTGTAAGTGGTGCTAACATGAGGGTATGCCCTTTAACACCCTTCTGGTTATTTTACCCTGGAGACATTAATATGCTTGAACTGAGACTGAATTTCCTCTTCTGGTTACACTGAAGGCAAAATTGCCATAGGTCTCAATGAGACTCAGTTTGAGACAAGTCAGGACTTGCTAGTAAACATGAAACAAAAACCTGGTGCTACTTTAAAGCTATTTTTAAAAACACAGGCTGGAGAGGGTTACTCTGAATCACTGGAATCTGTCTTTTTTTTATTTAATATTTTTATTTCTATACAGTAATTTTGAGGAGACCTTGAGAAGGTGAGTCTTTCAAGATGGGCTAAACGTGCTATGAGGGGAACGTGCTACTGTTTGCTTTGCACTATAGTTACCACTGCTAAAAGAGCAGGTCCCTATTCTGATGTGACAAAAAATTGTAAATAAGAATTTATATCAAACCATTACAGAAGCAAGGGAGGGCAGCTGATTATTTTTTAATTAAAAAAAACTGACTTTTCTCCCCCCTCTTGATTGTTTTTGTGGGGAACTGGATGATACTTGCCATTTGCTTAGTAAATCTCAGGGCAACCCTTTTGGTTGTGGGGTTTTTGTTTTTGTCTCCCATCTCCTCCCCCCCTGGGGGGGCAATTTTGTTTAGTCCTTGCTTAGGTTGGGGACTAAAATTAAAAATAATCTGTGTTCATTGTAATAAGTAATAGCAATGTTGCTATTAACAGAAAACCAGGACCCAATCCAAGAGATATTAATTGCTTCAAGTGCAGTGCTGGTCATTCATACACTTGTTTTCCACATGAAGGATGCTAATTTAAGTGGCCTTCATTGAGCTAAGGAGTGTCATTTCTCTCATGTAGGTGTTTTTCCCCAGTTCATCGTAGCAGACTTCTTACACTTGAAGGATGGGGAAGGAGGGTGAAACAGCATAGCCTATTTGGGGAGGAAACCTGTGTCCAAAGCAATATGTGTGATAAGGGGAAAAGTTGTCTCTGAATTCAGCAGTAGAAATTGGAAATAATGTCTGCTTGACTGTCCTTTCAGGACAGATCTAAGATGCTACCATAATCATGGGTGCAGAAAGCACCGTCTCCCACTTTGACTTTGCCTGAAAGTCAAGTTTTTTTTTTTTTTTTGGGAGGTTGTGCTGCAGCAGCTGCCTTCACGTATACTTATTCTCATCCTACTGTTCTGTGGGTTGTAGGGCTGTGTGCGAGTGAGAAATCCCTTTTTGTTGCCAGAAATAGTCATTTGCTTTTCCGAATGCAGACCAGAGTGCTCTAGAGCAGTTAAATGCCAAGGGGAAAATGGGTTGCTGTAGAAACCTGTGTCAGACTTGCAAATGGTTCTTGTGCTGTTCTTGGGTTATGCTAGCAATAAGGACTCTTCAACTGTCTTTTTTCCAGTGGTATTGAGAAATGTTTCTTCCCTACTTAACAGCTGGAACTGCCAGATGTGTGCTGTTATGAAAGGCAGGGAATCAACTGCATGACGATTTGATCAGGAATCTGTTGAAACTTTGCACACAGTACCTGTGCTTCGATGGACTTTGGATGAAGACCTCCCCTTCCCTCTATCCTATGCAATATGCAGCATACTGAATCTCAAATGGTTTTGACTCCTGAGGAGGACATTTTCGTATGGAAAAACTCCAAGGAAAAGCTGTTAGTCCCCTGCCTTATACTGTCCCAAAGTTAAGCATAGAGGCCTGTTGTTCACAAGTGTATGTATATTGAGTGTCTTGAAGAGCAGAAGGTAATACTGATTCTGGAAGTAAGCAGTGTGCCCTTGCACACTGAGGTGGTTGAGTGGATTAATTCTTTTCTTTCCAGTAGGGACAGAAATGTGTGGCACTTTCAGAGCTACCTGATTATGTTATGTGACCCCACCGACATCACTACCCACCGAATGAGAAACCTTGCTATGGATGCTTCTCAGCGTCTCTTTGACATCTCTGCATCTTTTTGGGTTAGCAATGCCATTATAGTGGCTGGCACAAATCTAGTTACATGAACTCTTTATTTGACTGTATTCAGAGCAGAATTTCAGAAATTACTAAAACATTTCTGTCTGCTTTTGGGCTTTGAAAAATACAAATTCAAAGAAACCCCCCACAAGCCTTTGTTTAATCAGTTTATACCTCTAAGTATATATATATATATTGTCTAGTCGGGTGCTGCATAACAAGGTGCATGAATTCCAAGTACAACTTAAGAAATCCAGCTAGAGCAGAAAATTAAGACTGGGTGTGGGGGGTGTGTGTGTTTTTGTTTGTTTATTTGTTTGTTGGTCTGTTTTTTTTTAAGACAACCTTGCTTTGTCCCTGAAAAAATCACTGATATGTTGCACTGTTGATCCTTAAGTGGGAACTTCAGGTTCATTTTTAATTAAGGTCTGTGCTAGGGTACGCTATCTGCTAACACATAGTTTATCATGTAAATGTTCCTGGTTCGCTGAGGCTATGCTGGTTTCTCTGAGCAGAACTTGCCTGTTCACAATCTTGTCAGCTGAAGGCATTAGGACAGAATGAAATTACATCCTGGGCCTTGCCCCTGGTGGGGATTGCTGTAATATTTTAAACATCAAAAAGGATAGAACTATAACAGAACAACGTGACCACAGTAAGATTTATTAGTGCTGTTTTCATCTTAGCTTTGAGCCATCCCCTGTCTGCAGAACTCCTGTTGATGTCCCATCTGGATTTGTGTAAAAATTGATGATAGGGCAAAGCTCTCTGATGCTATCAGTTTACATTTGCATCACTTTCTGTTCAGGACCCATTATGAAGGGTTAGAAGTACAACTTGTTAAACTCTAATTAGCAGGCAGCAGAGGAGAATACAAGGTCAGTTTAGCACTCCTGGAATTTAAATTGTTTCCTGAATGTGAAAAGGAGGAGGGGAAAAAAAAAAATCAAAGCCTATGCCTCTGAGTTCAGCTGAGTTTCTGAAACATCCCCTAGGAGGTAAAACTTCTCGAATAGAACCATTAAACTCATGTCTGCTCTATATTTTGCTGTTATAATTGCTGCATAGGCCATACTATGATGTGTGTAATTCTGATTTCATCTCTCTCCCTCTAAAACACATGGGGGATAGGAAGAGGGAAACTTCACTGTGACTGCTGATTTATTCCATAAAAGCAGGTGGATGAGGTTTCCCAAATGTCAACATAATATTTTATAAAAGACCGGATCTATCTGTCCAGAGGCTTTGTGCCTCTTGGCAGACTTTGTCACCTCAGCACTCCCTACTGGTACAAAAATGATGAGAATGGCACCTGTTACTGCACTTTCCTTCCCTCCCCATTTGAGCTAGTTGTGCCATCATAGGCTTTAACAGTAGCAGGTAATAAGAACATGAACTAGGAGCAAGCCAGATGCAGACTAAAAGCAGGAAGGAAAAGTCATTAAGAGGAACAGCCAAGCTAATTGGAGAATAAAGCAGAGTAACAGGCTTGCTTGACTGACCCAAGACTTGTGGAAGACAATAAAGTATGTCCAGATTTCAACAGACTTTGGATCAGGCCTAACCTTGCTGGCTCAAGTTATTGTACCGCCTCTTGAGAAGTAGGCAGGCTCCTTTGGGTCTGATTGCTAAGGCAGCATGTCAGAGTCGAGATGCTGTTCTCTGCTTGACAGCTGAAATGTCACTTCTTGGGCTGGACATGCTGTATGCAGGCCTACCCTGAAGCTGAGATTTTGTGACAGGTCACAAAAGTTAACTTTAGTCCGGGAAGGATATGTGTTAGGGCTGCCTATGGAGACAGGATCTTCCAGAGAGCTACACAGTGAGTCTGTTGGCTGCTTTTCTCAGCCCTCCTTTGGAGAGGTGCCCCCTTTCTATGCCCTTATTATTGACAAAGGACAAACAGCCTTGTAAAGCAAAAGTGAGCTTTTGTGAATGCTCTGCATTCTTGATAAATTTAGATAGATACTCCACCGAGAAAGCCCTTTTGTCCTGGGTACTTTCTGGAACGGGCTCTGCGCCAGTTTTCTTGAGCACGGGTGTGCAGATGGTGTACGACTCCATTCAACCTCAAGTGCAGTTTGCTTTATTGTCTGTTATTTTTGGACTTATCCAAACTCTTTACGTGTATTCTGGGTCACTGATGCAAACAGACTGTAATTATTATAGGTCTGAATCAACATTGCAGTACGGTTGTCTGCAGGTCTGGTCTCTTTCTGCATATCAATTTACTGTCTAGATGAAGTCATAGTGAGTGAAGGCCCTTTCTCTAGTAAAGGTGACTGAATACAACTGCAGCTGGTTGATTAAAATGAAGCAAGAGAAACGCTCATGTGTCACTCAGCACGCTGTCACATTAAACAAGGGGATTATATATGGTGAATTTCTAGTAATGAAAGCAGGCAATCGCGTTCGTGTCATAAAATCAGCTTAAAAGAGCTTTCTAGATTCCAGAGAGGAGAACTAAAATAACTTGACCTACCTTGGTCCTGTAATCTTTAAATGCTGCTTAGCGTCTGTTCATCAGTACTTGGCAATGATATTTATTATGAAATTTTAATAGGAGGCAATATTGTGTTGAAATTAATAATGCAAGTAGTGCAAAATGGAGGGGAAAAAAAAATGTCATTACACCAGTGTTAGAAGTGGAATGGAAGCATTTGACTTGATAGAAACTGGTTTAGGAGAAAGTTTTAGTTGCAAAAATCCTACCGAGGTCACCAGCCTGAGCTAAGCGTGGCTGCCCAAAAACTTTTGGCACTATGAAGCATCCTTTTAGATCCCATGGAGGTATCTAGCACTGGAATCAGTTCTTATTAAGGGATTTAAGAATATAGCCATTGTAGGATGTCTCCGTAGCTAGTGGAAAAGAGAAATGCCATGAAGAAGCTCTTAAGGCTTGTTGTTTGGAAACACCTCTTTCTCTTTCCTTGACTGGCAATTCTGAGTGTGCTCATAACTTCGGTGCTACAGCAAGCTGCCTAATGTTAAGCGGGCTGGATTTGAGTCGTTAGGCACGGGGGGGGGAGGGGGGGAGTTTTGAAGGGTTATATTCCTTAATGAGCACTGTTTACTCCTGGAAACACTAACACAGAAATATAAGAACTCCTTGGTCCCAACAGTAGCCAAAACAAAGTAAACTTCAGTTTTCGGCTTGAAATACCCCTCCAGTAATAGACCTGCGAGGATCTGAAGAGCTTCAGTTATTTCTATATTGAGCCCTGCGATCTGTTCTGTAAAGCAGATCTCCTAGAAAGCAACCTGGTCTGAAGCTGTCGGTAGACAACTGAATCCACGCTTCCCTTTGCAGTGTGTCCCAGTAGTCAGTCCTCTCAGGGTACCACTAAAACGGTATGCCAAATCTTTTCCAAATCTGAATTTGTCTAGCTTCAGTTTTCAGTCATTGGTCCTTGTCACGCTTATTTCTATCTGTCACGTCAGTAATTACAAGCATTTCTGAGCATCTTCTGCAGCCCTTATGTTACTTCTGTGGCTTTTCGTGAGTCTGTGCTGTCTCACTTCTGTGCTATCGTGAGTCTCTTTGATATCAGATCTGAAGCAGGAATTGGTTATTGCCGGTGCTCTACAGAGAGGACAAATAACCTCTCTGCTCCCAGATGCTATTCTTCGATTCATATATTCAAGGATTGCATTAGATTGCTTTGCCACTGGGAATGCCTAACAAATTGCTTGTTCTTTGTACTGTCCAAATCCTTTACTCGGCCTGCTTTCCAGGATACCGTTTGTCATGCCGCATGCTTGTTGTTCCTATGCATATAGCTTTGTGCTAGCTCAGTGGAAAGCTTTTTTGTTGGAAAGAGCCTGATCTAGCCATCCAGGCCGCTCTGGCCTCTCTCCATTGTTATTTACCACTGTCCTGACATTTGTGTAGTCTGTGAGTTCACTGCTGCTAGAATATGTACTTATTTCAACATCACAGATGACAGTGGTGAGTATGCCAAGCCTAGTACGAATCCCTGTGGAACTTACAGGCATTTGATACTTCCCTGTGGATGTCTGCTTTTGAAGATCTGTTGGTTTCTCCACTTTTAATTCATTTAACATGGAATTTAATTGAAAATACAAAATGACACAATAAATATCTTAAAATTCAAAACCCGGTAGTCTTCAGCTACCTAATTGGTGTCTGGTTTTCCCCCCCAGGCATGTCTGCTAGAGCTGATCAATACCTCTTCTCTTTTACTTTTTTCCCTCTCCTCCTCCTTTATTTGGGAGCTGGATCTCTCAGACTGTTCAATGAAGTGTATACTGTTTCGCTATATATATGTAGTTCTCTCCATTAACATTCTATTGAGATTTCTACAGAAAGCTCAGGTTTAGCATTGAATTCCTGTTCAATATTTCTCTTTGAAAAAAAATTTATTTTTAACTTTTGTGATGTGCATGTTCTAAACTTTGACTCTCTTGAGAATTGAAACAGAAGGATCACTTTGCATCTTTAATAAATATCCCCAGCCTAATTCAGGGAAACACTTCAGCATGTGCTTAACTGTAGAATTGGATTTGAGAGTGGTATTTTGTTAAAGTAGATGCATTAATTCCAAGTTTTGTTATTTCTGAATCACACTAGTATGTGGGGGAAAAGAAAGTGAATCAATTCCAGTGTAGGAGTTTCTTTTGTTTGGTTGGTGTTTTTGGGTTTTGTTTTCCTCCTCCTTGAAGGACAACACAGGTGTGTGTATGTGTTTGGTTTTTTTCTTTTTTCTTTCTTTTCTTTCTTTCTTTTTTTTTTTTTTTTTAACCTGGAACTTGCAGTAATTTGCAGAGGGGGAAAAAGGGATCAGTTCTGCAGAGTAGCTCCGCTAAGGAGGATAGCTTGTGTTGTGGTTTTCTGCTGTTTCCTACCGCCACAATGTGTGCTACCTGGTTGCTTCTCCTTTCTCCAGAGGCAGTTGTGTTCCAGTGCTATTGTGTGTATTTAAAAATAGTAATAATAATACTTTAGAGGTGAGTAATAATAGCAAGTGTTAAATATGAGTATACTTTTTTACATATGCAAGTATTGTTAAGTCCCAGCTTTTCTAAGGATCTAATTTATGAGGTAGGAAAGGTGACTGGCCTGATCTGTTTTCTTTGTGCTGACGTGAATTGGGGGTTACTCTGCCATCGTTACCCCAAACGGAGTGCCCTCACGCTCTGACCTCTGGCAATTCTCATATTTTGCCTCCCTGCCCAGCCTGTCTCCATGCCTGTGTCTAACCAGGACTAGTCACTCATTTTGGGGAACAGAAGCACATACAATGTGTTATATTTAAGTTGCTATAAATTCTAAATCAATAATCCATTTAAGAAGAAAAAAGGGCTGTAGTAGCAATAAGTACAATTGCAGAGTTAATCAGATCATCCTTATTCGAGCTGTAAGCTCTGTTTCCCAAAGATGTTCCCACTCTACAAAAGTCAATATGGACACAATGAAGTAGGTTTATTTTCTCCATATCAACAGTACCAGGGTGAAGGGTGGACTCTTGGAGGGAACTGAGGCATTTTGCTGTTCTTGGACATGGTAACTGTGGAAAAGAAATAGTAGCAATAGAATCAAAATACAGAAAGGGGTGTGTGTTTCAGGCACTCAAAAGTTGGGGGAGATACAGATCTAAGAATGTCACCCCTCTTATCCTCTCCCCCCACAATTCACAAAGAAAAAATATCTAAACTAACACTACATTTTAAATATGGCATTTGGAGTTCATACCTGCTTTTATGGTATAGGAGACCAGCTGGTTTTAGGAAACGGGCTTTAGAAGAGATGGATGATATTTTCCTTATCTCTTTCCATGATAGCTTAAGCATATTCCTTACTGCTGATCTTTTCTGCATTACTCTTATGCTAGTGCTGCTCCAAAGACTTCAATGGATTTGCACCCGACTACACCGGTGAGATGAGAATCAGATCTAATCTCTCCAAAACCACATTTCACACAATTTCTTTTATGTACGGTTGAACCCTGTTCTCTGTGCGCACTGGCACATAAATGGCTTTAAGATAAGTGCTACAGAAATCATGGGCCTCCTTGTTGTTTTGTTATCATTAAATATGTTCTCTACTGTGCTGTGGAATAAACGGTGCCTAGTACTGCTGTATCTTGATTGTTATTCAGTGATCCTTTAAGCTGAACCAAGCTGTGTGTTCAACAGACTAGTGTACTGCTTTCTCTTGGCAATTTACATTAAGCAATAGATCATGTAACTGTGCCTTTGATATTTAGGATGTTTGTGCTTGCTAACAAACATTTTTAGAAGGAACAATGTTTCACATTGACACCCTGGCTAATAATCAAGCGTGGCCTTTTGAAAACGTGTCTCGCCAGGTCTCGGTGCTACCATTTCTATCTTGAAACCGTGGAGCTTCAACACAGGCTCCCACTGTGCCAGTCTGGGGTACGCTCGGAGCCAAGGACGAGTGACCGGGCACATGTAGAAGTTGTCCAGCAGGTGCTGCAGGGTGAGAGGTGATCCCAGTCTTGGATTCATTAACGCCTCCTCATCTGGAAGGAGATAACAAAGCTTTTGAAGAGCTGCTTCAGTTCAGGTGGGGCTATTGGCACTGTTGCCATCAGCTCAATGGCTAAGCAAGTCTCCGAGCTGCTTGTTAGCAGCTGCTGTCTGTGAAGAATAGACCCATCTTACATATTGCCAGCAGGATGGCCGTACGCCCTTTATCTGTGTCCTGGGGGAACTTAAAGGCATCCCTGCAGTGAGAAATACACTTGCCTTTGGTTGGTTTAGGTTCTGAAACTGCCTCCTGGTTTTGTCAGGGCTTGATTTGAGTGAGATCTTCATTCAAGTAACTTTAAATGCCCTTAGCCTCTTCCAGCTCTCCAACTGTGGTGGGTTTTGTTTGTTTTGTTTTTAAATGTGATTCCCTTCTTAAGAATAATTTTAATTTGGATCACATTCTAAAAGGCATTCGTGTGCTATTCTTAGCAGTTATTGTCTTTCTGGATTTGATAGTCTGCTTGCGCACCCCTAGACCTGATTTTCCCCTGTTAACTATCATATACTAAAATGATTTTTTAGAAGCAATCAGTTGTAATTTTAGATGATTTTTGTATGTTAGTATACAAACTGCATCTTTGTTCATAAAGGGAAGTATCAGGAAAAGGCATTGTTAAGAGTAAACACAGGATTTGCAACTGTGCATCTTTAAGGAGTCCTGTCCTCAGGAGCTGTAGCGAGGAAACTTAAGTTGGATCTCGGGAACGATCCTTGTTTGAGGAACACTTTCCAGTCACTAGTGTTTTACGTGAAGTTTGAAGTGCTCGGAGTGTTTATGGAAGAAAAATACTTTCAATGAGGTGCGTATTCTTTTGAAGTTGATTTAAATAAATTGACTTGTCCCAGCAAAAAAGGATGCTGTATATGGGAGATGGCTTTCTTGCAACAAGATTTATGGCACAATGGATTCTTCTTTGCTCAAGCCTTTACAATTCTCTACTCAATTACCTTTCTGTCAAAAAACTTAAGTGTTTGCAGAGCTGGTCTGCTTGACATGATCACCATGGTCTTCGCTGAAGTGAGATTTGAGCGGGGAGAGGGAGTCCTATTCTGGAAGAGCTTTGCTTGATGGTAGTTTTGACTTGCAACGATATTATTGTTCATCACTTTAAATTGCTACTTGCAGTGTATTTACAACCTGCTCCTAAAATGTCTGTTAAATATTCTAGAACTGCCTCTGCCACAAATCCCAGTAATCAGGTCTCTTTCATACATTTCTAAAAGACAATCTGAAAGCAGATGCTTCCAAAAATGAGATACAACTTATAATCTTGTTTTAAATTCCCCTTTATTACTTGGAGCTGCTTCTTTAGTCAAAGAAGAGAGGAGCGTCTTCTGAATATATTTAGATAAAAATGTATGTAGTAGAGAAAATAAAAACGAAAGAGCAGCCAGGCTGCAAATGCCAAAGAACTCCTAGTCAATTATGGTCATTAACTTGGAAGTCATTTCAACTCTGAGTAAAGATAAACCAACTTTTTTGGACTTACAGAAAAATCTTTTTTTAGTCTTCACAGTTCTTCCAAGAAAATATCTTCTAAGTATATGCATATAAACATTGTGTGTTTGCATTTGTGTATATATGTACATACATATACATGTATATAAGCAAAAAATTGTGTGTGTACACATAGATATGCACACACTTCCCCACATATATATATATTTATATACACACATACAAATACACATACTGTGGTCGCTTGGTCAGTGCTGTAATATATAGAATGAATAATATATTGGATAATCCTGAAGAAAAGGCTCTGACTGGGATAACAGTGAAGGAAGAGGAAGCTCAGGAAGGTGGGCTTGGTTGAATCAAAATTTCAGAAGTTATGAAGGGTGCAGCTGGCTGGAACGGAGCTAGAAATGCACCCCAGAGTTGCATTTTAGAGCAACACTTAACGCCAAGCTTGCTACCAGCCATTTTGAACATATGGAGCAAAAGCAGGGTTAATCTGGTGTGACATAAATTAGTAAGAGCTGTGCAAAAGAATTGTTCAAAGGCTTGCTTGCCAAATAAATTACTGATTATGTTTTATTTAAAATGCTCGAGCTGCCATAGAGGACATAGAAAACAGGCACGCTTTCAATTCAAGTAGCAGCTAGCACTTTCCTTCTAGCACTTGCGTGACTTTTTGCACTTGTCCCGCTGTATTGCGTGGGGCAAGTGGCTTAGCGTAATCCCATGTACGTGCATGGCTCACACGTGCATGCAGCATCATGTGATCCAGCAGTTTATCTCCTGCCACGTGCAATGTTCCCTTCAGTAAATGTTTTTAGGACATCCAGATAACTCCAAGCCTGTCTGCTTTTATGCTTTAGTATATAGATGCCAGCCTGGGGTTTGCATTAGTGATATCAGGCTGTGTGTAATGCTGTGCGTTACGTGAAATCCAGTGTGGTGATTGCTGTGCCTGTTCCCGCCCCCGCGCTGTAGGACTGCAGGGTGGGTTGGTGCCCAGCTGGGGAATGGTGGGGGTAGGGGTATAGGGGATTTACGCTTCAAACAGGGCAGATGTTTCCTTTCTTTTCTCCCAAACATCTGCTCACACGCTCTATTTTGGGAAGCTGTGAACACAGCTTTAAGGGCAGGACTGAGGTTACAGCAGGTTACTGGCTTTATGCCATGAGAGGCTGTTGCAGTATTTCCAGTAGTTTTGTTGTTGGTTTAAGACTAATGGAGGAATCTGTGTAGAAAAGTTGTTTTCTACCTTCAGGGTGTCTGAGCTTTCCTGGAAAAGTGGGCGATTGCGGGATGGTCTGTGGATCTCTCTGTTGTCCTGGTTAGTGGCTGTTTATGTGCACGGCCCTCTCTGCGGCTCAGAGAGGGGGTGCGGGATGAGAGGCACGAGGGGGAGCGCTCCTGTTCGCCGTGCTGAGGAGTTCCTTCTGCCCTGCTGGGACTACGGCAAGATCAGCTACAGGACTGCCGGTAAAAACGTCCTTCGTAGTTAAGGCCTTGACTCTAAATCTGGAGCCCCCAGCACCTTCTCCACAGGTCGCACAAACTTTTCCTTTGGCTTCAGTGGGCACTGGCCCACTGATGCATCTCTTTGTATCCAAAGATGGCTGCCCTGGCCCTGGATAAAGCCGTAGTGGTAAGGTTCCCCCTCCTCACCATATGAAATACTCCAAAAAACTCATTGCCATCAATCTTAGGAAATGGCTGTGCTGTTTTCGGTAGGTTATATGGATTTGGTCTCTTATACGCCAGCTGTAGCCTCTTGGGTCACTCAGGACACTATATAGGAGAACTGAGGTTCCTTCCTAGAAAGCTGAAGGTGCTGGGAAGGAGGAATGAGTACAGAATTTATTAGAAAGAAAAGCGTGTCTGTGCCATGTTTTTATGTAATCACAATACTTTTACCCTATTGATTAGCTCATGTCCCAACTTCTCTGTGAAAAAATCACAAAAATGGGCTTATTGAAATGCATGGAAGGAAGAGGAGGTGTGCAGGAGTTTCTTACGAACTAACTGGAGAATCTAAGTGTAACTCGATGGTATGTGCTCTTGTGGCTTAGACACTTCCTTTTAGAAAGATCTACACAGGAATGGACAGGAGTCTGTGACAAGTTCTGCTGAACTAAAGGGGGAATACCTTCAAAGTTTGTAAGACTTCTTTTGTGACCAGCAAAGACCAGCAAAATAAAACCTGACTGTAGAAAGATGGATAATTAGGGCAAAGAGTACGTGGTTCTGAACATTGGATAGGACATTGACAGCTTCTTCACCTGGAAACCTTTGAGGCATTTGGCATTAAAGGCAATGGAAGGAAAGCTACTAAAGAGTTTGTAAGTGCATTGAGATGAGCAACTGCTATACAAGTCCTTTTCTTCTAGGGTGAAAGACATCAGATCGCTGGGAGGCAGAAAGTCCTTTCTTTTATCTGTTTGGTGTCATGGGTCAGGGAGGAGGGAGGGATCTTTCCAGCATAGTCCCTATTCCTGTGCACAGGCACACTGATTTTTGTTGGAACACCAAATTCGACCTTCAGAAGGATGACCAGAAAGAAGATAGTACCTGGAGAATCAGATAAGCAAAACTGGAGATGTTCTGGTGCATGTTTTAACTGCACATGTTCAACGAGTCAAATATATCTAGCTAGGTTTGCTTCTGGATCTTCCTCCTAGACTGATTATGTCCTGATGATAAGCTGCGTAGATTAGTTTTTCCTTCCTTAATTTTTCATTGTCCCATCAGAAATGTTCCCAGAAGCTGTGTCCCTGCTTAGACAGATTCCTCTAACTTCTAAATGAAATTAGGGACTCTTTCATAAGACCATCAAATGAGAAGGGAAGGTCTTTGTGATCAATCTCTGCTGTTGTGGACACCCAATGGTGCCTTTTACAAAGGTACCAAGAACCATGTTAGGAGCAATTTCCATATGTCTTCCTATGCATTTAACAGTTTCAAAATCTAAAATGCATGGTGGAATTATTGCCTGTAGGAGAGGGTGCAATTATCCAACTAGTGCTCATTCAATCAATTATCCAAGGAAATCTTTAGTTACTATTTTTGCCTCCCACACAGAACCTTTTGCCCTAACCACCGTAAGTTTTTTTTCAGCCTGCCAAGTGTCAGTGTAATCCGAAAGGATAATTAAGTGCTACTCTTTTGTTATGTGGAAAGAATGCCAGATGCCACTGTAGCAGCTCTGGGTCTTCTGAAGCACAGTAGCACCTAAAATGTACTCTTCTTCCTCTGTGCTGCAAGAGCTGTCCTGTGTTTAGGGGCTTTCAAAGCAGATGATTACAGTTGCTTTTTTTGCCTCTTGTGGTGTGACGTTGCTTCACTGGGGCCAAATCCAGTCCCTCTTATTGTCCTTTAACCATATAAGGTTCTGAGTTAAGGGTACATTGATGGAGCTTGATCCCCTGCAAAACTGAGGCCTTTGAGTGGAAGTGATTTTGAGCTTGTTTCCTCAAATTCAGGCTCTGCTGGTTGGGCTGTCATTGAAAACTATGATACTTAGTACATTTACTTAGCCAGTGATATAAATAAAATGCAAATTCTTCTAAAGCTTTTCATGAGCATGAATAAACATTTTCTGGTGATGTTAAAGCAGCCTGGACTTAAAGCAATGCGAATGATAGTCATGTTTGTCTGCTCAAATGTAGCATTGCAGTTGTGGCACTGGTGGTGTAATCGTGCCTTTTCTTTGATGCAATACAAGCTGGAGTTGTCTTTGGGGAGTCCAGTAAAATAATTAGATCTATGAAGAGGTATGATGCTGTGTTTACAGAGGATTTAGCATACTATGTCCCTATCTATGCTCTTTACTCTAAGATCTAGTCCAAAGTGCTGTATAAGAGAAGCCATTTGTAGAACAGATCCGTGGTCTGTGATGCTGGTATGCATCCCTGAGCAACATCTTTTAGTATCTGTTGAGAAAGCTATTTGGGTTATTGAATGCTTTTGGATTATATACAATTTGAGCGTTCTCAGCATTATGCACTCTTGAAAATTCACAAGTTTGGTTTAAAACATAGGATATATATATATATATATATATATATATATATATATATATATACTGGGATTTTACAGGGTTTCTTTCTTCAGGTTTTTCAGTATTTGCACATTATCCTTGGCCTTTTCCTGTGAACAGAGCTAGAAACTCAGATTTTTCTGTCAAGGGAATTTGAGGTTTTTATATAACCATGTTCACCTGTTGAACTCTAGTCCTGATTAAGCTTTTCAGGATTTGTCTCAATAATAACTAAATGAACAACAGTAGTCAGCACTGAAGACGTGTCTCATATCTATGAAACTTGACAAACAGTATCTAACAGTGTGTTAACTAATCCAGACTAATTAACTTTAATTAGACAATACTGCATTAATATTTCTTCAGGTTTGTTGTTTTTCGTTTAGTTTTTAAGGGGCACAGCTTATTATAAATGCTCCTGGAACCATTCTGAGATCATGCAGTTGTTTGGAAGATAATGCATGTTTTTAATTACATTTCAGAAGCTTCAGTGCTTTACTCCCTCCATCCCTCCATAAGTAAGATTAATTTCATTGCCAAGTGACTTGTTTCACCCTGTCATAGGATGTGGCTGCCTGGATCTTAGCTATCCAACAAAATAATTTACTGGTGCTATGTGGTTTCATGGGGAAACAGATACACAAGGAACAGCCTTGTGATGGGTAAGGGTAAATCTGAGCCTTCTCTAAGGACTTTGCTACAGGTGCATGAACATACAGGTAGAGCAAAGCTCTACTCCAGTCCCCTGATAGCTAATCTGGCCCCTAGAATGCTGCTTAGACATGGAAAAAATTCCTAAATTGTGGTCGAAGATGAGACAAGTGTAGACTAGCACAATATATTCACCACAACCTTGTCCAGCCTTGTTTTAACATCTCCAGAAACTTTTCTGGTTTTTCAATATTTAAAAAAATCTGACTGTATTGTACAGATCCTTTGGTGAAAACAAATATTAGTAAGTATTCACGTTAATCTCTGCGCTCTCTTTATTACTGCTTTGCACAGGGAATGTTTAGGGAGCATGTGGAGGAGTCAATTTTCCCAGATGAAAAAGGTGCACTTTAAACTTTACTTTCATTTAATGCTGATTTTAAAACTGGTTCTAATGCAGCAGATATCAGTTTGAATTTTACAGATGATGGAGGTGGCACATCTACCTTCTACAGTTTGAAAGGCATGACTATTTGTGTCACAAAATTCATCTGACAGGTAACCACACGTTCCAGTTAATCTCAGGTAGGATTTAAATAGCTCCTGCATCAAATATAGCATCAGGCATGGTAACTGAATTGCTAATATCAGGGACATATTTCAAGTCAGTCCTTCCTTGGAGAGGGATCAGAATCAGGCTTGTTGTCCTTATGGGTAAGCTTAAGGTAGGGTAACCCCCATTTAAATGCGGTGAGTCACATTGACTGTTGGTGTTAGCAGAGGGGCACCAGTGAGAGATTTGTCCCAATGCGCTTGTTGTTTGCCTGTATCAAAGGACTCGGCTGCAAAAGATTGAAATGAGTTTTCTAATGTATTAGGAGACTTATCTATTATTTACTCTGGGAATAGCAGTCTTATTTAATATTAAATTCCAAATTTCCTTTGGGTGTTTACCAACCGTCCAGCAGATTAGATGTACTAAATTAGTGAATGCATCTTTTTCATGAATCTTCTTCTATCTCTTTTAGTTTGTGAATGACGGAGTCAGCTCCTACCCCACCCACAAAACTGCACTTATCCAGGACTAGTGTATTCTTCTGTTCCTTTTGAACTGCCTTTAAGCAGATTTTTTAAAAAAATAGGTGAATTTGGTTCTTGCAATTGGATAAACTTTGCCTAGGAGCTTAACTTTCTGCTCTGTGGAACAAGGTCTTTTGGTGTTACTTAATTTTTTTCAGACAAGTGACAAAGTTGAAAGAAAAATTTCCATGTCAGTCTTCAGAAATGTGCGTTAGTTATTGATGTGAGGAAACGGTGTAAGTGAGTAACAGCTCTCAGATTTGGAGTTAGTTTGGAATGTGGTTTCAGCTGCTTCTGTTTACCGGAGTGCAGGATCTTTGCTCCGCTATCCAAACCTGTGCCCTATGTACTCCAAGAGTCATGCCTCTCTTCAGGCTGTGCTATTGCCAGATCTCCAGCACTGTGTTTGGTCAATGTGTGACCTGGAGGCTCTCTAGGAAAAACTATGGGTGACTGTTAATCAGGAGAAGACATGTTTAGGTCTTCAGTATGATCTAAACGAGACACGGAAACCAGGCCAATATCCCATCTTCTTTCTCAAAAAGTCCTAGACCACACCAAGGAGCATAGCTGATCTTTGCAGTGTGCTTGGAGACTATCAGCTGGCAGTTGCATTATAACTACAAAGGATTATTACTGTGACTTGGTTAAAACTGGCTTCCAAAAACTTGGGATATGAAGAAGGGAGCGAGATAGCTACAAGGCACCGATGTCTGAGACTCTCCAGTCCGCTTCTGAGCTGGCTGTCCCCATCTCTGCAGCTTTCGGGTCCCCTGCCAGATATATGGCTAACTGCTCAAAAGGTGCAGCCTACTCTTATCTTTAAAACCATGCAAAGATATGATATGCATATATAGCTATATTACTATAGGCTACATGTTATGTGTATAACACCATCTGTCATGTACCTGTGTGGGTTTTATATAAGTGAAGATCTTCAAAATCTGAATCGTATTTGTCTGAAACCAACTCAGGCTGTTCAAAAAATTTAAGCAGTAGAATTTGACTAATAATTTGCAATATTAGAGGAAAATGTATCTTTGGACACAGACTTTTAATCACAGAGAATGGAGTTTGATTGGCATCAACATCTGAGTATTAAGACATAATTTAACAATTTTCAGTAAGGGCTATATAGCTTAAAGGGACTGTAGGAAGTGTCCCCTTGTGCTTGTGCCAAGATCCTGTTACACGTTTCTGTTCCCCTCATCCTTAATGATTTCAGTGGGGATTATGATGGATAACTGAAATAAGATCATTCTATTTCGAGGGAAAGCCTTACTACATTGATTTCCTGCCCCCTCCATCTACCCCCCCGCCATGTTGCTATTTGTCAAAAGCAGCTGACGAACAAAATTCGATGTTACTGGGAATTCGACCTGTCACTTCTGTTAAGTGTTGCATTTTATAAGCGGTAGTCAAAACTTTAGCTGTGTGACAAGTAATTTATTGCCCTGTAATGACTGATTGGTAATGGACTCGGCAGAAAACTGCACTGCATTAAAATAAAATTCCTATGTATAACTCTAATGACACTAATTAATTTTATAATGTAAAGCTGTTTTGTTATAGCAGTACTTGTGCTCGTTTCACTTTTTATTCTGGGATCTTGAGGCACTGAACAAGATTACTTGTGCTTTGTCACACCCTAGTAAGTGCTACCATATCTGCTTAACCGGCAGGTAAGCTGGAGCACACACAAGCAGAGAGATTTGCGTGCAGACCTAAAATAAAGTCTTGCAAAGCACTGTCCACATGCAAAACTCAAAGCTTAATTCCAGCCCTGTTTTTTCACTTAGACATTTTGCCAAATCTGGGCCTGCGTAACCAAGGTTCTTGGTAAGCTTAATTAACTTTCAGATCGTCCTTCCGAAAATCCACTAGAAATCAATGGGATTTACGTACCTGCTTATTGTTGAACTCCTGGTTAACTGCTTTGCTGGACTGGGGACTAATCAGTGTACACATGAGGACACGTCCTTGAAAGCAGCTTAAGTGCATTGAGGAGAATATCTGGCTACTACCATTGCCCTGTAATTTAAACTAGCAACTTTCAGGAGCTTTAAACTCACCTTCCGACAGGGAAATATCTATTTTTAGACTATCTAGTATAGTTGCTGCAGCAGGTCTGCCTCTGGAGCTCCAAACTTACAAACAGAGTAAATGTTACCTATGGGCTTCCATATGTGTTTATTCTGGAAAAGCTCATTTTAATTTGGCTAATGTGTTTTGAATGTTCTTTATTCATTTTACTGTGAGAGCTCTAACTGGATGGCAGCCGAGACAGTAAGGAAGATAGTAATTCAGAAAAAAGCTATTAACTTACTTACCTGCCTTCCTGGAGTGTTGGTTTGCTGCTGCTATTCTTAAAAATAGTGGAGATGTATACAAAATAAATAATTCATTGTGCAAGTGTCACATTTCTGGGGATGCTAAAATTAAAATCGCTAAATATGCATTTAATTTAAACTTGATTAGACAACTGATTCTGTTGCAACGCAGTCATAATTAAAACGTAGCCTTGTGAGGTTTAGGCTATTCGGGATGCCGGTGTGCCGCTCGCGCAGCGGTGCTAATTAGGAGGGGCACGATGCAGCCCCGCAGGCGGGGGGCTCCCAACAGGCAGCGTGGAGAGCTGACGGGAGAGGGGTGGATCGCAATGAGAAAACTGAAGCATTGCTGAGGAAAAGGAGGCATCCCCTCCTGCTATGCCTGTTACCCTGCAAGGGCTGCCGCATGTCTCTGAGTCGCTCTCTTCCTTGCCTATCAGTAATTTCTGCTGCCGGCTCTAGCAGTGAGGCAGCTGGAACAAACCTCGTGATTAAGAAATCTGATGGGAACTCCAGGCTGGAGCCTCTGCAATGGTTTCAGCAGAAATTGGGTTGTGGACCTCCCTGCTGAATCCGTCAGCTGCTATAAACCAAGCGTGGTTGATCATGGGCCTAAGGGAGGCAATGGAGAACCCTAAAGCTTACTTGGGCAAAGACTGGTGGTGAGGGTCGCTTGTGTCCAGGGGTGTTCTTGTTCTGAACCTCAGCTTACCTATCAAAAATAATACTGCTGCTGATTTCCCATACTAAAAATAATAATAATAATTACTGCCAAGAGGAGGGCTCTGTCCTGCAACCCCTTCTCATGTGAGAAAGGATATGCCCTGGAAATGCAGAATAAAGTTGCAAAGCTGTGTCACTCAATGCCCTTTTCTGCTGGTGAAAAGGTGAGACCCGCAAATGGAGTGGGCCAGGGTGAAATCCCTACGTTCTCCTGCTGCTGTGGCACGGTCCCCTTCTGAAGGCATCGCCGAGGTCGGGCAGAAGAGGCCCCCATGGGTTTAGGAAGGGCAAGATGTGGGGCCGGCAGCTCTCGCTGCATGCCGCGGCCGCTCAGCGCGAGCGCGTAGCAGCAGTGGGAACACGCCGTCAGCTCTAGGCTGTTGCTGTCAAACCCCGTTTGTTTTCTTCTTTCTCTTCCCTCTCTCTAATCACTGCAGCTACCTGCTGACGGCAGTTTGTCTGGGCAGCTCCGAGCCATGCTGAACATGTCTGACAAAGCTTAAATCTTGACCTGAGCAAATCTCTTTTAAGCCTTTGCATTTTAACACAGTCTGCGCTCAGTGGCATGAATTCCAAGGCGAAGGCCAGTCCACTGCGCTCTCCCCGTTACCTGGGGGTCTGGTTACCTTCAACATGCACAGAGGGTTTTCACCTATGCCCCCATTCATAATGTGAGAGTAAGCGGTCTTGAGGGGGGAAAAGAAATTCAGCAAATTTCTGGTGCTGCCCATGAACAGACCCATTATCTCTTCACGGTCTCCCGTGTGTTTGCAGGTCAACTTTGTTGAACCTCAGCCACGTTTTTCTAGCGTCTTGTACAACTGGGGACTGATAGCTCACTTCTGGCAAGCTCTGCTGTAATTGGGATGGCTGGCGATGGGATGCTTTCTGGGAAGATCAGCAGCCTTTCAGTGCTTCGTTCCCTTCACTGATGCGGACCAAGCTGGTTGTATTGCTGATGGCATATGGCAGAACTTGGCTGTTTTCTTAGGGACTGAGATGACCTGAATGAGGGCAGTGGCATTCCTGCAAGCAGCCTTGCTGAGCCCAGCAGGTTCCCTGAGTAAGTGATGGAGCCTGTCCCTGCTGCGCTTGGGGAAGGCTGAAATGTGGCAGGCTCCACGGAGTTGGGCTTGTTTCTCCTTATTCTAGCTGCTAATTTTCTGCTTTGTTCCATGTCCTGATTTTTTTTTTTTTTGAGTATTTCAATATTTAATGGCAGGTTTTTCATGCAAGTTTACTGTGAGGCTTCTGTGTGTGTATATATGTAAACATCAGATGAAGCAATGAAAGGTATATTTGCAATCTGAGTCTGTAAGTGAAGTGGGTTGGTCTTCTCCCCAAGTGACTAATCTGCTCCTGCACATCCATGGCCACGTTTCATAAAATTTGGAAGTGATCTTCTAAAGTAAAGCTGCTTTTCTTTGCAGATTGCTTATTGTAGCATATTATATTGTATAATAGCATTCTGTTCAACAATGCTCTCTGTTCTGTTGTGCAAACCAAAAAAGGGAGAGTAGGGGGGTATATAAGCAGAGATGCCAGCAGAAATTTTCCTTTGCTGGTACCTGAATTGCTCCCAGGCAAGCTGATGCATTTGTGTGGGTTTTTTTTTTCCTGCTACCATGACCAAAGAGATCCTCTGCTCCCAGAGCTCCAGTTTATAAAAACTTGCCATATACTATGCTGAAGGAAAAGGTGTTTCTAAAGCAAAAACCCGTGATCATGGAAAAAAACGACCGATGTCACTGTCGGGGCTCTTTGCCACTGGTATCCCAGAGCGGGTGCAGCCTGGCACGGCTGTGGCAGCCCTTGGGCTGGCCCCGGCAGCAGCGCATCCATCAGCGCTGCAAGGCGGAGTGGTATAGCTCGCTTTCCTCCTTTGTGCATCCCCCTGCATCCCAAGTGTCTCACGCTCCCTCTGCACTGTGCTCGTACTAGCAAAATGCCTTTGGCTGCTTCAGATGGGCTTTGTTTCTGCTTTGTGCCTATATAAGCATGTGAAGAGCAAGGGTGAGCTCAGGGCAGGCTAAGGTTGCTGGTCATCACCACCTGAGGGAGGGCTTGCTCCAGGCTATGTAACCTCAGAGATGCCTCCCTGGTGTGTAGTCTTCCTCTCTGCAGCCGCATCCAGCCCTAACTTGCCGGGCAGAGAAAAAGAGCAGGTGGAAAACAGGTAGGGGCTGCTTCTGTAACTCCTATAGCTCCTATAGCCGAGTAACTCTACCCAGGGCAGAACATGCCCAGTGATACTGAACTACGTGTCTGTGTTTGTGCCTCTGTGCTTTGATACTATGCATGTGGGCACGACTACCCCCACTTTTCAATTGCCTGGCACTAAAGAGTCATATCTTGCTTCAAACTCAGGTTAACCTCAGTTCCCCAAGTCATCTTGTATTTCACACTTATTATAAGTTACTTAAATAAGAAGGCAGCTTGAACGGCGATGTGGGCAAATGCTGTCTATGCTAAAGGAATAGATGCTAGTCCTGCATCATTTAGAATTTACTGAGGTGTTTTTGTACGTTGCTATAATTTTTTTTTCCCCTCTGAAAAGGTGATGCAATTGTGACTCAGTGTTGTGATATGTCTGGTCCTAAGGACCCTGCATGGTCTAGTCTGAAAAGAGGACGCTCCACATTCATGTCTGGCCAGAATTCCCGTGACTTACCTTTTCTAAAAGCAAAAAAACCTCACAAACCACATTGTACTATGCCTTAAAAAAAAAAAATCAACCAGTTAATTGGCACTGTAGAAACACTTCCCAAACCCTGTAGACCTGCCCTAAAGAATGTGCAGTTATTACATGCCGGTGTCAGGGCTGAGATTAGCACTCAGATGCCCTCGTTTCCTGCTCTTGCTAATTGACAGCACCTCCCCGATGTTACGTGTGAATGCTAGGATGCATTTATACAGTGATGGATGAACAAGGAGAATTCAAGAAGCTGAGCGAAAGTGAAGGTATTTGCCTGAGCTTTTACTGAATAAGGGTATAAATGAGGCTCTAGATTCAGTGGTGATGTCAGAAAATGTGAAACCAGCCCGCAGCTGCCAGGGAGCCCTAGAATATATAATCTCAAAGGGGTTGCAATATATCCAGCACTTTTTTGATGGCAAAGAAAGATGAAACACTACAAAGATATTCCGAAAGAGAAAATATATGTCATACAACATTTAAATAGATCCTTTCAAGAAGGAGAGCTGCAGAAACCCTTATAACTAGCTCATAAGTGTGAACCTATTTTTTTTTTTTTTTTTTTTTACAGCTGGTAGGATGGATAGCATGTTTTAAATATACAGATCTGTTGTCTACATAGTTTAATTCTATTATTTAACTTTTGCCTGACTGTACCGGCTAATAAGAAAAGCAATACAAGTGAGCAGGTCCATACCTACAGAATTAATTTTTAAAAAAGCTTTGTATTCTAAAAAGCAAGACATTTAGAAATGAGCACTAGTTAAAATGGGGATTTTAAAGACTACGTAAGGATTTTTGCCAGTACAACAAGTGCAAGTGGCAATGAAACTTTTTAAGTAGTGGAACTGAAATACTAATAACTGGGATTTGGGAATAAACTGCATGAAACTAAAAGAAAGCCTGGAAGTGCTGATTTCTTTCACAGAAAGCTAAATGCTCTCTGGAATGAGTGCAGTTGGCTGCTTCTCAAGCCAAACTAATTTAAATTTGACCTGTCTGCATCAGAAGGCGGATCAGTATGTACTAAGTAAGTGATGGAATAATACAACTAAAAGGATCCTCTGATCTTCAAACAACTGTGCATATTTTTGGAAATGCAGCTCTCTTGAGCAAACATGAGGCAAGTGAGTAGGAGGAAGGAAGTAACTGGCTGTGACTTTCTGTTTGGTTTCCCCATGCCATCTCGGTCCTAACCCCATGCAGCCACCTTTGCAAGCTCTCTGCCTCCATGAGCCCTGAGGGGCAGCTCTGCTGTGGAGATGCTCTTTGCTCTGGTGGCACCAGGTGCTGGCCCAGAAGACCTGCTCCCCTTGGTGACCCACTCTGCTGTCGGCAGCAGCGGGGCCTGCTTGTTCCCCAGGGCCTTCACAGGGTTGCAGATGCCTAACTGGACCCTTCACCTCTCCCAGCATGTCCATATGAACGTGTTGTCCTGTTCCTCACTGTGCTACTTCCACTGCTGCTGAACTTCTCCCACTGCCTGCCCAGGCTATTGCTATACTTAATTTTCCCTTTCCTCCCTCAAATGCTGCTTGTCATTGCTGTGACAAAGTGCCTTTTCCTGGACCAGCTCCTCTAATCGAAGTCCTGGCTAGAGCTAGCTGGTCTCCAGAGCAGCGCTCTCCCTGACTCACGTGTCTCTCAAAGGCTGGAGACGGTTAGTGCTTTCAGCAGCTGTCTCAAAGCCTCCGACAGAGCCTGCTGATGGATTATATAGCATAGATGGAGCTTATCTGAAAAGCGGAGTGGCTCTCCTTTGGAAGCAGGCTGTCATGCTGGCTCTTGGCACAGAGAGAGCGAATGGGCCAAAACCCTACTTGGCTGCTTCTCCATGGGGTGGCTTTGAAGTAAAGCATCTTCCATGCAGGAGTGCCAGCCATCACGGAGCAGCTCCCCATTTGCTCTACCCATAGCCAGGAGCTCGATTTGTGTCCTGGATCCTCTATTTCCACTTCAGATCCATGTACTTTGTTGTTCCGTAGTCATTAACAAGTGCTGAAACTGCCACCCTTGGAGGCAGGCATGTGCTGTTCGTGCCGATTTGATCAGATGGGGGAAACCTTTAAGCTTCATCTCGAATGAAGTGCTTGGGTGCAGTGGGGTTTACCTGCTTCCTTGGTTCGGAGGCTGTAAAAAGGAGAGGAGGAAGGAGGAACGTTGCGAAAGAGCCACAGCTCTGGGGCATCGTCCTCAGGGGCAGGCAATGGATGTTGCCACCAAGGAGGACTTGGTGGTGGTGGCTGGTGGAGGGACCAAGTGCTCTTATACACTTCCTAAATTCTGTTTTTTTTAAACACCAGCTGAATGTGGAGTAGTTCCATGGGATCTACTGTGGCTTTAAAGCTGAACCTTCATTCAGTGATATTTGCTGACAGAAATTAGGTAGAGCTGGCCTGTGTACTAGAAAATGCTAATTTTTTATGCCTCAGTAGCTCTGTAGATTCTGGGGCGGGGGGGGGGGGGGGACGGAAAGCAGGACACCTTTGTATTAATTGTATTCACCTCAGGAAGAAAAGGAGCACATTTAGATGCAACTGATAACAGCTCAGCATGTTCTAGGCCAATGGGTGCAGATGACCATAATGGTACAAATGATTCGGCTCCAAAGGTGGTGTCAAAGATTGACTTTCTTCAGGTTCATGCACAAATATCATTTATGTTCTTCTGTCAAGGGGGCTTCAAAGTCTGTCTGTTGGCCGTGAGGGAACCGAGGATTTTTTGATTTTAGAAATTGTCTGTGGGGAGAAAGTAGGAAAAGGAAAAAGGATTTCATGCCCAAATTACCAATAGTTGTGGAGGTTTATTATAACACTGTATAGAACGCTTTCTGTACTCCTGCTGCAGATTTAGAAGAAAGATACAAAGAAGAGTACAAAGGAGACCTCTCGTATGAATTGTTCAGGGAATGCTATTCCTCTGCCTTTACCGTTTCAGTTACTGCAAATGAATACTAAATAGCCAGCCTTGAAACAAAATTTTAGGTGATGCAACATCTTTATCGGACTCCATTTGACACAGACAATGCAAAGCCTCTCTCTACCTGAGGCCCATAGCCACCACCTTTTCCCCTCTGAGGTTTTCTAAGCATGGATTTTCTCCAAGGCTTGCTCTGACGTTCGCGCAAGGAGCCTGGACTTGTGTCCATCCCTGTGACGGGGAGCAAGGGGGTTGCTGCAGAGTTTAGGAGGCTCGAGTACCAGGGGGTTGTTTGTATCGGCGGTGTGGAAAGAGGTAAGGAGGTTGCACAGAAGAAGAGATTCAGGGGCCAGTGGAGCAGAAGCGTGGCTGCTGTTCACGGACCCTGTGGCCAGCTGGTTGCAGAGATTTGCACCCTGCAGCTAGCTCTGGCAGAGCTCACCAGCAGCCTTGTTTTTTTTGAAACCCACCCATGGAAAGGGCTGCAGAGCAGTGCTGGGGCGGAGCTGGTGATCTCCAGGCGGGCTGCGAGCTGGCCGGGCTCGGGGGAGCTTTGGGAGGTGCCTGCTAAACTGGTGCTTCGTGGTGCCGCCGCCTTGGCTGGCGGGAACGGGGAGAGCATAACTGGGGAGGAATTTTGTCAGAGCTGTGGAAGATCAGTATCTTTGCAAATCACCCCCCCCATGCAGCCAGGAGTTGTGCGTAAAAGGTCTGTGGTGGCTTTTGAAAGCAGTAAGTGTATCTTTTTCTGGGAACTTAAATGCATCTCTGTTACAATCAGTGGGGAAAGGGTGACGAAGGGGCTTGGATGTGGCAGCTCCGTCTGAGCGTGCAGAGCGACGGCTTGCTTACGCTGGTTGTACTGAAAAATACGTCTTTCCTTATTGTAAAGCAGATAACATTTTGAGAGGTTTCTTGTACTTACAGCCTCCGCTGAGCAGATTAAACATTACATAATGCTCCTCTCAGGGGCACTACATGATTAATGAATGCTTACAGAGTGCTTTGTTAAATATGACATAGTACTAATGTATCTGTTGTAAAAGAAAAACTGAGGAGGCGTTGGTAGAAATTGTCTTCCCTGAACAAGCGTTCTCTAAGTTTTTTCTAAAGTAAACGACTGAATGAAGATGAATAAACTGTGAGTGATATGCATGATAGATCAAAACACCAGAAATTTTTTTCTGTTGGAGGAGACTGATAGTTGCCCAGGAGATCACCCATAAAGTCAGTTGAAATTTATAAAAGGCAATGCAGAGGCCAATAATTCAACTGACAACCTTCCTGTGCCACAAGCATAGAAATGGAGTATAATCTTAAGCTAAAAGGAGGCTTTCTCGAAAAGGACACTGCCATGATAACAAAGCTTTGATTTATTTTTATTTTGTGTTGAGAAGTGAACCTAAACGATGCTTTGACTTTCAAATTTCTCTTCAATAAAAATACTTTGTATGTAATAATTCTAGGGACTTGATTTAGGATAAGAAGGAACAATTAAAGAAAAAATATTCCCATGTATATGTATGTGGGTGGGTAAAGCTGGGATACAGATTATAGATAAATTCAATTAAAAATCAATATTTATAAAGGCTCTGTTAGGACTGACTGTATGGGGCCAGACTGTTGGCTGATGTGAGTTATCATGGATCTGCTGGCTTTAACTTTTGACAGCTGAAGATCTGGCCTTCAGTTTTGGTGTCTCATTCAATATTCCAAAAAACCTAATGTTGGTATTATACGTGTCTTTATGTACGTTCCACTAGGTAGAATACTCTTGCTATTGAGAGAAAAAATCAATACAGATTAATATGCTGTATATTCATGATACTTCCTTGCAATGGCTGTCACTAAGAGCACCGAGGGCTGAGGACCAAAGGTAGAGGGGATGGCTGATTAAGTTTAGCTCTGTTAAGGGTTAAAAAATTGCCCCTGTCCATGTGGAGTAGTCTCTTTCTTTCAAGAAGATCCTATTGCTGCTCTGCCTTTTCCAGCTACTTCAGTTTTTGATTAATTTATGAACATTCATTTTAATATGTTTTCCCTTATTAAAAAGAGAAAAGAAAAAAAAGGAATGGATTTGTGAGAGATTTAAAATGCTGGGATTTTCTTTGCTTGGTAAGTTTACCCAGCCAGGGTTCCCGTTCCAGCAACCCCTTGCACCCTTCCTTTACTGAATTAAATAAGGATTTGAGGTACAACATAGCGGAGAAACATGCTCCGGTGCTGGCATCAGACCACATTGTGGTCCACATTAGCCAATTCCTGCTGTCGTCCCTTACCTGTCCCAGCTCTAACTGAGACCAGAAACAGAACCAAGCTAGGTTTCACCACCGGTCTCTTCAGACACTTCAAAGCTGACCTGCTATGCAGCTGTGCTGGTCTGCTGCTCCTCATCCTCCCTCAAGTGGAGTTTCAGTTTTGGCAGTTTGGCAGCATGCAGGAAGGGGCCCCATCTTCTACCTGCATACAGCCTGGATAGAAGATCAGTCACTCAACTCATAGCTGTCATCTGTGTTGTGTCCTGAAGACCAGGTGTGTAATTTGCTACTTTGTGAGTCTCTTCTTAGGAATCTAGAGGTGGAGCGTTTCCTTACCAAAAAGCTACAACCATTGAGAAGTTCATTCCTGAAAACCCAAGCTTTCCCTAGGCTAGCGGGATGGGAACAAATGCCAGGGGGCCAAGTGCCAGGGATTTGCAAAGAGCACAGTGGCTCACGGCTATTTGTTTTCATCTAGGAATTTGCCAGAAGAGTCCAGAATATGCAAACTCGTGTGTACTTTCCTTTAGATATCTGAATAAAGGAAAGCACACATATACATGATCATAGGCCTGGAGATCCACAAATCCTGACATGCTTAAAGCAGAGACTTAGATAAAAACAAGCTGGGCTCCCTCCAGCGCTGGCAGGGGCCACTGTTGCTGCCCAGAGAGCGCTGGGAGTCCAAAGAAAACCAAGTCCCTTCTGCTTCTGTTGCTCACTAAATTTACAAGTAGCCCAGGCAAAACCGGCAATTAAAATGGCAAAAATTGCGTTGTTGTCACTGGGCCACATTTCCTCCATGATATGGGAGGAACTTACCCTTGAGTCTGGAAGTTGTTTGCAGGTACTGCAGAGCATAAACTTTCTTTAAAATTTATACTTCTTGTTGTTGAACTGTGCTTCTGAGTGTAAGCTTCTATAGTACTTGAATTTATTTCATATCATATATTGTTGCACAAAATGCTAAGAAGTATATACTACCTTGAAAACTTTAGCAAAACTTTATTCAAATTTTTTAAAATTTGAAATTATCTTGTGCAGGTTTAATGGCACATTTTCCCTGACAAACAAATTGCACCTTCTTGTATATTTTATCCTTTCAAAGTGTCATATACAAAGCCAACTAGTTAACTGACTTTTGGATTGTAATTATGGAACGCTGTACAGCATTAAGACTGTTGTATTGTTTGCTGCTGTCACTGCCAAATCTTGCATCACTTCTGGTGTACTCTGTCGTGGTCCTTCAAAGACTTTACACATAAGCATAACTGCTGTAAAATCTTACGCCACTGTGTGAGCCTTCTGGGCCTGAAACATTAATAACTAAAAATTAGTGACTGTGTTGTTTATGCAGCTTTCAAAATAAAGAAGGGCTTAATATTGCTATGCTTGAAGGCCGCTATTACGCTGGGTGTATTTTTTGTTCATTTGCAACGCTGGTTAAAGTTGATGGATATACTAACCTCTTTCATTTATGATAAACAGAAAAAGCAATTAAGTGCTTCTTTGCAAGGTGATAGATGAAACAACAGCAAGCTGGTACCCAAGGCAATGAACTACACAAGACTGCTGAGAAAATGAGCTGCGTCGACAAGGGTTTTCCCTCAGATTAATTGCAAGTGCAGGGGCTAGGGGTTTGACAAGTTGATGCTGTATGCTTTCTCATTTCTGAGAAGCAAAAATTGAGGAAAAACACTGCAAAAAGGGCAATAAGCAGTGCTTAGCGTGGGAGAAAGTGAAGAGCCAGGACTGCTAATGGGAATTGTGCTCACTGGGAATACAGCCTTGGATTCCCAAGCAGAAAACAGCTTCCCATATTTCTTCTGTGTTCAGAAAGCAGGATTGCACATGCACTCTTCCTCTTCTCCCATTTTTCCATAAATCAGCAGAATGGCACCAAAGAAATACTTGATTTATCTCAGCCTGGTTCCTCCTGTTGGGAAGCGAGTGAGCAAGACCTCCCCTTCCTCATACAGCCCCTTGGGGAGAAAAAGAAACAGCAACACGTCGAGCTGTGAAATGTTTTTTCTTTACATTTCCAGATATCACAGCCTAGACTGGCCTTCTGTGAGAGGCGCGGTGGGAGGAATCATCAAAGGTGTGAGCGTTTATAGCTAGCTTTAAAGTCTCCCAAGCAAAACTGCTTGTTTAGCTGATTTCTGGTAGCGATGGGCAGCAATGGTGCAGAGCTTGGGTGCAGCTGGGGGCATGTAGGACATGGCAGAAACGTTAAAAATGATGTATTGTAGTATCTTATAGGTACTGCTGAAAAATAGATACAAGGATTTCTAGGATGAGGATGTGAAGGATTTTCTGCAGGAAGAGTATAAAGTCCTGAGGGGCTTTTACTGACGTTCATAGGAGCAAGTTGGCCATTTGGGCTCTACGGTAACCTCCTGAGAGGAGGATAACGCCTTGGGGAGGTGGACTTAAAATTGCCAACATGATATTTGTTTCTTGGATAATAGTGGAGTGAGTGAGTCAGTGTGGATTGCATACAAGAGCTCTCTTTCAGACAGAGCAGTACATCACTGCCCACCAAATAGGTTTACTGTTTACCTTATTGTAAGATTTTCTCATTTACTCACACGTTTGGGAACATCTTGTTCACTACAACTTAGTCACAGATGTGTCCAGGTATAACAACTACAAAAGCCTGGTTGGAAAAGCTGATGTCTGTGTCTGTGCGTTCACGTTGCGATGTGATTTTTATAGGAGTCATTGTTAGGAAGTTTTCAATGCTTATGAGTATTAGAGTATTCTAATTCATTCCTTCAAAGATGACATTGGTGGAAAAATGCTGTTTAGAAGAAACATGTAATATTTTACTTTTCTATTCAATGATCTGTCTCCGCTGGTGTATATTAATCATGTAACCATATGCAGTTGCTAGGTTTGGTTGCGACAGGAGGAGAGTATACAGAGCATTGCGTGGCAAGTCTTTCCTAGCTGTTCCTCCTTACCTAGGATAAACAAGCTGGATAAGCCTAAATCTGGGGTGAAACACTTGCAAGAATATATTATCTTGTGATCCCAATAAGGAAACATGGAAAGAACTACCTTCATTTGGCAATTGGTAAAGACTTTCCTTTAGAATAAGGAAAATGGTGTTATACCAAAGGCACCTTGCCACCTTTCCCAAGAGAAGAGGCTGTAGAATAGGATAACCTTCTTGTGGACTTCTTTGTACCCTTTTTGTGAATGGAGAAGAGAAGAAACTGCTGCTGAGTGCTTGCATAGCCCCTGAACACACTGTTTAAATGCCAGAAAATTAACCAGACCAAAGGTTAATGCACTGACACAAACAGGATGTCAGGACAAAGGGCTTCAGGATACTGGCAGGAGCTTGCAGACGGAACAAAAGCAGTGATTTTGTAGTTCCTAGGTTTGTTGAAAAAGCAAACAGATGCCACTTCAGGAAAGTGCAATGTTTCTTCCCTTTTAATTGCAACAACATCAGCATGTCCTGTCTCCCTTTCTTTGATTGCATTTGTCTTTATTTTCCATATCAAGTTGCACCGCCGCTTCCTTCCCTGAACCCCACGTGTCCCAGCCCTGCAGGCTACAGGGATAGATCCTCACACTAGCATGGAGCCTCTTTGACGTACACATTGGCCTATGAGGAGATCAAGGCTATGGTATTCATGAAGCCCTGGGCAGTACTGGTTCGCTTTGAGTTCTGCCACGCAGAGTGATAAGTACTGAGTAGCAAGGGAAGGGATTTTCATTACTAGTTACCAGAAGCCTTATGCATGTCTTCAAGAAGAAAAGCCCTAAAGCCAGGCACTTAAAAAGGCAGTCACCTACTGCTGAGATGCTCTTTTGGGTACTCATTCCCCTCAAGAGCATATAAATTCTGAATAAACCTCCTGTAATGTACAATGTTTAGGTCTGGCTTCACTATGCTGGAGATGAAGTCAAGGCCTTAGGCCAAAAACTCTCCATCTGGTCGCTCAGCCCTCGCTAGGCTGCAGCGAGGGGCTGGCAAGGCTGTTTTGTGTTGATCTGCAGGCTGTGGGGATTTCACGGGAGTGCGAAGCAGATCCTGATCCTGGCTTCATTAACAGCATCGCTCAGTGACCAGAGCAGCAGCGCGGGAGGGCACAGGGCTTCTTGGGTTGTACCCATGGCTCTGCACACTCAAACGCTTTGCTGCTCTGGCTCTGCCTCTTGAAATGTTCACTTGTTCCTGGCTGGCTCCACCTGGCACTTGGAGCTCTTCCTATAGCAAGTTTGCTAGAGAGATTGGTATCGTTTTAATGCATTTTGGCTCCACTGGGGCCATCCTATGCAGCAAGCATGAAGGGGAATTGTTGCTGAAAGGTTATATCATACCTATGCAAGCCCTAAGATTCAAGTGAGATTTCGTGGGTAGGAATAACTGCCATCGGCTCGGTATGTTTTCCAGCTTCTGCAGACTTGAAACAAATTCTTAAACCTATTACAATACTTTGATAGAGATGGATGCTCCCTGCTGTTACAGCTAAACATTGTTCCTTCAGTAGAGCAAGGAGCGGGATCAAGGATAGGTTCAAAAGATGTTAAATTTGGAGATGGTTTTTGGCATCCTTGCTTGAACCATGTCTGTTGGGCCATTGCTCCCAGTGTTGCCACCTCACATGGTCTGAATCTGCTTGGTATATTATGAAATGTCTTTTTTGAAGCACCGAATCAAGTCAGTACAGGAAAATCTCAACTTTCATTTTGCGGGAGAGCAGAAAAGACAGGAGGTGATAGAGGAAAGCCTGCTTTTAAGCTAGCATGCAAAAAAAGGCTAAAAAAACCCTAGCTCAAAAGGTGAATAAAAATATTCCCACAAACTTAGTATTTTTAAAACCTGCATGACTTTTTAAGCTAGCCACATGACTTTGGAGGGCTGACTCATAATATTTGAATACTACAGACTGGTGTCCCTGTTTTCTAGGAGGCAGTAATTAATGTTAGAGTGAATTGCCTCCCTCGAATCTTGGAAGCAAGTAGTAGAGCAGAGGAGGAGCTGTGACTCAAGCGGGTGGATGTGCGTGAGTCACTGGGACTCTTGGGCTGGTAATAGCTGGCTTAGGGCAGCATTTAAAATCTCACGATCCGTCTCCACAGAAAGGCTGGTATTTGTAACAGAGACAGATACAACTCTGAAAACACTGTTATTCATGGCTCAGGAAAAGAATGAGCCACAGCATTTTGCTGCCTTACAGGTGAATTACAAGTTAAAAGGAAATGATTTGATTCCCTTCCCATCATATGCGGACTTCCGTATTTAAGAGAACTCAAACTCTTAAGTGCTTTAGGACTCTAAGTATTTGAGAAACACACGCCAACATAGCCTAAACAAGGGCCAAAAGTTTGAAGAATAATGATCATTTGGGAACTTGGGATTTTTATTGTTATTTTTTTGTTGCTCTTATTAAAGTATTTGTCAGTCATGTTTGCAAAGCAGGAATTCTAATGAGTAATTGGCGATGCCATCGTTTATTGCTTTAATATCAAATCTATGTTATTTATTTGTTCAGAAGTCAGCCCAGCAGTGGAATACTGTTTTATCCATGTCCGGTCTTAAAATATTTGATTTAAGCTTTCAGCATGCAAATTAATATTGATGTATTTGTAAATGGAGAAACTGTGCAGTTTTCTATTTATCTGATACTAAAGATAAGGGGCAAGAAGCAGTGATAATGAAACCAAATATTTATAGTAGGGGAAGAAAAAAGAAACAGCAATATCTAAAATCACATTCTAGATGCACTGAGCTGGAGAAAAAAGGGCCATATAGACATAAGAGTAGTTGTCTTTGCCTGCCTCTAGGAGATATTTATAGACGTAGCAAAGTTTAAACTAAAGTTTCAGTTGGAATAAATTCTAGGTATGGCCTTCTTTTGAATACAGATGGCAAGCGCTGTAGTGTTTACTGTATGTTGGAGGTGCTTGTATATGAAGCAGGTGTTGTCCAGTCTGTGATTTTCACGAGATTATGCACTGAAAATCCCATTAAGCGGTGCACGTGCAAGGAAGAATGAGAGGGAGACTTTGCACCCTCCTACAGTAGCTGGTTTTGCCCAGAAGCTGAAGTGAGGCCCCTTCCTCAGGCCAAGTGCTGTCAGATTAGGTATCTACATCCCCCAAAATCTGGATCCCCAGTCCAGGAGGACGATGTACCTGATGCGGGTACAACGGCTGCTTGCTACCTCTGTAGGAGCTGAGTTTGCGTTGGCCCCAGGGAAATTCAGAGCCGCTGCTCAGTGCGTGCTTGTTCCCGAGCTCCCAGACGGAAATACGCTGCCGGGCTTCAAGGACGTCCTTGTTTGCCATGGGACTCCCAGGTAAGCCTGGCCAAACCCGAAAGTTTTATTTTAGTGAAATTTCACGTTTCAGTTTTACGTGCATGTCTGACAGGAGGTTGGAAGCTGCGGACTTCAGTAACAGCCTGTGGAGGAAACCCCACAGGTTTAATTTTGGGAGTGTTGGCCGGAGGCTTTCCGGGCAGAAGCTGTTCCCGTGCCTAGCCAGGGAGGTGGGCTCTGGCACTCGGCAGCCTGGGCCGTGCCGGCGCCGCTCTCGCGGGCCTGCGCCGAACGCCCACAAAAAGTGCAGACAAGAGACCAGGGAGAGCAGAGGCCGCACTTTCAAACGGGCATCCCAATTACTGATGATCCCTCAGGAAAATCTTTGTCATGGTCAATGAGATCATTGCTGAATCGATGCGTCTGTTCCAAAGTGATTCAAGGTGTTTCAAGACTGGAGGAAAGTTGAAGGAAGTTAAAGATGGGATCGTTTGTGATCAAAAGAATTTTGATATTTTTAGATGATTTAGGACTTTAAAAGCTATTGGAAAACAAACAAAGCCATTATCATATATATAATTGCTCATTTTAATGGTTCAAAGGAACAAGTTGGGGAGTAGGGTTTGTACATTCGGAAATTAAAAGAAGGTTTTATGAGTGCTTTGCTGCTGGGTGGTCATTTTATAGTCTAAATTCTCCTACTATCGTGAACAGAAATACAAGTCCTGTCTGTGGTGAGATCACAGTACCGTAGTGCAAGTGGCACTGGTGGAACGGAGAGGGGAAAGGTTTCGGCTTCCTTAGTACTACACCCTTAAATACAGAGAAATCTAAAAATATGTTATCTTGAAGAACTTGATGTTTGCCTTGTATTCACCACTCTTCCACCATCCTCTCTATTTTTCTGTCCTCTGTTTGTCTGTTTTAATTGTGTAGTATCGTTTTTGTTTCTTTGGTCTGTTCGTGCTATACACGTTATAATTAAAATGAGTTGTGTACTTATTTGGGTATTACCCATACATTGGGATGTCCTGTGTGTGTGGTTATGTGTAGTCAGACATGTTTGCCCAGGGGCCCTAAAGTAAAATCTTGTTAGCATTAAAATCAAATCAAGGTCCTCATGGGGTTCATGGACCAGGATTTTTGTCAGAGCATACAGAGTAGTCACGGTCTGATACGGATTTCACTAGGAAAAGGCTACACAGGCAAGTATTGATCCTATCAGCATTCTGCTTTGCCCTAAATTGGTGTTAACTTATGAGCTGTGGAGATAACACACAAAACAAGGGGTCCCCAATCCTTTGGGATCTTGTGTGTCCTGATTTCTCAGAGTTACTTAGCACTGCCAACTCCTACTGGCATTAGCAGTGTCAGTGGGAGCTGACATGAGACTAGTGAGTACGAGTATCTTGGAAAAGCAAAAGGTAAGTATTTTCCCTTCTTTCTTGCGCTCTTCCTTGTCTCTTGCCTGCCCCCGTCCCAATGGGTTCCAACAGCCTTGGAAGTCACTGCATCGAGCCTGGTAGGAGCTGAACGAGGTCCTCATGTGCCTGGAGCCAAATTAATCTCAGAGCACTTAACTAGCGCTAAAGCACAGTTTACAATGTCTGTTGGGTTGTGCTTAACCAAATTTGCAATGTATTTAACAGTTGATTGCCAAATATTAATTGTACCCAAATAAATAACAACACTGTCCTGTACAGCAGTATGTGTGGTTAAAATTAATGCAGTTAAATTCATACTTTATCATTAACTGCTTTTCTTTTAGATACGGTAAGTTACAGTTTAAAAAAAAGTACTTTTTTGTTTGATGGCTGTTCTTTGGAATGGCATTTTGAGGATGACTGTGGTGCAGTTTGACACTTGAGCTGTTTAGATTTTGCTCTGGAGCAAAATTTGTTTTCATGGGCAATATGTTGTTAGAGTTTGGCCTTTATTTGAACTAAGTTGGGTTGCTCTTCCTGGAGCACAGATAAATCATTGAGCCATTGTAAAGAGGATGAACATTTTCAGTAATGCATCTGACCGTGTCAGGTAGAGCAGAGTTAATGGCACTTGAGTTAATACAAGTCTTTAATAACTGCATTCAAAATGATAAATAATGGTGCTATGCTACTGGACACTGGCTTAGTTTTCTTTCCTTTTCTGTGCCCTAGTTTACTGTATTGATGCATTTTCACATCTAAAAATATCTGAGCTGTTTCCATGATACACCATACTTCAGTTAGCACAGAAAACAAAGAATATCTGCATTATATCCACTAGTACAGAGTGAGTCTCCGGTATCTGCACTGGGTATCTGCAGCCGAGGAGGGGATTCTGTGCTAGGGTATCTCATCTCATCTGTCAAGCCGCAGCCTGGAGAAAAAAGTGATGAGGGAAGTCATGCCAGTGACATCCAGCTTGACTCCAGCGAACGGATTCATTTCTTATTCCTTCCAGGGTGGGATAGACTTACCCGCTTCTTTACTCTTCTCTTTGTGCTCCCTTATTATCATTCTGTGTGGGTGCGTGACTGGAGCAGGCAAGTCAGTCAGAGAAAGAGAATATTCAAAAGGAAAAAATACTGTTGAAGACCAAGATAAAGTTTTATGGGCTTGGAGAATTTAAGGGCTTGGAGATTGGCTTTTGCACCGATGCAAAAGCTCTGGCAGGAAAGCAGGGTATTTTTTCTTGCCTTTGGCATCAGGGGCATTAAGGAGGTGAGCTGATCTGCTTGCGCAAGGGGAGCTATTGGAGTCTGGGGAGAAAGCAACTCTCGAGGTGAAAAGCTTCTGTCGGCATCACACAGCAGTTCTTTAACAAATAGGCTGGCACCCCTCCGATGAGCCAGTGTTCAGGCCAGGCTCCCCTCTGTCCTCTTCCCAATGGGCCCGATGCAGAGACTTGGGGGCTAGGCGGTAGAGAAGGCCTTGCAATGTGTCTCTTCCAGTCAAACAGGGTCCAATTCAGAGCCCAGGTGTATAGGCAAAGTGATTGTCCAGAGGTGAAGGGGTGGCTCAGCCAGCTGGCAAAGAAAAATGTGTGATTTTTCGTTTTGTTTTAATATATTCTTTATAAATACTGTACCCTGGTTACCTCAGGGAGACACCAAGGCTGGGAAAGCGCCCACTGCGCAGAGAACTGCTCTACCTCGATCCTCACCTGCTGAGTCTCTCAACCTCAGGTCTGCTGTGCTTCAAAGGTGGTGGTAGTACACGGCCTGTGAAACTGTGTTTCTTGCACTATCCTGGATCCAGAAGCAGTGGGGATTATTAGAGGGCAGTGGAAGAAGATATGGGCGAGCAGGGTAACGATAGGAGCCTGAGGACTGGAGACCTCAGTCCAAGCCTGTGCCTTGTCCTTCTCTGATGTTCGAGCCTATTTGCTATTCCAGAATTGGTTGCTCAGGCTTTGCTGTCCCACTTTAACTATAGAATCATCCAAGTTGAAATAAATATGTCTTAAAGAAATTTACAAAAAATGCAATTGGTCCCATTGAAAAATTTCAACAAGTTGACATATTCTTACGTAATAAAAAGCCTCATTAGAAAATGTCTGCCATTTCTAGTTTGAGGTATCCTTATACAAAATGTATATTGGCTACTTGCGTACTTCTACTGCCTTGGGATTTATAATAAAAGCTGATGCCAACATCTTGCCCTTTTTATGAGCAGAGGTTGATTGTCAGCAATGGGGAGCTGATCCAGGATTTCAGATACCTTTAGTGCTACCTACCGTTGTAATTTGTGAATAATCTTTCTCTGTTGGTTAATACAGGAATGAAGATATAAAATGCCAACTTAAATATTTATGTGGGTAGTATATCTTAGGGAATATTTCTTGATGGTAAGGAAGTGCTGTTTAAAGAGCAATACATTGCAATTCAGTGGCAATGACTGTGTGAAAGCTGTCAATGTTTTGAACAAAATCTGTGGATGCCATAAAGTGGTGGAATTACTCATTTGCCAAAATCTGTGCTTTGGGAGGAAGCAGAATGTGTTAATTAATGATACATTAGTAGTGACAAAGACTTTGTCTAGAAAATTGGTACATCACTTGAGAATATCTGGTAATTGAGACTAAGCATTTAGGAGTTCAGTGTTTCTTCAGTGCATGCATTTAATTCCAGCTAACGTTAACAGAGCTTGAGCATGCCTACCGAATAAAAACCAAGTACTGGAGAGGGCAACTACTGATCTTGCCATCACATATATCATGGAGATCTGGTGACACTGAACTTTCCCCATTTGCCAAACCTGACAGTTACAATTACAAATATTTATGCAAAAGATCCTATTTCTTCCTACTGACTGAAAGCTGCCCACTGGATTTGCATGCATAAATCCATTTTGCATGCAAACACCTCAGATAAAGAAACTATATTTCTGCAAAAAATCTAGATCTGCCAACATAGCAAGAGTTGCAAGAATTGATTTTGTCTTTGGTCTTTTTTTTACCCCACTTAACATAAAAATAGCTGAGGAATACAGGTTTAATAAAGCCTTGTGAAAAGATAAGAAGGAAATTAATCTGGGAAATTCTATCTGCCAACTATAGTTTTTATTGACACTTAATTTTTTCAAAGATATTGAGTTACTACATGGCTTGCACTGATTGTATAATATTAAAGTTTAAGAATATATAAAAATTTAATGAAAATGTCTTAAATAGCAATCTGAAGTCCTGACACTATTTAATTTTTTTCTGATGCAGCTACAGCTGAAATGTCTGCGAGCCCTTCTCTTCACTTTAGTAGATATTGGAGCAGGCTTTTAAAGGAGCAGGTCTATTTACAAAAGGTCAGACACATTTGTAATGAAAATTGCATTTATCATGATGCATTTATATTATGAAAACAGCTTACTGTTTCAGAATGAATTTTGCTCCCTCCTTCATCCCTCCTGGAAGAAAACAAACACCCCTGGGAAGAAGGATCATAACATTTCTCATGGCACTCAAAGGTCAATTCATAATATAGTACCCCTAAGGGCTTACTCAACTGCTTGGGGAAGCTGGGCTCTTGAGAAGTGCCAATATATAGAGAAGTACGCAGTATCTATTTGATCCATCTTGCAAAGCTGATATTTATGTTTTTGACAGTAAGATGGTACCTGAACCTGGTGCTGAAATGCTTGGTAGCAAAAAGCTCACCAGTGCGGTTGTGTGTTACTGAGGGATTGGGGAGGTCTGGCGTTGCCTCTCCTGTCTGTAGGATCATACAAGTTCTCCACTTTAAGTGGAGTTTTTATTGCAGTTTTTCATTAGAAATGAGCTTGCTTAGTTTTTATGGAAGATTTTTTTTCCCTCAGGAAAAATTGCTGTTGTTGTGTTTGTGCAAAAATAAAAAATCAAAGCTCATAAAACAACTCCCAGAATATTTCAGCAGAAACCTGAAATCCCTCAAAGGGACTGTAATTTGTGTGTTTGTACTGCCTGCCCCACTTCTCACATTCCCTTTGCTTGCTTTCTCTCCACCTGGTGAAAATACGAAGGGCTATGGGAGATGTAGTCAGGAAGGAGTGTGATGTTTAGGGTAGAACTGATGGATGAAGCACAAACTACAATTGCTAAACACTGCAACAGCATTTCCAAATGAGTGTAATTTGATAGCTGAAATATTTGTGTAGCCACAGCAGATGAAGCAAGGGATTTTCACTGATGTTCTGTATGTAGCTGGGAGAAACTCAATTTACATCTGTCTCTATGAAGTATTTCCAAGCTGTGCTGCTCTGCCCATTCTCCGCGTCTCCTCTGCTGCCGCTTGGGCACAAGCGGTGTCCAGCCTTGCTTTGGCCTTTGCTGAAAAAGATCTTGTGGCATCTCCTTTATAAAGATCCAGCAGTCTCAAACTTGGTACCTGCTGCTGGTATGGCCCAGGGGTGTGGTGATGCGGGTGTTGAAAACAAAACCGGGAGGATCCTGCCTCTGGCTGTGAGCTGGAGGAAGTCTGTATTATTATGAACATTTATTTCATGTCTAATTTGGACCACGTTTCCACATGCAAGTAACAGCCTTTTTTTCCCTTGGGGGCTTACTGTGCGTAGCAGCAGGGAGAGTTGTTCATAAGCTGAAAAGCAGTTGAGAGAAAACAACTGGCAGATTGTGCCCCAAAGAGCTCCCCGCTTCCTCCTGGTGGCTTAGCTGCAGTACAGGCACTGCAAGAGCCATGTCCTGCGCCCAGATGCGAGGGGCAGGGATGCAGAGGTGTCAGTGCCTACGTACTTCTCCGTATATTGGTGCTCTGCAGGAACCCAGCTTCCCCATGCAGTTGAGCAAGCCCTTAGGGGTATTGGCTCTTTGAGTGCCATGAGAAACACTATTCTTATTCTTTCCAGGGGTGTTTTTTTTCCCCACAGGCCAACAGAGCCACGTCCCCTGTTCTCACGCAAGCCTGCAGCCCGTGTGTGTGCCATGATGAGACGGGGACAGGGGTGCAGGGACATCTGCTGCTTCAGAGCTCTTTGAGCTAACGTCCCTACCAAAGGCGTTTGTGGTGGTGGTGCATTAAGAGTATTTATTTCAATGCTGTGTATCTTGGAAGGCACCTCCCCCCCCCCCCCCCCATAAAGAAAATATTTGTTATGCATTTTATAGTCTCAGGCATGGCCATCTGCTAATATAGTCAACTAGACACAATAAAGGAGGTTTATATCTTTTTAGATTCTGTTACTTCAGGTTCTATTTTTGATGTAGTAGGAGCACGCACAGCTGAGCTGAAAGACTCTCAAGAACATGCCATGCATTTTACAGCGGATGCAGCTAAAGAAAATTTGCCGAAGGATTAGCATTAAAAGCAGAACCTAACAGAGAATTCGAAATTGCTATTGCCTTGCCTTTAGCCTGGGGTAGTTCAGAAGCTCTTTGGTAAGTAAAAGAGTTGAGACGCTTTTATTCGGCACTATGTAGTCTGTACGGTGCAAGTCTGCATGTGAACTGCACCAAGATGTGAATGGTCAATAGCAGCAGTCCTCTTACCAAAATAGCCACAAAGAGCTTTTATTTGCAGTTCTGGAGGTCTGTCCTATTAGTCTGTCTCCTGCCACCTGGCAGAATTATATTTGAATTCAGTATATAAATAACGCACACCAGTAATTTTGTGTAAAGATGAAACTGCTGTCATGAGATTTTTTTCCTTCCCTTTACTTTGAAAGCGTAGGTGTCACTTTTCAAAGTTGGGAGCTCAAGGCTGGAAAGGACTCCTGCGTAAATGAGTTAGCCATGTTGCTCTTGCAAGCAACCAGACTGTATATTCTGCGTTGGTCTGAATATAAGTTGCCCTCAAATTTGAGGTATTTTTCACTTTTCAGAGAACTCGCAGTGGGACTGTTCAGCCCAGCGCAAGCCAGTTCAGTGGGGATGTGGCCCCTTCACAAGTCCTGCAGCATGTTGTGGTCACTTGGGTTGGCTGAAGTGATACAGCCACCTGCGTCCCTTCTCAGCACCTGTATAAGGCAAAAGGAAGGAGAGAGTGGCTACGAATGAAATATCTCCCACCTTTATCTTTGCTGCCTAATATCCCTGGGGGTTTTTGTTTTTCTTTCCCTGTCCCCTTTCTAGCAGCATGTCAGCAGAACTTTTAGTTACTTGTTTTAACATCTTCTGTAAGATCTGGTTCAGTTTGACTTTTTACATTTTTCTCATGGATCTCTCCACTTTTCGACCTACTGTAAGACATCTTTCTCTTTGGTTGGTTATCTCTTTTGCATTCACTGTGTACACTCAGCTGTTCCTGAAGTGCTTTTTCTTTTTAAATAAGATTATTCAATACGGAATTTGAAAGTTTCTTCTTAATCCTGACAGTTCAATGGGGGTTGGGCAGATAATAGAGTCGAAGAATTCGTGCTAAACTTTCTAGACTGTCTCGGGAAAAGGTTATGGAGGATGAGAAAAATTCACTTGTTGATGGCTGTAACTTCAAAGTGCAATTTTCATTCATCCCTGCCTTTGCCCCAAATTGTCACAATTCAAAATCTTCTGCTGCCTTGAATCCTTTCAACTCTGTCAGCCCTTTTTACGGAAGTTGTAAGTTCTCTTGTTGTTAATTTGGGTTGGTAACACCTCTAGAGAACAGCTCTTGGGCTGGCAACCTTGCACAGGACGTGTTATTCCTGGGATATTCTTCATCAATGATGCCGTTAAAACCAGTAGGAAAGACAGTAACTGCAACAGTATTATGCCCTCTTGTCTGATTTGCTATAAACCGAAGAGCCTGCAGGACTGTGACTCCTGGCTCATAGCCCTCTGGTGCTACTATGCTGAATGAATTTCAGTGAGTTCATTATGTATGACCAGCTCTCCCTGCCATGTGTCTAATTAGCTGTGGTTTATGCCAAGCCTTTCCCTATCTTAATCCTCTTCTGCTACTGTTGTGAGACTTCCCTGAGAACCAAAACAGATGAGTTGGTGTACCTTGTGGTATCTGCGGCTCTGCATGTTTTCTTTTCTTTTCCCGGCTCCCCTGAACAGCACAGGAGGAAGCAATGCTCTGAAACAAGGATTAGCAAAGGCAGAGGTGAGCACAAAAAATTGCCTTCTTGTTTCTATCCAGAAACAGAGCTACGATATTTGTTTAGAGTTTGAGCAGCGGTCTCCCACTCTGCCGACTTAAGGGCAAAGACGGGGCTAGTGCTTTGCGAGGAAGCACGAGCACCTGTAAGCCCGACTGCTGGAGCCACCACAGCAGCTGTCTTTGTATATGTGGTGTCAGGAAGAAGTTGAGTTTCTGTAATTTCTTGGTTAGTAGAAACCCTTATGTTGTTAGCAATCTTATCCTGGCAGACCGAGGACCTGCCTAGGACTATTCTTTTCCCTGGACAATTCTGAATGGGTGAGGGACCTATCTGTGTGTTTGGAGTTGTCCTCGCCTTAGCGATCAGCTCAAGCTTATAGCTTTCATGAGCAAAAAATGTAGTGATTTCCTTAGAGAAAGTCTTTCTTCTAGAACCACAACTTTGGGGCTGTCCTGCAAAAGCTTCCTCACATTATTTGTGTTTCTATTTCTGTAGTGCCCAGGGAGATCAAGGTCCCATGAGCTAGTCCCTATTTCAAATCATTTGTAGTCTGAGCAGTCACTGTGGAAAGAAAACCAGTGGAGAGTTGAAGTTACATCTTCTCCTAGGGCACATAACCGTGCAGTAGCTGAATTAAGAGTGGAAATTGCCTTCTCCTAGTCTAATGGAGTGTCTTGTTCTTTGGACCATCCTATCTTCAGATCAGATGGGAGCAGAAAAGCAAATAGAGGTAACGTGGATTGGGCCGAGTGTTGTTCTTCCAATCCGTCTCTCAAGGCTTACTTTCTGTCACAGCTTCCACAGGTCTTCAGCTTCACTTCCGTTTTCCTCCTTATTTTCCAGCCAGCAGTTGGCTGAGGCATTTTTCTTATTTCCATGCACAGCTACATGGTAGATTCATGTGATACCCTGTAGTATTAATTTGCTGGTTTAGCATGTGTATTTCGTGTTCATGTAGCTTTTGCTTTCAGTTGCTTGCTCATCAAAATGCTTTGCAGTATTCACTTTCTTTTGCTTATTCCACAACAGTTGCACAATTAGATAGCAAAGGTTTAATTAGTCTTTGGCTAGTTAGCTATGTATCTTGGAATCTGTGATACATGTTAGGTCACAATTAATAAAAGGAAATACAGCTGTGTAATTGCATAATCTCATTTAAATATCCATGACCATGAGCAACAGTGATAAGTAGTTAAATGAGGTTATTACCTCAGTGAATGGAAGGACCTTCTTGGAATTATACAGAACAACTCAGCATTGCTAACATTAATAGCGTAGCGGGTGACTTTGTGCTGAATCATTTGTGTTATAATTGGTCTATTTGTTCTTTTTAGCTAGTGCATTTTACAGCAAGTGCAATATATATTTGCACTTAATAACATATGTTCAGGGGAAAGTCTCTGATAGTAGAAAATGCTCCATTATCATATGCTTCAGGTATTTTTAATATCCCTGCACAAGCTAAGTGGATTTGCTGAAGTCACAGCATGAATGAATGATCATGGTGAAACCAAAAATAGGAGTGTACTCAGGTGATGCAGCAGTCACCTTCAATATTAGGGACCTAATTCACTCAGATATTGCCATCAATAGCAATAGCGATTAGAAAAGCAAATGTACAGTCCTGGCATTGGTAGAGTGATACGGTAATGACTCTGTAGAGGCATCTTGAGAAGGTTAAGCTTCCCCCCCAACCCCGATCTTCCATGTCCCTAGAAAGCGTCCCAATGCATCCTCAATTGCAAACAGTTGTTTTTTGAGCAGCATCTATATGTTGGAAAGAACATAAAGATGTACAAGTTTTGCTAGGATTACTGCTAAATGAAGGGATAATTATCCCGGCTTAAATTTGTAGTGCTGAGAGGCACGTGAAGGCATGAATGAGAGGGTGCGCTGATAAACGAACACCCCTTGAATGAAATCCCATCTTTTAACACAATGGCAGTAGCGTCTATCCAGGCCTGGCTGGCCTCATGAATGCTTCTGCTCCATGTTGCTTGAAGAAACTTGGACTAAGGATTTTAAAGGTGTACGGAGAGGAGCTTTGGAAGGCAGACAAGAACAGAGTATGTTTAGTGTGATGTGAGTTTTCTGCATCCATCATGGATAGTTTCATGTGGAATTGCAAAAGTGTCTATTCCAGAAGACAACTGGAGTAAGAATGATCTTAGCAGCAGAGCTAACCTGAAAAATACTGTTTCACTGACACCTAAATTGTGGGATTTTCTTCATGAGTTTAGCTATTTCGACATATTTTCCTGAGGGGAGAAAATTATCCAGACATAATATATCTGCTTTGAAATAATTAAATTCCAGTTTGAACATTTCAGCTTTCTTTCTAAAGGGAATGGAACTTGTGCAATCACGCCCGGGGTCTGTGTGTGTGCATGTGCGTGACAGCTAGCTTTTGCTGGCTTTCTCACTGCATCACTAATAAATCTTCAACTCGTTGATCAGTCACAACCATGTGTAGCAGAGGGCTTGAGATCTCAAAGGTATGAGATAGCTCTGAATTCTATTAAAATAGATCTTTGAGGAGAAAAACAAGGCCCAAATTACTTCCCACAGATAGGAAAAGGATTCATTGTGAAACTGCAGGCAGCAGTCAAAGGTTCTCTCTTTGTGGATATTCTCCAGTGTATGAGGGTTGAGCTATGCTGCGCCCTTGAAGTAACTCAGTTTTTAAAGTTCATTAGAAACCAAGTTTCATTAGTTCTGGCTCTCATGGAATTAAATGTTACATTTGATGTTCTGTAGTATGGTAATGTTCTGTGAATATTGTAATACATGATGATACAGCATTTGTATGATACATCATTCAGATGTACAAGTCAAAATATTTAGAAATCATTACTGGAAGCTACCTAAGAGGTTTCAAGCAGCACTAAGCAGCTGTTTATTTAAAATATATAAAAATAAGAAAAGATCTTATATTATAGATGTGATATGACAATGCAGGGTTTTTTTTAAGCATGATGCAATAATAATGAAAGTTAAAGAGATTGACACTTGACAAAAATATAAAATAAATGTAATGTTGAAATTAGGACATCCAACTCTTTGTATTATTGCTATTCTGTTTTGTAGGAATTTTTGAAAATATATTGTTTTCATTTCATCCATTAGAAAAAAAAATTAGATTTCCAAATTTTCAGCACTTTTCTTCAAAACTGAATTTCTCGTCTTCGACCAGCTCGACTTGACCAAGGGGATGCCAGGAAAGAGCTACAAATTATTGGACTAGAAGTAAGCTAGAAACTTTTTCCAGCCAAGGAGAGCTCGCTGTTGATGGCAGGAGTGTATTGCATAACCTTTCAGTAAATTGTAGGGGCTTTGGACATATGCTGTGAAAATAAAGGGCCCAGGTTTGCTAAAGACCCCCAAAAAAAAGGTGACTGCAAGCACAGCCACAGCAGCCAGTGTTTTAGGACAGCAGGTTCCTGCGGTGACAAAAGAGCCCTGCTCTGCCGCTGCCACCACTGCCCATACAGAGCCTGGGAAGCCAGGATGGCAACTGCTCCAGTTGAGGACAAGTTGTCAGTTGTGTGATTTCTGGAGGAAAGATTGGTAGGGTCTCTCCAAAGAAGCAGTCCTCATCTCCCCCCCCTTACATTTCCCCAAGGGCTACAGTAGCCCTTGGTCTTAGCTCCTTGTCCCAGACCGGTGCCTTCCCCCGCTCCTTGGGAGACCTGGCCCAGCCCTGTCTCTGTTGGTGCGACGACGACGCTCACTTTTGCTGGGGAACCTTGGACCGGGAGCAGAGCAGTGGGCTTTGGTCACCAAATGAGCTCTGCGGTGCTGTTTGGCTTGATGCCAAGGCAGTTAATTTTGGATAGAGAAGCAAAAGAGTTAAATGTTGATGGAGGAAAAAAACGGCACGTAGGAGAAGGGGGGACAGCACTGCAATACCAGCACTCATTGAGATGGCTTGCAAAGAAGGTACTTACAGCTTGGTACATGGGCGCTCGGGAATGCATTTTTCTAAACAGGCTTCCCGTCTGCTGTGAAAGCTACAGACAGAGTACAGACGATGTTCAAATAACCTTCCATAATTGAAAACTAAGCTTTAAAAGCGTGGGGAATAGCTACTCTCAAGAAGTAAATCCAAGCAATTTCCCACGGGGCCCTGCAAATTCTTTTATGGAGGATTACGTCAGCCGTGAAGTTTTGCTGTAGCACTGAGATCAAGGGAACGTCCCGTCCCCTTTGTGCTGCAGCCGCGCAGTGCCTTGTCTGGGCTGACGCTGCTTGAGCACTAAGAGAAAATGTAATTGTCCGGATGTACTAGTAAAGAGATGTGGGAAGTATCATGGGAGGATGAAACTAAAGCTCCAAAAGCTCCAAAAGGCATCCTTACGTTGTCTGTGCAATTCAGCAAGGCACTTGTAAACAGGATAGGCTCGTCTGGAGATGCAGCAAATGCCACATCAATTCATAGTGACTGGAGAGGGTGAGAAGAGCATTGATCTGTAGAAGCGAGCAGGTCAGCTCAACAGGCTCTGAGGGTCAAAGCTGATGAGAAGTGTAAAAGTAAGCTGAAGGACAGAGAAAAAAACACAATTATGCCATTTTCATTGATTGCTTTACTTCGTCACAAATTTGAATTTTGAGCCCTCAAACTTGGGAGCAAAGCATAAGGAATGGACTATGGAAGTGAAGGAAAAGCTTGGAAATCTGCCTGTATCTGGAAGGCTCTCTGTGGTCAAAGGGGAGACTCAAGCCCCGTAGGAGCTGATACAAAGCTCACAGTGGGCTGGGGAAGAAGTCTGTGATCTCTTATGTGCTTTAGCCGGAGCGGTGTCTTTGTTGGGGAGGGCAGTGTCAGGAGGCAGCTTGTGAGAGGCAGAAAAGGGATTACTGGCCTTGGGATTTGGTCAGAGAAAAGTTGCTGGGTTGGGGAGGACAAGGCCTACAGATGGGAGAGGGACAGGGAAAGAAGCTGTGGTAATGGGTGCAAAACCAGCCTTGGAGGAGTCTAGAGGGGAAATGATGGGTGAATTTGGTCTTAGCAGTTACCAAGCTGTGGGTCTACCAAGAGGGAGCAGGTTCTGCTGAGGAGACAAAGAGATCATCAGACTTTAGGAGAGATGGAGAGAAGAGAGCAGAAAGAAAACTGTAAGTGGTAGGACAGTGTATGCTGTGGAGGAAAAATTGGAGAGAAGAAAGTCCTTCTGCGGTTTCCCTTGTGGTGCTCTCCTTCATGGCAGCTTTCTTTCTGTGGGACATGTGTGGAGACCAAGGAACAGGGGATAGGCCTGGAAATCATTTTCACGTGGTTCATATGATAGGCCATAATTTGTTTTCACTCCTCTTTGGATTGTGATGCAATGACACTACTCTCATATGTGGCAATTACGCTTGTGCATATGTGTCTCTGTGCAAGTAAGGCTTCCCCTCAGGTTACTTTGTGTGTACTTAAAAAAAACCCCAAACATTAAAACACCTTTGCATGATGGCAGTGTATTTAAATTTAAAGCTGTGCCAGAACATTTCTGCTTCAAAAGGAAAATGTTCTCTGGATTTTCAGGAGCCCCCTTTTTCTTTTTGAAAGTAGCATCTTGAAAACTCTGGGGAGCTGGGATGGGCTCCCATGTCCCTGTCCTGCTCTGCCACCTTTGCATGGACTCTCCAGTGCTTTTAAAAGAGGAGAGGAAGGCAAGGGAAGGTGCTTTGTGGCACGCTGAGCTCTTCCAGCTGAGGTCTCTAAGTCTTCTGCTTGAAGTGCTCTCCTCAGCTGTCAGAAGATCGCTCTGAGCCTTGAAATGCACCTGGGCATTTCCTTCCTCCTCCCTGGTGCGTGCTCTCAGATCCGCTGTTTTAGTCTCGTTGTTTCAGAACCTCCTGGGGGAGTTCTTAGCCCTTTTCTGTGGATATTTTTTTCATTTTGTTTCACATTAATAATGGAAGGGGGAGGTGGAGGGAAGGGATGTTTCAGTTCTGGAGATTTTCCAAATCAGTTCATCATCATTAATCTTTCTGTGTTGTTTCCCTCCCTTAAAGCTTCTTGATTCATTATTGGCCATGAAATAAAGTGGAACCCTTTGTTCAGCAGCAAGGGAATTTTTGTGTCTGTCAAGGCAGCAGCTTTTTGCTCCAAATTCCATATCTAATTTTGCAGAAAAATATTGTCAGCAAATTGCTTGAGGTATTGCAGTGAAACACGGGACTTATGTTACAAGTAAACATCATGCTATTATGTAAATCTTTGCAGAGCTGTATTATCAGAAAAATAAATAAACCTGTTGACCAGAAAATATACCCGAAATCAGGATGTGCTGGATAGAAAGGAGAGCTTGCTAGCAATTCTGCAAAACAATTAGCTTTCCACTTAAATGATACTTGTGTTTCATTATGCACAGAGGATTTAGTTTAATTTATTAATGAAAGAAAATAACTTTAAATAGAAGAATAACACTTTTCCCATATGTGTAATCTGTGCTTGCAAAGCAAAGAATTCCAGAAGTTCAGAATGGAAATGTGTTTATTGGCATGCCAAGCACCACTCTTCTGCCAATGTGTAGAGTGCTCAGGGTTGATTTCCCACATCTGGGTTTCCCAGTTCAGTTTGCTTGGGAATCACTAGCAGTGGGGTATGCAAACTCTGTGCTAAGCTGTGTGCGGCTCTGTAGGTGCCATTTAAAGAGGCTTGTGGACCAGTACCAGTTGTAGCACGCATGGGAAACCCCATGATACCTTTTGTCTACGCTTCATTTAGCCAGGGCTCAGGCCCAGATACTCAGATGTATCTAGTTTCTAGCTGGAGTCCAACAAACACAAAAGATTATTTTTGGTTGCATAAATATCACTGTTCTGAAGTTCACTGTTTCTCCAGCTTCTGGGAAATACTTCCATGACCATATCTCACTTCCAAATGTTGCTACGTTCATCATAATTGGCATTATTTTTAGAAACTGGGTTGTCATGTTCTAGCATGTGAACTGTTTGTCTCCAAATCCTTTGGAATTTTGCACAGATCCCTGGACAGACCTGCATTTGGAAAAGCAAACAAAAATCCCCCAAACAGAGCTTCTGTACCACTGAAGTTCCAAAAAATAGTTCAAGTTACGCATGGATTCTTCTCCAATTGTCTTGTGCTGGAAGGGGGCCCAAAGTGCCTAGTGTCCCGCGGACTTCACAAATCCAGTCGAATACTCAGCACAGCCCACGTCCTACCAACTGCCTCCCCCAGACATATGGCTCTGTTTTTTGCATATCACTATATAAGGTTAGAGTAGGGCAGAAATGCTTCCCCCTCCTGCTCAACGGAGTAAGTGTGATAATTTTTCTAAATTAAAACCAAAACAACTTACATTAGGAGCGTGACTAATGCATTATAACCCAAGTGACTTATAAGATATGCTAGTGGAGTACTCGATTCATTGACTTCACTGTGTTATGCAGTTGCTGACTGTGACTTGCATTTCTCTCTCCATTTGTAGCTCAGGAGTGTCTAGAAGCTCCCATCAAAGATCAGATGTCTCAGTGCACAGGATGAGACATGACTTTGTAAGATGGAAACCAGTCATCACAACTCCTGTTGAAATTCAGTGTTGAGTTTTCAGGGTGTTGCTGTTGCCTGGGATTGAGGTCTGTTATATTCTCCTCTTATAGCAAAGTTCTTCCCATTGCTGCCAGTCCCTTGTCTGCCACACTGGGTGGCAGAACCAGAGAGATGGCAAGGATGATGTTTATAGTAAAATTTTGCTCTGTTTTTCTCCTTGCTGAAATATCTTGGCTCTAATCTTGCTCTGAGAAGCCCCAAAAGCTTCAGAAATGCTCTTTGTGGAATTTGTTACTGCTGCCATTTAAATCCTTTTGCTGCTGGGAATCAAAAGGGCAGTTGGAATAATGTTGCAGTATTATTGGTATATAAAACTTATCTTTTGAGTCAGCAACCTACAGCAGACGGCATGTGGGGTGGGTTTGGATAGCAGGACGGAAACGGGGCTTTAGTACCTTGAGTAAGGCACCGTTCCTGCTGATTTCAGAACTCGGCTGAAGCTTGGAGCTGAGAATTGTCCTGACCTAGGGGCAAAATAATGTGTCCTGGCTGAGCAGAGGCTTTTCATTCAAAGAGAAGTAGAATCTCCAGGCCCAGCTGAGTTTCTCCCAAAGCATTTCCTGCCCCATTTGGGAAAGAATAGATAATGCATGCCATACTATCTTTGCAGAGTTTCTTACTTTTGCCTTATTTAATCAAACTATTTTGAGGATCTAACGTTTCTAAGCAGTATGTTTATGAATGATACCTAGATCATTGACGACTTACAAATAAGTACAAATTATAGGAAGAATTTGAGCCTACCACAGCAAACTGCTGCTGAGGGTGAGTGGTACTGTACCGTGGCTCTGCACCTTCAGCAGGGTTTCAAATATCTGGTCTTTTACAGCTATTGAGTATACTTACCCCTGCAAGCTTCTGGGAACACAGTGATTGAAGATGGAGAATATTATGATTAAGAGGATTCAAGGATTTAGGACTGGGTTTGAAGACTTGAATCCTTACTTCAGCTGGGGTGTTCCTGTGCAAACCAGATATGGTCACTTGATCTTTCTATGCCTCAGTTCACCTTTGTAGAATGTAGATAATAATCCTTTTTTTCTCCTACCCTTTCTTTGTCTTCTCTGTATAAATCACGTGTAATATGGATAGGAACTTATGCGTGTGCAAAATACCTGGTAACACATTTCCCAGTCATGACTGGGACTTCTGGTTGCTGCTGTCATACGAATAAATAACAGGATGACAGTTTCTGCTGGTATGACTGTGATCAGATCCCTCATGTAATTTTCATAAGAAAACATTTTGGGGATCAGTTCTATTATCACATGCCAGTCATGCTATTAAGCATGCTAACTTTTATGAGCCAGTACTGCCCTACCTTAATCTTGAAAACATTAAATTCTTTGAGGGAGAAAAAAAGGAAGAGGGGTTTAAAATTTTTATACTGAAATAGATACTGGACCATATATGTCTCATAAGTTTTGCTCAAAACTCATCACTGATTTTAATATATCTGCTTAACAAGTGTCGGTCTGAAATGAGTTAGGGTAATTAGTGCTAAATTTTACATGGCCTTGACAATTCGGCAAAGATTTCTTCTAAAAGAAATAATCAGAGGATAAATTATTATTTTAGCATATATAATGATGCATGCCAAGAGTTGGGGTGTTAGAACCTACATAACTAAATTGAGAGGAATTTCTTATAAGATGAAAGTGCTTGGGAATGAAAAGTTCCCAGATGTCTTTCTAACTAACCTTATGAAAATATAATATGACCAGAATCTGTTTTCGTATTCAGCCCATAGAGAGAACGAAAGATTGCCGAAAGAAAGCATCTGGTTGCTTTCCCTGTCATTGATAAATATGGACCAAATTACGAAAGCATTGAAGCATGCACTTAGAGGAACGCTTAAGTGTTTTCCTGTATCAGGGTCTAAAGTAGTGAATTAGAGCAACTCTTACCCTTGTGCAAACCTCACTGATGTCAGTGGACAGACTCTCATTAACCTCTGAGGATTTTGCATTAGATCTGTGGGTAACGTTCTGGTTCCTTTGAAGTCGGTGGCGAAGCTTCCATTAACCTGTGTCTGGGACTTCATTTATTTTGCAAATGGAATGTTCCCAGCATAAAAAATACGATCATGTCCTGATAAATATAAAGAAAAAGTGATGCCATTCATTTAGGAATAACCAACACTACCAATTAGTAGGAATTTTGAATACAGAAAAAAAGCTAATCTAATCATGTGAAAACTCTTGCTGTATAATAAAGCAGAAATGAAAGAGATCAGCATTCAGAAGCATCAGTTTAAATTCATTTTAATATGTACTGGAAATATTTTTTGCTTTCAAACTACTTGGTAACCATGTGGGCTAATTTTACCTGCCATATAGCTTCATTTGCTGTATTTAACTGTGTCAGTAGTTCTAGCAATGTTTTAGAGAAAACCTGTTCGTGTTTTCTAAGGTGTTATAACGAAAACTGGAAGTTCTGCTCCCTCCATATTTCTGAGGTGTTTGGTGTGAAAATCTGTGAAAAAGAAAAGGAGGCTGAGACTTGAGGGCACGTAAAATTTGTCTTCAAAAGTTCAAGAAGAACTGCACCAGTCTAGAAGGACCTGGTTAGGGCTATATTTTGCAAGGGCGAGCTGAAATAATTAAGAACACTTAGCCTAAAGAAGCCACAGTGGTAGGATGAAATGGCACTCTGAGTTACTGTTTTTCTTGTAACTGAGGGGAAAAGAATATTAATATTAAATACCAGTATAATAATGGAGAATGTATTAAGGGCTGTAAATATGCAATGAATAGGAAAACTTCCTAAAGTGAGTCTAGTGGGTGGCTAAATTATGTATATGTGTGCTAAATTATACTATAGGGAAACCAAAGTATAAATATTCCAAATTTCTTTTAAACTGTATACAATTAATTTTTTTAATGGAGAAAACACTATTTCATCTAAGAAGCTGGATTTTCAAAAAAAAAAAAAACCTCAGAGAGGAGCAGTTTCTGCTGTGAAAAGTATAGCTAGCAGATGGGATTTTCAAAAGCTTGTAAATCTCTGGTAATCCTAAATTACCATAGACAAATCAATGGAGCTTCATTTTCCAAAGTGCTTTTAATCAGTTTCTGGAGGAAGCCAGAGGGCAACCTGCCGAGCTCTCTGAAAATGCCCCTCTAAAAGGAGAGCTTGAGCAAACTGGCAAAACCGCCTCCTAGTTTGTTGAGCAGTAAACAGAAAATGAAGGCGTTACCCGTCCTGCGAGTGGGTCCGCTACCTCCCATGAGGGCAAGCCAAGGCGGCAACTCGGCTGGGAGCAGAGTGAACGCATTTTATGAAACACAACCAACCACATCAAGTCGTAGCATGCCTTGTCTCGTCGTTACAAGCTCTGCTGTTTCTCACGCGATGATGCACTCTGCAAGTAATTCAGCCATGCTGTACAGGTACTAATGCTGAACTGGAAATGTGTTCACTGGGTCTGATGAGTCAGAGACCTGCAGGCCTGGGAGCTGCTGAATGTCCTAAGCTGATATTAAATTTGTTGGGAACTGAGGATACTCAACAGCCCCTGAGAACACGGCAGGATGATGTCAGATGAAGGGAATTCATTTTAGAGGAGTTACCACATGGCAGATTTCAGTGATAGTTTTCCAACTTTCACTGCTGCTCTGCTTTCTCTAGGGACTGCAGCTTAGGCAACCTACCTCAAAACAGATGACATCATGTGACATCATATGTTTGAAAACATTCAAGCATGTGACTTTGAAATATTGCCTATTTTTTAAAGATGCTGAACATTATTTCCTCGTACGAACTGGAACCTTTTGGACTGAGAGATTTGCCAGTAGCTCCTCGGCACGCGACTAATAAACTCAGAAATGAAGACATAAATGCAGGTCTTGAGAGAAGCCAAGCAACTAAAGACAGACAATTAATTTGAAAGCACATTTCCTAGTTAATGAAGTGTTCCTGAGTTCTTGAGCACTGACGGGGAATCTACGTCAGGAAGCGTTTCTTGCTCCAGGGTATCCGATTGCAACAAAAGCCCTGAGCGGCAGCGTCTGCTGCAAAGCTGCTCAGTGCGTCCTCTCAGTTGGGCTGTGACAGCACTGACAGCTCCTCTTGGAGCACTTTTTCTTGTCCAGATCACAGTAGGTACGGACATCTGGACGGCATTTCCCAAGGTTGCTTATTATGTGTTAGGTAAAACAATATTAACAAACATCAGAGAAGGAAATTATGTTTGTTTTACATATTTGTTCTTCACAGATCCATGTTGGCTAATACTCATCTTCACATCATCTTCTGGTTTCCCAAAGATTATTTATTCCAGTATTTCTCTGCATATCAAATGGCCTATAAGTCCCTAGAAATCCTTTCCTCCTTTTTAACAATCTGGGTTCTCGCCTATCCAGAACTTCTCAGGAAAATTGTTTTCTGCTCTGAAAACTGTGCAACTAATTCCCTGAATACTTCTAGTAGACCAATAGATAGCAAAACAGATATCAAAACCTCTAACTTATCAAAGTAATCTCCAACCAGCTCTGATTTTATCTTAGTTCATACACTTGTCTCTGTGAGCCTGGGTCAATTTTGCTACCCATCTAATCACAATTAACCTTTTTAGTAAGGATTGAGATAGAAAAGGGAGTAAATGTTATTGCCTGTTCAGCTTCATTTATTGAGACATTCTTTGCTCTTGAGTTGCAGATTGACTTTCTTTGACCTTCCTCTTCCTACTAACATAGACTGTTTTCGTGTCACACTCTGTGCCTTGTTAGGTGGGCCTTTGTCTTTTTGTTCTCTTCTTTACATGCTACAGCAGCTCTCTTAGATTCACTCTTACAAATTAGATGAGTAAATTGTATGTTTTCTGATGCCTCTTGAAAGGACTCGAAGTCTTTGCAGAGCTCTAGAAATACTCCAGCTGCAGCTTTAGCCATAGTCTGCTGTAAAATCTCATGTGTTTATATATATATATATAATATATGTATGTATATATAAATAAGTAGAGGATCAAATAGTGTTTGATTACTCTTTTGTTGAATATTACTGTAATGTATAGGGTACCATAGCAGTTACTTCTCAGACCACTAAAGAAAATGCCATTTCCTGGATTTCTAAATTGTTATATTTGTAATTCAAAACAGAGACATATTCTATCTGAACCTATTTTAGGCTTACTTAAAAACATCCTATCCATTAGCCTTTTTTGATAGATCTGACTGATAGGCAGATTTTAGAAAATTTGATCTTTTGTCTAATTTTTATCCTTGCTTTACATTAATGATGTCCTTGAAAAAAATACTTGAAACATTATGTACAGCCATTATTTTGTTTTTGTAATAAGCACTGTAGAGCCACAATGGAAAGCTGCCTCTGACTGAGGTTGCAAAGACTTTACTTGCCTCTCACTGCCCAGCTGGCAACCCCAAACACCTGAACTCAACAGTATTTATTTGCTACACCATGCCTGCCCCTTAGATGGAAAATTTTTGGTGAGGTTCTTAGTGCATAAAATGCTCATGTTTACTTAAATGCAGCTTCCTTCAACAATGTGCTTTCAGGTTCTTTATGGTGCTGTAATATCATAGACTTTTGGGGATTAAATCCTCTATGGGCTTTTTAAACATTAAGGTGTTATTTGCAGATGGTGCTGATGTGAAGTTTAGATTTGCTCTATTATCAGCACCCAAGAACTGAAATAACATCTGTTTCTTTCAGTAAGTGCGTGGTTCGTCTTTGTAAATACTGACGACTAAATTATGCTGTTAAACAGGAAGGCTGACTAACCAATTTAAATTAGCCGTATTGGCATCAGCCGAAGACAGAATGGTGTGTGACCATGTAATTAGTGCTGCAGCTTGAAGTGTGCTGCAGGAGCGCTGTACATGTGGTGGTGGGGCCACCGGATCTAGGCTGTAACGTGTCTTCTACCATGAGCCATGGCTTCTGCTCAGAAGTGGTCTCCTCCCAGGGTGCTGTGTGCATCAGCCTCCCTGGACCCCCAGAGGAGAAAGAAGGGCTGAGTTAGGGGAAGGTTTCGGAGAAGCACCAGAGGACCTGTCAGTGTCCACATGGTTAAAAATGCTAAATTGCAATACAGGGCATTTTGCACATAATTGCTTTTAGAAAGAGCTTTAGAAAGTTGAATACGAATGTGGGTAGGGGGCATTATTGCCCAGACCGCCCTTTCTGTAAGTGTATGCGTAGGTGTGTACGGAGGGCTCCCCTCAAGGTCCCGTGCTGCTTGGGCCTGAGACCATGCCAAGCCTTAACCGTTACCTTCATTTGGACTGGTGGACTTGACCCCTTCAAAAAAAAAAAAAAAAAGAAAAGAAAAAAAAATCTAGGACTGAATCCAGCTGAAATAATCACCTCTGTGAAAAAGAGGGCGCTCAGGTACTCTATTGACTGCTGTTGAAAGGATGATGGCTTTGGGTAATAAAAATCCTCGTATTCCTTCCCCCCTCCTGTTAACATCCCGCTGCTGACATTTAATGCACAGAACATGACCTGCGCCGTGGCAAAATATCACTCTTGTCACTAAAGCAGGGGACGTGACCAGAGCTGGAAGACAACGGGCTGCGAAAGCGCTAGGCAGTTAAGAGTGATCCTTCCCATCTGATGAAAGGGAAGTTAAAAGGCAATGCATAATTACAGAAAGAGGTTTCTTACAGATCTGAGGTGGAAAGAGTGACAATGAAAGCGCTCGCGTTGAAAGGCACCTGGATTGGTGTGTGCAGCCCTAAGTAATACAGTAGCTCTTTCTTGTGCACCCCTCCACTTCATTAGAGCTTGTAGAGCTTGGAAGCGGTCCCTTTGCTGCTCATTGAATGCTATGTGCTGATTTTAATAGGTAAGATGAAACAGAAGACGGCTCAGTATGGGCTGTAGATTGAGTCATGGTTATTGAATTTGTCCAGGGTACAAAGGTTCCGTTTGCAGCAAAATGAAATAAGTGATAAAAAAAAAAAATCTGCAAAGACCAAAGAGACCAGAGAGTAATATTTGTCACGCTCTCGACAGTCTTCTGCTGTTTCTGAAAGATTTATGTGAGAGAAAAAAAGAGCAAGAAACATGTTGCAAACTGGCAGTGGTGGAGTGCCTGAAACTGAAAAGTTTCATGACCGTGAGCATTGCTTTTACTCAACTCTACACAGTCTTGGGGGGGTGTATTAGGTATGTGTGTCTATATAAAACCAGAAGGACTGAAAAAGCAAGAAACAGAAAGGCAAGGGGCAGGAAAGGCCTCTGCGGCCCCCGTGCTGCAAGCCGGAGCCGTGCTGGAGCACAGCCGAAATCGGTCGTTGTGTAGGTGCTGCAGGCGCGTTGCGCTGGTGCCCGTGTGCTGTTGGCATAGGGTTCAAACCTCCAGACCCGAATCCCTGCCCGTGCGCCCGTGGACACCTTTGAACCTTTTCTGCTTGCTCTTTGATTGCAAAGAAGCATATTTGTGTGAGCACTTAAGCATCCGAGGTTTGGTCTGTCTCTTTTAGCCCTTAGTAAGATAAAAATGGTTTTCTTCCCTGTGATGGAGAGATCTGTGGTGACAAACGAGTGCGAGGTGATTAGACGCTGCATCGAGGGGAGCTGGGCGGGGAGGTGCTGCCGTGGCAGGGGCGTTGCGGTGGGTTAAGGACACAGGCACAGCGAGGCTTGCGGATGGAAACATCTTGCACTAGGTACTCGGTAAAGCGTACAGGTAATTTATACGAGTACTCTAGAATCGTGTTTCGAGATCCTGCCGTAATTTAGCCCTTGTATAAGCTACTTAATCTTGTAGGAAGGGTTTTCTCCGAAAGAAAATGGCGATACTGAGAGAAAATAGGACAGAAATTGGATGAGAGGTACATAAAGATGAACCTTTGCTTACAGTCTTCAGAACAGGATATTTAACAAACTTCTGCTACCCTTCACGTTTCGATGTCTTGGCGGCGGTTCCTTCCGCGACCGGGAGCAGCCAGAGGAAGGAGGCGCAGGGCAGGCGGGTGCCTCTGCTCGGCCCCGGTTGTCCTCCGCGCGTGCCGCCCGCGGCCCGTGGCGGCATCTCCTCTTGCTTCGACTCCTCTCAGGAGTCTGTAGAAGCGAACCCGCCTTCTGCTGGAGCCAGAGGAAGCTTTGCCGGCCTGGGCGCCCTGCCGGGGCGGTCCACCTGGTGGAGGTCACCGCGCGGGGACGGATGTGGTGCCGGCCTGAGGAACAGCTCGTGGCTGTGCTGATGCCACCCTTGATGCAGCCGATCCGCTGCTGCCCGCCCGCAGGCTTGATTTTTGCTCCGCTGCCACGGCGTGTTGTTCTGGTGCTGCCGGCGCTTGCCAGGCCAGAGCTGCTCTCCGGCACTCACGGCCAGACGCGCTTGAACCGAAGCAGCTTCAGGAAGTTATTTGTTACTGTTTCTGTCTAAGTTGCATGGATATTTTGTAAGAGCAAAGGTTTACTATTCAGATTCAGCTGGAGTAATTATTTTTTACTGATATCAATTAAAATAGAAGCACCCTTTTTCCAGAATAAATGTTGGTATCTTGGACTGCACCAAAATAACAAAATAGGAAAATCAAACTAGTCCTGTTATTACTTGGCACTATTTTTGTCAGTAAATCAGCTGTAGCTATGTATCTGTCTGGCCTGTTATTTTTATTCCAGCATTATGGATCTGGAGTTCTCTGTTTTTACTCCAGGGAAGCACATGACAATTCTGCAATGCCATAACTTTTAGTTAAGTCTTTTAATACTGAGCCATCACGCTGTTGCTCGCTGGTTAAACGCAGTTAGTGAAACATTTGCTGTGTGCGTTCCTCCAGCTGTCGCTGCTTAATGCAACGCAAGCCTTGAAAAACGAAGTATAGTTGTGCTGTTTTGCATAATTTTCATTTTTATGCCCTAATCCTTGTAAGAACAGCAAAGTCAGGTCACGTTTTCTCTTTACATCATTGTACCATCGCGGTTCTACTGCAGTGGCCGAGAAGCATCTGGCTTTCTTGCTTTCATTGCCCCTCAGACGATAGTAGAGGAGGTGAATCCAAAGCAACTTCAGATGCCTGTCTGGCAAAATGTTGTCTGCCAACATTGTTTTTCCTTCAAAACGCAGGATCCTTGTTACTTGAAACATTTGGTAATAGTTTGGGCTGGAAGAAAAAGGGTGAAAAAAAGCCTAAATGTTTTCTTCTGCTGTTTCAAAATGCTGTTTTTATTTTCTACATTTAAATGCCATTTTAAGATCAAGTATAATGTTGTTTGATAAATTACAAAATACAAAACTCCTCCAGTTATTTTACTGGCCTCAAATTTTAAGCCTGACAGTCCAGCCAGCTTTGCACTCATTTGGTAGTCCACCAATGCAGATGATATCTCCCAGCTCAAACCCTGTAGCTGATATTTCCTCCTCTGGACAAACGTGTGGTTAGAGGTATAAGGAGTTAGCTGTAAAAGAAATGTCTTCAATAAAGTGTGTGAATTGTGGATCAGCTGAAACGAATATAATTTTTTGTAACTCAAAACCAAGCATTGGTTTCTTTATCTTGGGTTTACTCTGGCTACTCAGTGAATGAGACTTTTTTGGGGGGTATTATGAAGTGGATATGTTCATTATCCTTTAGAGATATAATTTGCCTTGTGGCCTCGTCTGTAACTGAGTAATTGGTTCTCAGGATGAATGAAGTTTTAAAGCAACTTCAATAGGAACAAATTCTGCCTCAAATAAGTCTTCTCAAGAAAATGGGTTTCTGAAATAGTTGTTTTTTTTTTTTAAAGGAAGAGTGTAGTAAAAAATCCCACCAACCTCTGACCTTGAATAGATTCACAAGTTAATGGCTACTCTCAAGAGTATTGTGCTTTTCTTACATCTCAATAATTAAATTTGCCGGGATTAAGTCAGATTGCATGCTGTCTGGTTCTTGGAAGATGAGAATTCACCAATACATTCCATTTATGAAAACTTACTGAAAATCCTCAATGTAAATAAGATTTTTTTTTTCTGAATATGAAACTATGACCAAAAAGAACTCTTTACTGGATCTCATAATGTCTACTGACATTTAGGGTTTTTTTTCAGTGATAGCTGCCATTCTTGCAAATAGCTGCATATGGGAATTATGCTGCCCCTATAAGAAAGCCCATGATCTCTCTTTCTTCAGCATAAGGGTACTTTGGAATTTGCTCTCTGCTCTAGGGTCTAGGTTTGCTCTTGGAGTTCTTATCTGAAGATAAGCTACAATGCAATCATGATATCCACCCATAAACTCTGCAATAGGCACACAGTTCCTTCTTTTTTTACCTGTCAGCACGCCTTTGTAGCAGAAATTTCTTGCTAAATTACTTATATTAAGATTTCATTATTCTTGCAAAGCATAATGTGATACATTAATTTATATAATAGGAAGTATTATCACACTGTAAATAATTGAAGAAACCATAAACTACAGTTGACAATCTAAATGAAGCAAGTACATTTTCTGATGCTTTTTTTCCCCGTGATTGTTTCCTTGCTGAATTTTGCAAATTAGCAAGTAATTCATAATGCGTATCCTGAACAATATCTGAATTATTGAGGGTCGACGGTAATTATTTTTTTTTAAACCAATTAGCAAGTGAGAATGATCTCATCATTTACTTATAATCATTCAGGAGAAAAAGAGCATAATTTTATTTGTACTGTATTTTTTAAAAAAATGTAATATTTTCATGCTTTCATTTCCTTCTAATAAAAGGACTTAGGCTAGGGCAAGGAGCAAAGGCACAGTGTAATGCAAGACTGTATTCTTTCCTGTTAGTTACGTAGGCTCCTTCTGTACTCAGAGGATTCTGGATCAGACCCAGCATGATGTATGTGGTATTTTGCAGGGCAGGGAATGAATTTTCTCTCTGCAAATGCAGTCTAGTGCCTTCACTGGATCATTCTTCTTCTGCATGTCTTTGCACACATCACACACAAGAATATTCTTCATTTCCATTTTAGCAGAAACTGAACTTCTTTCTTCATTTCTTTTTCGTTTAGTAGAAACTAAATTGTGATATAAATGAAATTTCATGGAATTTTCAACCCTGTACGAGGACATCTCTAGTGCTGTTCTATTCTACTGTGAAGAGCGTTATGATAAGAGCAAAATCTTGTTTTCCTTCGCTATTGTCTTGTAATGTCAAAGGGAAAAGAGATTTGGCTGCTGCATATTCATGAATTACTGTAGGACATGGGATAAAGTACTTGGCAGAGATTCATGTAACGGCTGAGGTGTTGACCTCTTGGCTAGTGCAAGAAGAATACGGGCACTACACCTGTTTGTACAGCAAGTCTGCAGTTATCAGTGCTGAGAATAAGTATTTTTCTATCACTTTAAAATAGAAGGGTCAGTCATTTCCTTGTGTCATATTACTGCACACTAGAATGCAAGGTGATAATTGGAAATTCTTGGTGCTGAAGGAGCGGTGATCTTTTCTGTGAAGGATGTGACCTGTGTTTGAGGTACATCATGCTGCAGCTTTTCAAGCAGCAATACATCTGCAGATGCAAGTCTCTGCTGTGTTGCAGCTTAAAGGCTTCTTTCCCCTTTCAATCTGATCTTATTTTCAGAGATCCATAGTGAGAGGGAGCCCTAGCGATTTTATGTGCAATATTTAGCTACAGAGGTATTCTCCTTTAAATATTCTATTTCTCTTTGGTTTTCCATTGTTTTGTATTTATCCTTTGTAAAATACATGCTGTACAATGTAGTTGTCTGTAATTGCACGGTCTACGTGTGTTCTCCTGTCTGAACTGCCTTTACCCAGCTCCTCTCTTCTTGGATTTCTGTGGTCATAAACAATTTAGTGGAAGAGTTCAGAACACACATATTTTGTCATTTAGAAGCAGTCTAGCTCGATGGTGGGCCCAAGCTTAAAAAAAAAGCAATAACAAAAATATAGTGAGTGCCACATGGAGCTGATGTCAGTGGGAGCGCACAGACTGTGCCAGGAGCTCGGCCGCTGTGAAGCCTCGTTGCTGAAAGCAATGATTTTGGGGGTACTATTTAGGCAGTTTAACTAGCCTTCTAGTTCTGAGTATAATGATCCAGAAACAAGTGGTGTAAAACTGTGGTAGATCTATTCTTCCCCAGTCAGCACGCCTGTGAGAATACGCAGTAACATAGAAAATCACAGGAGACTGCATAAAATTGTAAAATAGGGCAGGTACCTATAAAAAAACATTCGTGCAGGCTAGAGCGAATCTGAACTGTGGCTGCTGCAGCATTTAACACGTTTAATGACAAGCTGATTTACTAACACGGTTTCTTTGAGGCTCTTTTGATAAATGCAGCTAAACAACTGGCTGCGTTTGAAAATTTTACTGTTCTTTTACAGCTCAGCTTTCCTTCTCGGTATTTCAGATACTCCTTTCCTTTTGCAATGATTCTTAGAACTGCTTATCAAAAGTTCGAAGTGTTTTCTGTGGTGAAAAAGAAGTTGTCTGCCTGCGTCGGTCACAGTAGCAGCTGCAAGCCTTGCTCAGGTTTGCACGGGAAGGACGGAGGGGCTTTAGAGGAGCTAAGCATACCACGTATGTAGTACCTGGTAGAAAATCTGTGTAATCTGCTGCTCTGATATGTGATTTCAAATTGAAATTGTACATACCCTTTAATACACCAGTTCTGGACTGCTTCTTGCTCTGAACTTCGGTAAGATCTGCCTTAAATTGGGATGGTGATAATTAAAGGAAAGAATTGACCATCCAGTTGACAAAAAGCTACAGAAGGATAATATTTCTTTCTTCACTTTTTTCTAAATGGGAGCTTTTACAGCTTTAGTGTGAAGCTTAAATAGAGCTGCAATATTTAAAACGCTTTTGTCTGAAATAGGAGTTTTTAAAACCTGAGCCAGTTGCATGAAAACTTCAAAGACAAGAAAAGGTGTTTGACTTCAGATCCTGGGCTCCTAGTTCCTCCTGTGCCTGTCCTGATTCTAGGAGACAAACACAAAAGAAAAAACCCAGTAACTTCAATAAGGTGTGTTGTTGCCTGGTGCAACTGAGCAAACCAGGCGATTTCATATTATTTTAATTTTGTGTGGCTTGCCGACGTTTCTGAAGTAGCCTGCTGAACAGAGTTCCCAGTACAGAGCAACTGGTTCATTGCAGGGCCCCGAAGAAACGTAGTGCAGAAAACAATACCTTTCATTCATTCTTCACGTAGTAGGAGGAAACTATTGACAGAAGATGGGCACAGTTAAAATATTAACTGGCAATAGATGAGTAGGAATTTGTGTATGAGAACAAGGCTTGCTCAGGCCTCGCGCTTTTAAAAGGAGATTTAGGCTTCTCATGTTGCATTGATACTAGTGGCAGCATCTTTTTTTTCCTTTTGCTCAGCAGGATTCTCTATCCAAGATGAAAGTATCTTTGCAGGTTGGCGTGAACTGATTTCCTTAGTTCTGTGCGTGCTAATGTTTTAATTAGGTGATTCGTTGTGGTGTCAACTAGCTTTTCAATTAGCCGTTTTAAAAAAGTTTTCTCACTTTCTCTAATTATATTGCTTTCATTTCTTAGTGAAGGAATAAATCTCAACAGACAGGAATTCATTCACTAAATTTTAGGGTGCTAAAATATCTGTAGAAAATCTGGAAAGCAATAAGCAGCGGAGGAAATAGTAGTGGCCTGTCTGTTTGCGGTGCAAGCGCTCCCTGAGTAGGAAGCAGGGTGTTGCACAGGCCGAGGCCGAGAATTTCCAGGTGATTTTGCCCTTAGGAAGAGTAACATACAAACGTTTTCCTGTAATTGAAAATACTGTGATCTATGTTTCTTAGGCCACCATGAAGTAACACGCCAGCTCGTTTCAGACCTTAAAGACGAATATTCATTGTTGATCGATGAATTCAATATAAAAGTAGTGAAAAATTTACCGAAGATCATTTCTGCCGTATTTTTCTAGCTTTTCATATGGGTCATGGAGGGGTTAATAAATTATTTAGAGATACTACAAGTCTTACTGCAAGGCAGGTATGTTTTCAAGGTGCAAGCAGCATGTGCAGATGTTGTAGAGGACTATGAAGTCCAGGTAAAAGGAACTCCATAGACTCTGTAGCAACTGGTTTAATCACAAATCTATTAAACACTTTAAAATGTTTTATACACCATTTAAGTAGTATCTTAACCGCCTCTCTTTCTGTTCCTATTATATCAAAGTAAATATTTCCATTATCTCTGCTTTCAAATATATGTGGCAGCTGAACTACTATTACGAAACTGAGGAACATTTGAGAGGAGATTAGATTAAAAGTGTCCTTATCCCACTGGTTATTGAACCTTTTACTGTTGAAGGAACTGCACACTGATGGGAAAAATCTCATTAAGCTGATTCATAAGCAGGTGACTATATTTCACTCATTCTGTGCAACAGACAGAACTCTGGAGATCATTCAAATAATTATTATTTCATGGTTGTCCAAAGATCCAGGGTCTAACTCACACTGGCAGTAACTAGAATCTAATTAATTCCTGCCTTTTTCATTTTAATCTTTACTTCTAGCAATTTTTTGAAAAGATATGAAATATAGCTCATGTTTCTGATAGGCTGTCATGGGGAGAATGAAGAATGTGAGAATTTGATAGCAGGATACACGAAACTAGGGCTAGCTGGAGATGTTTTAGTGGAACAGGATTCTACTAGGAAAATATAGCCGGGAGGGCAACAAAGTATTAATCAGAATATGTTGATTTTTGACTCAAAAGTCTGATAACTAGAAATCAGAATTAATAGTTTTGATTTTCTTGATTTCATGCATCTTTCCTAATTTGTATTTTAAATAATATATACTTTCAACCTTTAAATAATGGTAATATTGTTTTATAAAGTTTTGACACCTTTTGAAACAAAATATTTCCAGCTGGTCACAAATCTATTTTATTAGCATTCTCATTCTGCAGGTAAATAAACATTACAACTTTTTGTTCCAGTTCAAAAGAAAAACAGATTTTGAAATGGTAGCTTTTCCTGTGGAAAGAAAATCCTTCTTTCTAAACAGATGTACATGTGTCTTAATATAGTTTCAATATCACAAAGATCTTTGCGGCAGTCGACACTAATTGGAGGGGACAGGTGGTGGCGGTGGTGGCAGTGGGGAGGGAATCTCTCCAGGATGGAGCAGAATTGATAACAGGATACACAGAAGTAGAGCTGGTTGAAAAATGCATAAATATCAGTTATGTAAGAAATTGATTGGCTAAGATAAAGAAAAAAACCACAATACGTTGTAAACTAACAGGAAAAAGAAAGGTACTTTTTCTTCTGTGTCTTTGTGAAGAATCCCTGGAAGCATGCATCTAAAATAGTCCCTGAAGGTCTCTGGTGACTGCTGCTGAACACCTTGTGACGAAGGAAACTCTTAGCATAGTGCAAAAAAAAGAAAGCGTATTTCTGGTGAGAGGCATTGGTGGAGCTTCATCACCTTGCTGATTATGGACACATGTGTTCACGTCTGCCTAGGAATGACTGTGATGAACCTCTTTGCACCTCAGAAGTCTCTTGATAGCACTAGAATAAAATTCAAAGTTCATGGTTAAAATAAATGCAGTGTACCATCTCTGAGGAAGTGAAGGCATTTTTCCCAGTAAGATATAGGCTATAAGAGAGCAGTGGGAGAATACTTTTAAGATGGTGACAAGATCAATTCCATTTACTTTCAGGATCCACTGATTTTGCCGAAGGAGAATGTTAAACTACTGACTTCTCGGGCTTGTAAACCAGTGGACTGATTCAGCAGAAACAAAGTAGGCACTAATTTAAAAAAAAAAAAAAAAGTGGTAATTAACTTTCAAAAGTTAATATTCATTACTAGAGAACAAATCATATTAATGTTTGCATTTAATACCCATAAAACAAGAGGCAATGGAAAATTCTCCCAATGCTGAGATTTTTCATACTGTAAATATCTGAAAGGAAATCTTGTCTCTGGAGACCTTAAAATCAAAATAGGTAAGAGAAGTAAGTAAAGTTACATGAGGAAATGAAACAAAAGTGCTGAAACGACCCACTCAGAATGGTTGGTTGGTGCCCTATGGCTTCAAAAACAGCCGCTTTCTGAACATGAAAGTCAGCCTTGCTCTCCATAACCAGCGCCGTTCCTCAAGGCACTCGCTCAGAGTGAATCAGCTCTAGGATTAATGCTCTTGCACAGCGCTTTTGACAAAGAGTGTAACGCCACACTCTGTGAGCTTGAGCAACTCTGAGAAAGGGATTTTACCAAGGAGTAATATAGCACCTCAAAACTTGTGTTATCCATGGAAATACTTCAGACCTTTTGATAAACTGCTCTGGAAACGGAGTTGCATTCTGCTTGAAACGCAGGAGAGGAAAGCAAAATGCAGAAGAAGAACATTTTCCAGGGGTGGGTTCTCAGTATTCCAGATTTCTCCTGATTTCGGCAACGTTTCTGATCCCGGGCTTGGCTTAGCTGTGGTCTTGCTAGGAGTTTGCAGTCGTGGTGCAGATAGCTGGTGCAGCAGATGCAGAGATTTCACACAGTCTTTCAGCCCACCGCTTGTCCTCGTCAGCTCTTTTGGGATGAGACAGGGTTAATCCACGTGACGAAACTGAGCTGTGGGATCCTAGCTGTGGTGGGAGATTTAACCCTGCCGCATTGGGCTGCCCTGCAGCCAGCCCGTGGGCAGAGCCGGCAGGGAGCAGCGCTCTTGCTTTATTCAGCTTTTGTTTGGTGCCTGGTACAGGGCAAGAATCGGGCACGCGTAGGGCGGTGGGGAGCTTGGTGCAGTCACATGCTGCAGTTATTTATCCCCACTGTATACAATCCGCAGCACAGAAATAACATTATCCCCAACTTTATATATAGTCATACCATTGTTATAATGCTTCTTTTTTACGTTCTGCAAATGAGGAGTTGATAGAAAAAAGAGAATCATGCAATAGGCTTCGCAAAGCAGGGTTGACAGACTGCCGTTCCCTCCGGGGGGGCATCTCCCAGCAGCAGCTTCCTCTTGCATACGGAAGAGACGATGATCTATCAGTGACTCACTGAATGCTTTTCACTTTATCACAGCAAATGAATAAAAAAAAAAAAGAGAGAGAGAGAGAAGAAATATAATTTCCTTGGCCTTATAAATGCAATAGGAGCCTGTGATTAAAAATAAGGAGCTTAGCATGTGAAGGGTAAGAGTGCGGCAGCAGGAGCAGCAGGTTAGATGTGATTGGTGTTACTGAAATGGAGCACCAGGGTGACCACGCTTTGCAAGAGCTTTATTGCTTCACTGTAGTAAAAATGAATCACATTTTTCTCTCTCGGCTCCTCATTTTCCCCCCTAAAAGTCTGATTGGAAAGAAAGATAATACAAAGCTGCAACATGAAAAGAAGCTCGGCTTCACACGTCAGTGCTGTGTACAGATGGATGATTCACCTGAATCCATCTCTGTATTTGTAAGCTTGCTTTCTGTTTGAACTATAAACACGTCAGACTTTGTATGGATTCCAGGTTTGGGGCCTATGCTAATACTTGCTTTTATCAGGTAAAATGTTATATGATGGCATGGAAGGGACTGCTGCTGTAAATGCTCCTATTTGATAGTCTGATGGGAAAATGAAAGGAAGTATGTGTTAAGTCTCTGCCTTTGTGCTTTGAGAGGCTATTTCTATGGGACATTTACAATGGGCATTTTAGTGGTATCTAGAGAAGCTTTCCAATATTTGGTGCCCTCCTTTGCCGTACTGGAGAGGGTGAACTATATGCTTTTCCAGATCTGAATCAATTTTGTATCTGTCCAGTCTCCGCTGAGCAGCTTTTAGCTTTTGCAGCAGGCTCAGTTTCAGGTGTTGTGGGCAGCAGAAGGCCCGGCTATGCAGCGCTCAGCAGGCTCGAGGCTTTATGCGGGCAGGACCGGGATTGAAAGTCATTATCCGTGTGGCCATAGCATGGAAGTCCTTGCAGAAGCACAAGGGACGGGTCAGCAGCCTGCAAGCAGCGATGAGAAGCTGCTGAGTTTATAGTCCTATGCTGCGTGCATATGAACTACGTATCTCGTTCTTCCTAATTGCAACAAAATTGCAATACCAAATGTTCAGCCTGCAGCGCTGCAGCTTGCCGAAGCTGAGCGGCGTTAGCAGCAGCCAAGGCTTTGCTGTCTGCGGTGCCCCTAAGCCCCGGGGTGGCAGAGGAGAGCGCCCGGCGTCGGGGGCGGCGCTGGCACGGGCAGAGCCAGGCCTCCGCTGTTGCACGACCTTTGCAAGAACAGCCACTCGTCCCGCGTTTAGGCGGCCGCAGCCTGGGACCTCCCGCCCAGCTGGGACCTCTGCCGTTACTAGGGCAGGACGACTCACTGCAGTAACGCCGATGCCCCGCAGATGGGAATAGCACGAGGGTCGGTCTGCTGGGGAGTTATTTTAGGTTCCCCCCCCGAAAGAGACCTGAGTCTGGCTTCTGACACGCTTCAGAGCCACCCTTGCTCCCGCTTCAGGCGAGGCTTTTCCTCATCCCAGAGGCATGACCGCGCGCCGCAGCTGGAGGGCCGGGCGCTGCGCGGGCCTGCTTTCCGGCGAGCAGCCTCGCGCGCCCTCCGCGCTGCCGTGCGCCCCCCTGTCAGTCGCACGGCGGCGGGGGGGGTTGTTAGCAGCCTGCGTGCAGCCTGTCAGCCCTTCGCGTCCTCCCTTCGGCGCTCCTCGTTTGCAAGCAGGAGGCAAAAAAGGCCCCGGCTCGGCAGCTGAAACCCTCTGGCGTCGCGCGTCCCTGCGCAGAGCCTCCCTTCCGAAGGCTGCACGCTCGCCCCGGCAGCCCGTCCCCGAGCTGCGAGCTGACGGCTCCGGGTTGCGTGCAGCGTTATTCGGACCCCTCTGATCCTGGGGAGGACATACTGCGGGATCTCTTCTTCGCACAGGGCTGGCGGAAGGAAAAGAGAGCGGACGCTGCCAGCGCCCGGCGTTGCAAGGGCCTCGGAGCCGGCCCGCCGCGTCGCTTTGTCCCGTGCGGCGTGCTGCAAAGCTCATTAAGTAAAAATGTCGCGTGTCGGGGCCGCGTTCAGCGTTAGCCTTGTGGACACACTCGCCACCTGACTGGGTTGTAGCAGATCCCGAAGTTGCCAGGAAAGTTTTAATGCTTTCTCCCTCTGCCAAAGCTGAACCGGCAAGCGTCGCGGCGGTACCGTCTCGCTGGGACTCGTTAGCCTGGCGCGGTCGTAGCTGCTGCCGGCGGGAGGGAGCCACCGGGGAAGGCGGCGCACGTGCAGCTAACGGCAACCTTCACGCCGCAGCATGTCCAGGAAGCAAAACTGCAGCCGAGGGGAAGGATCACGGTTAATAACATGCAAATCAATGTAGTGTTTCGCAAAGATTTGATTTGACTTTTGAGGCAGCTGCTAAAAATGTTGTTTTAACCCCTCTCGGGAACGTAAACATAACCAGCAGACACAGACTAGCTAGAGAGTGATTGCATTTTCTAATAACTTTAATTTTACAAGGTGGAACGTTTGAAAGCTGCCGTGTCTTTAATCCTGGGAGCAGGCTTGGTGGGGAGATGTCTGCGTAGGGAGTAATTGTATCAACGTTAATACGGCAGACGCCTGCCAACTCATGCAAAAAAAATTGCCGTGAGAGATGCCCTGCAGATTTGTCAGGACAGGAAAAAGTTTTGCTATAAATAATGAAACTTGAAATACAGTTTTAAATGCACAGAGGACATGCTTTCTCCTTGCTTTTTATTGTTTCATCCCGGACAGCCCAGTGCTGCTCCCTGGGCTCAGTCCCTACAGCATCAGGCTGCACAGCGTCTTTGCTGAAGCCAGCGCTTACGTACTAGCTCGAGAAACTCGCTCATGCCTAATTATTTTCCCATTTGTAAGGGCAAACGACTGGGGTCCTGTGCCTTCCTGTAGCCAATTCCACACGTTGTTAAGCTTGTGCTACTCCGGTGGTTTTTTATTGCCTACGTCTCGCAGAAAGCAGCGCTGGAGTTAATGCAGTTGCTTCAAAGTGACACAGGTGTCAGAGAGAGCAGTATTATGGGCCAGCGCCTGTGAGAAGGGGAGAGCTGCTGCAGGACGCGGAGGCCTACGCGAAGGCTGAGGCCCACGTGCCAGGAAATGAATAAACGATCAGCGCGCCGCTGTGCTAGCGCTCTGGTCTGGGAAGAGTTGTTTGCTTCCTGCGCCGCTAAGTCATTGTTCAGAAGGCAGCAAATTGGTAATTCTGTGCCTCGGATCAGTTTTGATTTGTTTTCCAGTACTCAAATCACCTGCCTCCACCTTCCTTCGAGGTTGCTTTTGACAGAGATCCACGACTGGACTCCCAGCTCGTCGTTTCCGAAGAGTGCCTGTAATCGTCCTCCCCTTATTTTCTGGTGCGGGCAAGCGCAATAGTAACGCCACAGGGAGGGCCAGGGTTTCCTCTCTACCAGCAAAACTAAACAGTAGTCTTGGGCTGAGGAAGTTTCCAAGCTCTGGTTTGTTTTGAGAGACATTTCTGATGCCAAGTACAAAGGTATTGAGGGACTTCATCGTACTTTGGTACTGCCTTGACAAAATCTTCTGTGTCTGTTAAAATGAGGGCCTATTGAATTTGGACAGGACCGCCCCAAGGCTTTCCCCTGCTCAGGCAAGCTTTGTGGTAGATGAGCAGGGCGTTTCATTTCCGACTGGGCATAACCGTATTATGGCCTTATGTCTACAAAAAAGCCGAAGACCAGCTCTTCTGCCCAGACTCTCAACCCATTGCAAGTCCTTGAGATCGCCTCTATGTAGCTCGTGCGTGGCTAAAGCACGTCTTCCAGAAAGGCATCTGGCCTTTGATTTGGAGAGGCGAGTAATCCAGATAAGGATCTCCCGGAGAGGCTAACGTTTTACCAGCCCTCCTTAGACCTGTGTCCCGTTCCCCACCGTACTGCTGATAGCACCCATGCTCATAAAGCAGCTCCATGGCTCGTCTCGTGCTTTTACACCCCCAGGCGGGTGCAGGGAGCTGCCGTGAGGGGCCATGCGCCCGGCCATGAGGCTTGTGCCAATTGATGCCCGGCACTTCCAGCTCCTCTTCCATGTGAGGGAGGGAGAAGACCCGGTTGCTCTCGCGGTCGTGCTGAGACTGCGTTGCCCTGAGATGATCTACCACTTCCTGGGTGTTTGCTCAGATGTTTAATCACCCACTCTATGCCTGGCAGCCGTTTCGGATTTGTCTAGCGTGAGGTTTTACTGTTTCTCATCTAGATTAAAGGACTTCTTTCTAACAACTATTCCCCTTCTGCCTTTCTCTCCCCTTCTCAGTGGTCTCCAAATGTTTGTAAGCCCGCCAGCACTCAATCTCCATTTTGAGCTCTTCATCTTACACCTCTAGGCATGTTCTCTAATC